>NC_047557.1:88212421-88557421 GCF_012275295.1 Melopsittacus undulatus
ACACAAGAAGATGAAGAGAACTGAAAGTATCGCTGCAGGGACATCTTCCACTAAACCAGGCCTCAAACACTGCCATGGATAGGACAGCCACAGCTTCTCTGGATATGCTCTGCCAGTGTCTCACCACCTTCATAATGAAGAATTTCTTCCTAATGTCTACCCTCTTGGAGAGACTATGGAAGCTTTTCTAATTGTTTTCTATGAACAAACAACTGTGAAGATAGTAAAAAGGCCAAATGTAAAATCCTATTTTCTCTACAGCCTCTGTGACAGCTCTGAAAACTGTGCTACATGAACAAAGATTGCTCTCACATAGCACCATGCTGCAAAACTTCTGCAATTGTTTCAACAACACTAATCAGCTTTGGCTCAAAGTCCTGCCAAATTTCTACCCAGTTTGGGGTGTCCAGTTTAAGACAAAAAGAGATCTAAAGAGCTATGTAGGCCAAGTAGTATATGGCTGTGGCAGTACGACACAGCGCCACCAAAGTCCTGATATATTCAGGAGAATATGGCTAGAGTTGCAATTTTTCAAGCCAAGATCCATGTGGACTCTGAGAGTGGTCAAAAGTGATGCCTAGGAACCAAAGACAGAATATTATACTGTGATTCCTTGGTCTACTAATCTCCCAGCCTCCAGCAATCTGTAGTTCAGGAACCTTAGGAACCAAGTATGGGTGTTCTTCTGTTCAATTTTTATACTTTCTCATGACTCACACAGCTAAAATATAGTTTATTCTAACCTATTTTATGAGGTCAAGCTTAGCTCTTGTCAGGACTGAGCCACAAATATGTCACCCATGATCATATGGTCACATCAAAGCATGCTTCTCTCATTTGACAGGCCTGAAATAACATTTTCATAAGAACTGCACTGATTTGAGTCAAATGGCAAGCATGCACAGTAAAGATGACAGCAGAATCAGGTTGGCTTCTGCTACAGTTAATCATGCCTGATTGAAAACATTACTAAACTAACCTGGCACTAACTATATTGTGGACCACAAAATGAGATATAAACCATTTAATAAACACTTTGGCCATTGCTACACACTGGAGCCCTACAGACACTTAGACACTACGTATTGCTTTACCAAACCCATCCTATCTATTTGCTAAAGCAGAAACAGTAGTTGTATATACTTACAGGTTTGAAACATAGCTAAATATTCTCTCTATCAAGTCGTCCTTGGTAGAGTCACTTTTAAGTCAAAGTATTTGAAACTTCAGAAAGCAGAAATGTATTTAGCATGCTAATATACCAACATTTTCAAATTCTCTCCCTCAATTAATAAAGCTGATACTGAAAATCTTTATGCAATGCATGTTACTCTAACTTGTACTGCATACAATGTGTGTCATTAACAATGATGAAATTAACTCTTATTTCTTTGTAGTGGCACTTAGGAATTATTTGGATTAAATATAAATTTCCTAATCACCACTTCAGTGAAAAGATTTAGCCACTGTTTTGACATGGTAGAGCATATCACAAAGTGTCCTGATCCTCACTTACTAGATTTACACAGCAATGTCTTAGGTAAGCAATGATGATACACAGACATCTGTTACCTATCTGATTCAGACAGCTCCAGAGGGAAATATTATCATACAGTGATATTTTCAAAGATAGAAAGAAGTGTTCAGTTAATACTCATTTTAAGTCAGATATCTATCTGCTTTTGTAGCTTCAGAAATTCTCCCATACATATTTAGGCAGTTCTGATAGCAGCAGAAAGTTGGACTTGACGATCCATATGGGTCCTTTCCAACTTGAGATACTCCATGTTTCATGTCCTCATCAGAGACACTGAGCCATTCTGGTCACTATCAAAAAAGGTAACAGATACATGAGGGGGTTCAACAGTGTAATGATAGGGTTAAGGGAAGAAGTAAGGGGATGACTGGGAATTTGTCTTCAAAAGTTAAAAATATGGGCTAGAAAGTCAAAGATTTAAAAGTAACATGGAATGTAACTCAGACACTGCTTTTTACCCATTTCTTTAAACAAAAACATTGTCTCATCCAAAGAAATGAAAAGGCAACATACCTAAATCTCCCAGAGGCCATATTTTTTCCAAGCATTTTTTCCACAACAGTAAATTGATCAATACTTCCCTCTAACAATGAGAAACTGAAACTTGAAACCAAGGACAGTAACATTATTTCATGGAAGTAAATATGTCATTATTTGGTTTTAGTACCATTGTAGCAATCACATTAGGATTTTGATTTTCTGTACCTTCTTGTAATCTGTCCCCCGATGATTACATCCTACCGACACATCTTTGACACCAGCTCTGTAAACATACCTAACATTACTTTAAATTGGTTAGTTTATAAGCAGATAATCTACCAGCACAAAGCACAATACATGTTAACTATGCAAATATTTGCCCTGAACCTCAGCAGGTGCTACAGCTTCCCATAACTTCTGTGATGCAATTAATGACCCAGGCCAACCAATTTGGACATATGCACACCACACAAACGTCTCAACTTATTAGTCATTATAATAATCAATGACAACTGTATAACTACTTTATACCTTATTGTATTTTTGCAGTTATTACAAGATTGCTTCTAGCAGAATTCTAAAAACTGAGGGAGGAAAATTTCTAGACGCTTGCAGGGCATACATATCTCTTAATCACAAGGCAGCCTGGAAGAAATCATAGGTTACGTCAGATTTACTTAATCTCCTTCTCTTATGAAATAGAAACTTTGGTTAATGAAGGTGGGAGGTACAGCTATAAAGCACTTCAACTGTTCTAAGACCTTTGATGAACAATTGCTCTTAATCTAAAAATTAGTAAGAAAACCACAGATAAACATAAATGAATTAAAAACTAAACCATTATTAACACAAGGTTAATTTGTTTCATGCTTTCAACAGTGATAAATAAGAAAATTTATCAATATTGATAAAGTGCAGGTAACAAATAGCTCAAACACAGCAAGAACAGGTCATTCATATCAAATTAAAGAACAGATACAAAGAAAGCTAAATGTGAGATCATGTATCTATAAACAAATATAGCTGGTCATATTGATAGGATGAATTATTCTGAAAAGCAGTAACTCTGAAAAGAACATTACGGTCCTAACATAGCAGAGAGATAACCTAAAAAGCATGGGCTCCCTGCATCATGCTGTGGAGACAAGTGCTACTGAGGTAACTCTTCTAGTGTGTGAGAACAATGGCGTAGGCTCATTTAGTTTTTTAGATCAATGGAATACAGATGTCAAAGACCTCCTTTTCAAAAGGATTAAATAGTGACACACTTGCCTGTTCTTTTCCCTCTAGAGGTCAGCTGAGTGTCCTTCTTTTGAAGCAAGCAAATGAAACCTCTGTATAAAAGAACAACATTACTTACAAGAATACATGTCATTACATGCTTAAACCGTTATGGAATTCTTTTTGCCTATTTCTTAAAAAGAAACAAACATGCTTTACTAGAAAAAACAGCAAAGTGGAAGGTAGGATATCCCTCCTTTAATTAGGAGCAAAACGACTGAACAATTTATTTTTCACATCTTCAGTGCAGAACAAAGAAGTGTAACAGTTTGCTGGGAGGTCACAGAACACCTGATACACTCATCTATATGGAACACTCTTGGGCAGAGTGATTATTACTATATACAGATCTAGAGAGTTCCCTGTTGTCAGGCAGATTGTTGTTGAGAATTTTAGGATGCTTAGAGTAGTTAATTAAAGAGAAGTGCTAGGAGCATTGCAAGGCTATAAATTCCTCCCTCATAGCTTATGGGGCTCAGTGCTGGAACTTTCCATATGTCTGTTTTTAACTGGCATAAACTTGTTTTGACCTTAATCAGCATTTTAGAGTAACATTACAGAGGGAGGAGAGAAAGGAGGTGAGAAGTTAATAGTCAAAGAGACTTGCTTTAAGACACGTATAATTGGAAAATAAGCACTCTTGATTTATCCTCTAGTATGTTAAAAGATTCAAAGCAAAGACAACATGGCATTTTATAAACTATCTCTCCTAGAAGAACATAAGTTAATACACATTTTGCAATTGAACCAGTAAGCATTTGAAGAACAGGTTTGCTGAATCTGTAGGTATCAAATATCATAAAACATATAAATTAACGAGTCTGTAGATTATGAAATGACAGTTGAGATGCCAGCTTTCCTTTTTTTATCATGGAAGATATTCCCAGGATCTGTGACGTCTGTGGTGGCTAATCCCCCATAGAGAAACTGACATTAAAAGGAATTCACACTGGTAAAGACATACACCATTACAATGTTAGCTATGGGTTTCCAAAGCTCTCCCTCAGTTCTAGGCTGCAGAGCAGAAGGTGGGTGAAAAATGACAAGGTTGTTTCCATACTTGGCTTGCAAACAATAGCTTTATTAACTGTGACTTTGAACTACTTCACTGTGGTGAAAATTTCCAACATCTTTCACAGGAAAAAGATTTCCATGTGCCACTGTTCTCATCTGGTGTCCTGAATGCCTTGCATCTTTCAAGAAACAAGTCTTCCAATTGCTACCCACATAATTTTCAGCATATGAATTGTGATTTTTAAAATTTTACAAAAATGGGAAGATACCACTGCAAAATATCACTGAAGTCTCTCCAAACAAATTGTGTAGTTGACAAATTTATGCATTATTCACAACAACTTTTCAGAGAAAAAAGCAAGAAGGAATGAACAAGTCTACTTCCTAGACCATTTCCCAGGTAGTTAAGGAATATTTTCTTGCTTCCATTCCAAATTCATGGTCTGCTGGTCTTTCATGCATGATCTCATTCCAGTTCTTCCTTCCTCTCCTAAACCCCTCCAATTTAATTAGTTGTTTCAGTTTCTTTCTGATAATGACAGTAACATGCTTTTTTCTATCTTGTGCTTTTGGGTTGCAATCACCTCATTCTGGCCTCAGAAGTTCCTTGCTGCACTATAAGCCTTCCAGTATAAATTAGCTCAAAGAGTGATTCTTCATTTTGCATAGAAGGTTCATGTCGGTCAAAGATTCCATCACCACGCTCCCAGAAATACAACCTACATAATCAGTGTAGTTCAAAGTATTTTCTACTATCACAGGACCAAAGAGAATAAACCCAGAAACTAGTAGATCACATGATAAAAGGCCACTGTTTCAAACTGCAACTTCATTTGTCATTTCTTCATATCAGCTGCAAACAGCCGCCTGCCGGGTTAGCAGTTGTAAACAGGCAACTACATGGGACAGACATTGCAAAGAAATCAGGCAAGTACCCCATAACAAACTGCCTCAGTAAAAACAGAAGTGCTAAGGGACCCAACTGAATCTGCATTCAACATTTGCCTCTGCTAGAAAGATTACAAATAGGAAACTATTTGTGTTCCATTACATTCAGAAATAAAACTCCTAAAAGGGACGTGACCTTTAAATGTCTCATACAAGGAACTTGTAGAGCTCAAGCTCATTTATAATCCAGGACTAAGTCTTTATTGTGGTATTGCAGTAACTTCACACATAAAAACATCCAAAATACATAATTTCTAAAGCATTAATAATACCTTCCACCCTGAAACACAGCATTCTTTTGTCCAAAATAGCATCTGCAAAGTAATACTACGTATTTTTACATTGCTGCAATGATAAGACTAGCAATTACCGACTGTGCACATAGTTTCCACCTATTTAGACAAAATTACTCTTTTTTAAAAAGACATTTTATACTATCTTATAATAAAGATATAAATGAGAACTCTCTACAGCATATTTACCTCTCATATAAGTTAAATCACCCATGATGTTTACCTGAATTGCAGCACTGTCCTATTATTATACATTCACATCCCACTAGGAATTCATTTTTTCCTTCAGTATGTCAAAGAATCTTTCAATGACCACTTCATCATGCACTGTATAATATCTAAGATAAAAGCATAATTAATTAGCACTGAGGAGAGAGAAGAAGCTTCAACAAAAAGCCCCAAATAATTAAATAATAAAAGTTTTAGTTACATTAGAAGAATCATATTTAAAAAAGGCTGACACATCATTCTAAAAGAATATAAACTATGTAAATAAAACACTGACATAATTCCCACACATACACAGAATCAATCATCTATGAAAGAAGACACCTAATCATTGGGTGGTAAACACTGTAACACCACCAGAATTACTGCTCAATCCCAGCAATCTCTTTTTGCTGTATTCCCAGATACCACCTACTTCTACAGTATTGTGTTCCATCACTCTGAACTCTTCAGGCTGTATAAACACAACATGAACAATGTGACAGTCACAGTGAACCAACTGTCCCTGGAAGCACCTGTCCTACTGCACATAAACACAATGGCAGCCCCACGCAGCACTACAGGTTCTACTACTCCTTGTGCTTCATATATTTTTAATCCTGGAACATGATAGATCACACAAGTACAAATCTGTGAACAAAATGAAACTGTGAGATGGAAAATTTTCCTAAGCTGTAAAGTATTTAGCTTTCTAATAGGAGCTGATGTAAATCAAATTTTGAGTCACTGAACATATGATTGGGTAAAGGTACAGAAAAATATTCTGAGCCATAACTTCATCAAAATATAAAAAATTGTAGCTCCATTCTAGTTTGCACTTAGATAGTAAAATATTTTGGATAAGGACCATCTTCTTTAGGTAGCTATAACACCTAGCACAAAGAAGCCTTGACCTCTACAGCAACAAAGCAGCTGCCAGAGCACAGATGAGACAAACAACCTCTTAATGTGTTATATTCCAATGCTAACTGAAAAAATTAGGTCTAAGGATATAAAAATCCATAAAAAAGCAGTGACAGTTGTCACAGGAACATGAAATCCAACAAGCTGATAATATCAGTCTGATAATCACAAAGTACAATTGTTTATTCTAGATGGTGGTAGCAGTGCTTTCTTTGTGTGATCAATATGGATATAGATCCACAAAGAAGATTCTCCCTACTGTTAAGCAAATGTGTATCTGACTGCAGAACTAAGACAATGAAATCTGGAACTTCAGTTCCACACAGAAGCAGTAGTTCCTGTTATCAAATCATAAATCATGTCAGATATCCTTTCATTTATATCCAAATCTCAGTTCTATGCAGTAATGCTGGAAAATTAACGCTGACCCGAATGCTGAATAATATGCTCAAATAAAATGAGACAAAAAAATGAGGTAGTACAACACTGACATTCCAAATGGTGTAAGCCATACACAAAAACTTTCTAGTCGTCTTCCCAAGGTCTTCAGGTGCATGAAATAGGCATGCATCCACACTCTTCAATGGCTTAAGGGCTAAAATGCTATAGTGAAAATCAGGCAGCTGCCTAGGAATGGGGTTTGACCTACTGGTAGTATTCTAAATAGCCTTCAGGCTAGCAGAAGCTTCCAACACAAACCATTATCTGTACCTTGTGAGAGCAGCTTAGTGGACGTTTTTTCACAGCATAGCTGAATGGTAGTCACCATTCCCAACACAGTTCCCACAGCCCTAAAGTTCTAGAAGCAGAGGCAGGTGGTCTGAGTTTTTCCTTCACATCTGAATGTTAAAATCAGCCTCAAGATTTTTGGCAGAGCCACGTGCAACTATATAAAGGTAACTTGAAGCAGCCAGAGGCAAAGAAAGAAAGTAGGCAGCAGGAAAAGTCAAGGACACAGACAGAAAGGCATGGTAACCCATCTTTGGGAGAAAGCTGAGAGAAAGCAAGAGAGCAAGTGCACCTTCTAAAACAAAGGACTAGGAACTATAAACCAAGAAATTATTTGCTGCAATTTGATCCCAACCATGTTTAGATAAGCAGTATGTACAATAAGGAACTGCTTTTATGTGTCGTTCCACATAAAAAATTCTTCTCTGAACAGGAACCTGTAAAATGCTGAACAACAATAAAGCTCTTATGCTATTAATATCCTGCATTTATGAAGTACCAGTTGTCATCAAGAATGTTCAGTGTACCAGTCACTTTCAGAGAAACAGACCAATTGTAAAACATTCAGCATGCATTTGCATGATTAGTGAAGGACAGTGAAACATAAATCTGCATTTGGCTAAAAATAAATACGAAAGAAAGACTACAAGCACATTTGTTATGGACACCAGAAACTCCTACATCCAAGTTTCAGAAAGTGTTCTTCCTAAGCACCCACGTAAACAGCCAACAATTCATGTGCTCTAATATGTTTAAATAATTTATTTTAAAAGAGCAATGTGATTTATCATTGCATCTGCAGTAGATGTAACATACAATTCACACCAAGAGGTCACTTTCGTATTTTCCTTCAGGAATTTTCTTTTATCCAGAAGATACAACATGCTCACTCTAATAATTCATGTATTTTGGGGACTACTCACTAGCAGTGGAAACACCCAGACCTCTCCTTTCCATAGGAACACTGACCAACCTTTCCTCCTGTGCCTTACATTATACTGAGCCCTAAACAATGGCCTTATCAGAAAAATCTTTGTGTAGTGCCTGCATCATGCAGTGCTTGGAGTGTCTGCAACTGTTCCTGTAAACTGCAGTGTTATTTTACATTTAGTTAAATTGTGCAAGTCTTGTCTATCCTTAGAGAACCATATTTTCCTGGTCAGCCAAGCATTCTAGTTAAACTGACTAGCAGAGTTCTACATAAACAGTCCCTGTTAATAAATATTCTTCCACCCAAAAGATAATCAGTGGAACTAACCTGAGAAGGAAGGCTGTTGTTATTCAAAGTATTAACTAGAATCTGTGCTAAAATTAAATAGGAACACGATCACCCAGAGGTCCAATATACTTGCCAACATTTTTCCCTTTCGTGTGTCCTCTAGAGGAGGAATTAAAACTGTAACCAGGAAACCAACATAATAGCATGAACTGAAGTTTCTTTCATCTAAAATGACCCAAAATGCCCTCCTGGAAAAAAAAAAAAAAAAAAAAAAAGGGAAAAAAAGCTTGCCTTCCCACACTACTGCTAAATCTCTGGGTTAAAAATCCATGCAAATCTAATGCAGTGAAGAAATGCGATGAAAATGAAATTAATGTACTTTTGTACATTTGAGAATTTGGAAGAATCCCCCTTTCTTTTGAACATATAAAATGAAAAGATCCACAACACCCAGAAGGCTGTGAATAATTATTTTTACTAACAGGACTGCCAGAAATTTTTAAACACTTACTAAGCACAAGATTTCAGGATATAAAAAAAAAAAATAAAACTTTTAAGTCTTTTCCCCAGATTCCTTTCCTCAATAGACTTCACATAAAGAACTTATTTCAATTTTCCCCTCTATTAAAAATAAATGACATTAATAAAGCCAAAGAGGAGTCATTTCTATTCATCTAAATTCTGCAAGGGAGCACACTTATGCAGATGGATGTGGTGAACAGTAAAAATCATTCAGAAATGAGGCTGCACTGCTTCAGTTTTGGCCTTCCTAGTGAAGTAAACAATAAGCTTGATTCTGCTCTGTGACTTATTACATAAGTGCCACTCAATGGCATATTTTTACAGCTGATACGAAATACATGTTAATCTTATTTTTTGTGAACTTTCAGTAGCTGCAGCTTTGCATTAGGCAGTGACAAGTATGGAATAGTTCTATGGAACAGAACTCAGAATTATTTATAATGAAAGCCAACAGAGAGCTCCAGTTCTTCTGGTGTATATGCTGAAGTAATCCTGAAGTAACTTGATTTGTAGAACCAAACTGAGTTTTGAATGAATTTCAGCTAAAATACTCCAGGTGCTGTCCTAACAAATAACTGTAAAATAGTCTTTTTCCCCTTGTGGGCTAAGCTAAACTCTTCCAAATAGGCAGAATTTTACTGTTTATGAACTACAGCATTCCTGAGTAGAGACAGTGGTCCTGTCTATTTTGCTCTTCTTTCTTCCTGATCAGCATGTATTTCTATCAACCTCTGATCTCTAGAACATGGCAGTATGGGCTGTGAAATCCCCAGCTGCCAAGCCTGACATGAGAATTCAAGTATTTTTAACCTTTGGTAAAACCTGATCTCAGTTCTCTTACATGGTAGACAAGATGGTGGTATTGCAAAAACAGAAGATCATCCTGGCTGCAAAGGGCCTTGGATCTTACATTCACAGAATAACCTTTCTTGGTATAAGGAAAATAACATAAAGCCTATGGTTGATGCATGCTACATTCAGTTTCTAATACAAAGAGGCCTGAAATCAATTAACAGAGCCTATCAGAAATCTGACCTTGTATCAAGGTATGAAAACTTCTGCATTTAACTGAAATATTATTATTTAATGAGCTGCCTGTTGGCTATGAGAAGTCATCACATTTACACCCTTACTGCCCAGTTAAGCTGAACTGGACAGTAGCACACTCTAGCCCAACTAAGCCACATGCTGTTTTAAATTTGGTTATAAACATAAAGGCTCCACATATCTAGCTGGCTTATACAGCAAAACATGCAAAACTTTGTCAGTGAACAGCTGCCAAAGATTTAAAGCAAAAAATGTCTGTCACCAAGAATAACCCATGCAACTCCTTCATTACAAAATTATATGTCCTTGAAGGACATCTAAGTAAGTCAACTATTCATCTGTGTAAACCAGGTGAAAATACTGACACTGTCATCTCAACTTCAATTCTAAATTTACTCTAGCAAAAAAACTGCTCTGTTTTTTTATTAGATCAGTTTGTGAAGGTGTATAACTAAGGGTCATTGATAGAATGATATAATTTTATATCCTGAGGAGACTCTCTGTCCTATTGACAGGACAAGAGCCTAAGATAAATAACTATTCTAAATAAATATTACTTCTGTAGGAACAACATTAAATATTCCATTACATGGAAACTATTAAGAATTCCAGCAAGAAATCTCCAGAATTGTGCAACAAAATTGCACACTCTCATTTCTCCTCCTGCCACAAGAAAATGACAGCAAATACCACAGCCAATGCTCACGAACAATTCTACTTTTGAATTCTGAACCCTGACTCTTCAAGTCATGCTTAACCATTATCTTGAGCTGGGAGTAGAGTACCTAAATTAAATATTATTATTTTTCTCTGCACTCCTTCATTCTTTATTTCCAAGCCAGCATGCCAGTTTGTAGTTGACCATCAGGGGCAAGGTAGCACCCTGTTAAAATAGCAGCTGTTGTAAATCTTAGGTCAAGTAGCTAAAAGCTGCTATGCTAAAAGTTACTATGGTGAAACAGCAAAACAAAGATGTGACTGCAACACAGTCCCAAAAAAAAAAAAAAAGAAGGAAAAAAAACCCAAAAAACCAAACCACAAACCAAAAAACAGAGAAATTCAAAAAATTCTGCAGAGAAAATGTTAACAGGTTAATAATAACCACATAATTTCTGTCTTCATTGCTGCCTTAGATGTACCATTACAGGACACAAGCACAGCTTCATTTTGGCAGACATTTATAGATACTTACTATACCATCAACCTTAGTCTTTTTTGTGTACTCATGCCAAGTCCAAAGTGACGAATTTCTATTCATTTCAGCAATGAGCTTGACTTAGCAATACACCGCTGGAAAATGTAATTTCAGTTTTCACTGTATCATCTCTTGCTGTAGTAGTATTATTCCCTTCCTATGTTTTACACCATAAATTATGTCAGAATAATAATGAATCAACTCAAAACACAGAATGACAATGTTTACCTGATGTGAACATACTCTGAGAGTGAAATTAGACTTGCTAAACTGCACAGGCATAAAACCTCATCATGTACATACATATATAATTTAGTTTCTTACAAATATGTAAGTGCATATTACGAATGGAGAGCAGTTCAGTTCAAAATGAAAAAATGTGAGACCTCCTGACTGTTCAGTGCCCAATAAAAATTGGCTTTTACATGCTGTGGGAACACCTTTTACATCATTATTTAAGTCTTAATGGACTGTTACCAGCTTTGCTTGCTGGTTTTCTCACAACTGTAACAAAACTTTGCAACTTCCAGTTATCTGGGAGGTTTTTTCCGTTGTTCACGCCATATACAAGCTATGGTCCTTGTTTCCTAGCAATTTCAACTTAAAATCTTGCTATTTTTCTCCATTTCTTCCTTGGATAAAGTAAGTCTGTGAAACAAAGTCATTTTAAGCATATTGTTTGTCAAGTTTCAGTCATTAGTACGTAAACATGTATTTGTATTCTTATGGTTACTCAAATGGGTGGCATTTGAGTCAGTTTAGTCAGGTAGAACTGAGATCCTAGAACTTTCCAACAACCACAATTAGACCAATAAAAAATTTATGATCTTGCAACCTACTGATGAAAATACTAACTTAAATTATAGTCTCATTGATTTTTGTTCCTCCACTCTATTACAAGCCAAGCACATAAATGGAGGAAGGAATCAAATTAATACAATCATATAGAAACATTTTTAAATGGTGTTCATCAGTACTTCAGTTAAATATCCCCCAAATTATCTCCTTATTGATATTAACATCTTTGATGATTTTGCACACCCAGAATAGATTCTATAACATTTTGACTTGTCTGTTGTTAAAAACAGCAATAAGAGAAAAAATGTATTTTAGTATTACCATAAAGTATTGATTTTAATTTGAACAGAAAAAAATTAGCAAGCTGATTGGCAATCAAAGCATTAAGACTAATAAAAGCACTGTAAACTTTATCTTATTTTATCCTGTAATTCTTTCAAATAGTGTTTGTTTATCTCAATAAAAGTAAGTATTGCAATGTGCTAGATAACAACCTTTTAGGCTGATTAAATAAACCCAGCGCTATTTTATCTTTAAAAAGCCATCAGACTTGCAAAGAAAATACTCATTAGTAATCTGAAAACCATGTTATGCTACACTTGCATTTAATAAGGTAACAACTTACATTTATGCAGTACCTTTTATCCCAAAGCAATTTACAACTTACAGCCAGAGATTATCACTTCATCTCCAGTGAAACTTGGCAACTGTGAAGCGTTGCTCTGTACTATAAAGTAAGAATTCTGGTAGGTAACAATAAATATAAGGTTTCAGTTGAATAAATATGACTCTTGTATTTATGCCTCCAATTAAATAAAGCAAAAAATTTTAATTCTTTTTTTGAAGTTTCATTGCCTTTTGCATCTAGCATGCACTTGCCAAATGAGAAACAGGTTCTATTAAAAGCAGAAAAACATTTGCAACATCCCCTTATAGATTATCTGAAACAAACATTTTCAGCAACATTCCTGATCCAACAAGGACTCTGAAAGTGCCATCTAACACATAGTTAAAACTTCTTCCTGAACTGCTTCCTATGTATAACTTTGGCAACAGTACTTAGGAGTAGCTTGTGATCAGGAGCTACATTTAGAAATACCTCTAATGTTCAGGTATTTCAATGAAGATAAGGTTTAAGAGAGAAAAAAAATAGTTATGCCAAGCATTCAAAATGTCACAAGTTAGGCTCTTACCACTAGAATAACCATATTATGCTAAAACAAATACAAATTGTATACTTCCATTTTCTGTTAATTTACTCTCTGAAATACATATTTTCAACTTACACCCTGTAGCAACAAAGATGAAAAAATACTTCTTAAAGTAAACAAACAAACAAAAAAAACCCCAAAGAGAAACTAAAAACCAAAAACCACTGAAGGCAAGAAGTTATATGACTTAATGTACTGTGGATTTAGGGGAAAAAAATACTCACTAGATTGCTATAAAGTTAAACACAAGCAGTTTTATTTTTCAAATAAAATTTGGCATAAGGGTAATTAACTATAACTGAAATTCATGCTTTTCTATGTAGAAAAACAAGGGCATGTGAATTAAATGAGAACAGAAAATTTAAAACACTGATAAAAAAGAAAACACCTTCTTGCTCAATCAGGCTGTGGGACCACCTACCATAACACAGGTTGAAAAGCAAAACATGAGTTTAAAACTCCAGATAATATTGGATCATCCCATCCTCAGCTTGCACACGAAGTCCTTCAGAGAAATAAATGTTCAACATGCCACCACACATTTAAGATGTCTAATGCAACTCTCTGTAAACTTTCATGACCTGCTAAGATAAGCAAATTTTAGAATTAGGACTCTCCTTTGGAGACAAGACCGCAGAAGGTAAAGAAAGGTTTACACAAAAAGTCCATTCCAATTCCAAGATCAAAATCTGATTCTTGCCCCACGGCCTACAGAGTGCTGTAATTCAGTTAACCTTCTGCTAGAGGGGGAAACAAGGAAATTACAGCAGCAAGAGGCAGATCTCCTAAGAATCCATTAGCAAAAGAACCAGACAGATCACTAATCTGATTTCATTTCATACGATACATAAAAATCCTGTGAGAACCAGCCACATTGTAGTTTTCGTATTTAAATAAATTGAAAGAATAAGTAAAGCACTAATTGATCATCTACTGTGAAAAGGTTTGGAGAAATACTTAAAGCACCATTGTGACTATTCTGTGAGAATAAATGATAAAGCATGCATTTCCATGTGTATCTCAGAGTGAATTCTTCATGCAAGCTGACACGGCCTTTTTGACATCCAGTTCTTCTCAGACACTCATGCATAAACACTTTGCTACAACAACACTGATGAGCAATGACATAAGGAATTTAGGTCTAACCAACCAGAACAGTTGTCTGAACAGTTACATCCTTAAATCCTCAAACCCCTTCCCTCGCTCTTTTAAGCAAATGAGGTGGGTTTTTTTTTTTTCCTTAAAAATGTGATTTTCTTCAAAATATGATAAAAAATTGATCATATAGTTGTCACTTAGTACATTTTTTTCAGCAAACCCCCCAACAGAAGAGCAGCACAATAAAGAAAAGCATAATGAGAGTACAGTGGAGCCATGTTCTTCCCCACAGATTGCACTCATCTCCTCTCTCATTCTACCTCTGGCTAATTATTCACAAAGACTTTGGAAGAACTAAAATTGGTGCAGAGTTTTAGTAAATCAGCTTAGCCAGACAAATCTCTCACAGTTTTCATTTAATTTCATTTTGTTTCTGCAACTGTCAACTTCCTAATCACAGCTAGTCTCTTCTAAATACTCTGTATTCTGCTGTTTTCAGAATAAAATAAAAAGCAGAATCTTAAAGCAAAAGTTTGTATCAATTTTTATGTGATAGTAATTTTTAAGTAGTAATTTCTAACAGATTCATAGCCTGCAACAGGTCCTTAATATTTGGAAATTGAAATAGTATTATTTTGGTTACATATAACCAGCAATCTAAAGGGTCAAGTGACCTTATAATATATCCTATTTATACTGCTGTCCTCCAACATTTCTCTCAGAAAACATAATTGTGAAGGACATCAGAGGCTATAGAAATATGCTATAAATTGTGTGCTCCCCATCCACACTACATCTTTGGTCAGCAGTACCTCTTCGAAATTTCAGGAGATAAGATGCACAACATACGATCAACTATCTGCCACCTTCTTTTTTATGGGAAAGTTGAATATATTTCAGGTCTAATTTATATAAAAATCTGTGGAGTGATGAAGGTATTCTGGAAAAATATGATCCAGGATGTCTTCACCATACTAACAAGCATGATAAGCAGCAAATCAACCATCACTGATGTTGTCTGTCTTCTGAAGCACAGGAGTACATTCCACACTGCTTTAAAAAGTAAACACTTCTTCCAGCTCTTACCAGCAACATGTGAAGTCCTCACTTCTCGATTGGCCAAGAAACATAATAATATGATACAGATAAATTTACCTAAGCTGAGGTCCCAGTACATTAGCACCCTCTGGGTCATCACCCTGATCACTTGTTCTTAAAATTAGCGAGTAACTGCTACTTCTTTCAGGACCGATATTTGGTACAAGCATCAAGGACAAGGCTAAATCATATCTTCAGCTTTATCTGAACAGCCCAGACTGAAGTTGTTCTTAAATTTTATTTCATTTTTAGGCTATAGGCTAAAAAGCCAAATGAAACACAAGCCAAGTAGGAGTCAAAACACCTTTATATTTAACTTCCTCAATCTCAGAAAGAAACTTCCCTGTTATTTTGATGGTTTTGTCAAACAGGAATGGAACCTTCCTCTTTTTCCCTTTGTTTTTTCCTTTCCCCAGAAAGAAAATTCCACTTGCCATTTCAGAATAGTAGTTTGACTAAAACTGACCTTCTTTAGAAGGCCCCACTTAGCATGGAAAAGGTTTACTTCTGCTAGAATTTGCAAAGCAGCATTATACTGATTCTTTTTCCCTTGCTTTTCTCCCTTGACATGTACACCAGCACATACAGTATAAATTTTCATCTCTGCACACAGTGCTCTACATATTCTGTGGTATCCTGCTGAGCTTAAACATTTTGCACTTGCCTAAAAGAAGTTTGAACTAAAAGGCAAAGAAAGGCTGGACCTTTCACTGTTTTTATTGCATGGAGAAAAATAAACGAGTCCCACCAACCTGATAAACAAGCAAAAACAACACATTACCCTCCCTGTTGGCATTCATTGCACATGTGTACATGTGTTTCAGTATCACCATGCAAACTCATGTATAACTTTGGCAGGTGTATGCATGTGCAGGAGAGCATAACATACTGTTGGCACCCATTACCCCTGCTTTCTTGCCCCAGATCATATAGTTCATGGTATCTCAAACAGTATTGCAGTGTCACAGCCTTGCCAGAGCATCTCAGTCATGTATAAGATACAAAATGCTGAGGAGAAGCTGCTGCACCTGTCTTGAATGTCCGGGACTCCAAACCCTAGCAGATGAAAACCAAAGCTGTTACTAAAGTCACGTACAGGGTGGGCTGCAGATACCCTGTGGCCCTCTGCATTTTTGAAGTATATATTTTCCACTGCAAACTGGTTCAGGATTTCTAACCAACTAACAGTTCATTAATAGCTTGAAGACAAACACCCTCAGTGAGAGCTGAGCTAAAACCAGAATCTACCCTACAAAACATACTTGACTACCTACGTGAAATTAAAGGTCTTTTAAAAGTAACTGTTCATGGTAATGTCTTGTGCTGTGTTTAATCAGATAAAAAGCAAGTAAAAATGGTCTGTTATGTACACTTGGACATAACGGTTTCGTTTTCCTTTGCGTATTACACCACCAAGTGGCCTAACACTCTTATTTTTTTCTGTTCACTGTTTCCTCCAGGGACACAACTACACACAGCAAAATCAAATTAAAAGATGAACAGCTACCTAAAATTAAAAAATTAACCGGAGTATAATCTGACAGATTCAGCTGCACATTTGTATTAAACTTTTTACTATTTTTACAAGTGCAAATTTAATACAAGCATAAATTTTATTATCTGTTTCTCCTCTTACAGCAATTTAGGAAAAGGTTCATCTCCACCTCTGTTTGGGTGATACATGTCTAATGGTGTAGTCTGATGAACCCGCTATGAACACAGGCATTTTCAGATGCTTCATTAAATTTAAAATATTACATAAGCAATTAAAATACATACTGCTATGGAAGGGGGGGGGGGGGAATGGTTTAGGACTTCAAATAAAATCTGGCTAAGCAAGTGAATCAAAGAAACTCAGAGCAAGCTTGTAATATTTTAATTGAACAAGCAAAGCTTGCAGGTATTTGAAATGAGCAGGACTACATATGAGATCAACACGATCAGATTCAGAATCGACACTAAATATAATTTGGTAACACCTCCAAAAAATATCAGATTGCACTCACCAGTTAAAACTAGAACTCAATCTTTCCATCCTCATTTTCAGGGCCCGATCTTACACTGCCACAAGATTGCATGGCTTTTCTGGAAATCTGCTCCATATCTAAACAATGAGCTCATCATTTAGACAACATTGAGCTACAATTTTTATGTTAAAATTATTTATTCCTTAAGTTATCTTACTGAGACGATTTTATTAAGAGTTTAATACTCCTCCAAGCCTGAGGAACACACTTCTTTCAGCATGCTTACAGCAAATGCCAAGCAAAACTTTAGACTTTGTTGTTTCAAGCACTGTAGAAAGACAGCATCCAGGCTGCATGCAGCACTCACGTAGATTTTAGCTAGACATGTGCAGAAGTAGAGCTATTTCCCTGCTACATGGCTATAAGCATACAGCAATTGCAGAGTGAAACTCCTGCTCCTTTGCCCAGGTATGTGTTCCAGGAAGTCCACTCCATGATAGCTGCTGCCTTGAACACCTTAGAGTAAGCTTGGAATAGAAGAATATAACTAGTAGGCAAAATAACACAATGGGATGCAGATTTCAACTAAACCTACTCAGGAATACAAGTGTGATTTGCATTCAGAAAGGACTAGCTAAACAGAAACAGAGGGCATGAAGATGAAATGCTGGGCTGGAGCAAGTCACCACAGAAGACAATATCCTGCATTGAAAAATGGCCTCTACCAGTAACACTCTAAAGAACTTACCTGCTGCAACTGCTAAGAAAGGCTCCAGTCCCAACTTGTTTGCTATTCAGGTTTCTCCTTTCTTTAGCTCCAAATCCTTCACTTGACTAGAGAGAAACAGGGATGATGAATAAATCCCATTTGTCCATCCATCTCCACTCAGGAGGGAAGCTATGTGGACTCAGCTGAATCCTGTTTAATTTTCCCAACCTGTGCAGCAATAGCAGCTAAGAACCAATTCCATAAATATTCAAATTTCATGCAATTTCATGCATGTCTAGGAAAAAATGTGCTATTTTAGTTCAGTGCAACCAGGTATTTCTCCAGGTGCATAAAATAACTTCAACAGAGATTTATTAAAAAAAGCACCCACAGGATTTGGACAAGGTTGCAGGAAAAGTATTTAGAAAACACAGACTTACACAAATATACACACCTATCTAACAGAGTGATCTGTATGACTGCTCTATGGACATCAAAACAATCATCCATAATTATTATTGAATTACAATGTTATTATAAAGTTTATTACAGTCTTACAGATCTTGGGGTAGAAACAGATTATGCCTATTATCACAAGTAAATTAATTAGGAGTACTTTTCTTAGACAATATGCCATTTCTTCACCACTAATACTTTATGATGTGCATCCAGAAGGGAGTTACCACTCCCAGAATATGCAGCACTTCAGTGCTAAAGTAAAAAAGAGAAAACACATCATAATAATGAGGCAGTCTATTCAAGCTAAGGGAAACATTTCCATCTGCCACACTAGATTTTGTCAGAGCATACGCATATGGCAAATGACACAGTCTCTTTAACAGTCACAGAATCAAGAAAATAGTCCTATCAAACCTTTTAGCTAATAAGTAAAAGTCATATTGATAGTAACACATGAATCAGTGAAACACTGTCTACATTCTTCAGCTATATGTGTATAGATATTTTTAGAAACGTGTGCTAGTGTAAAATACTGGGTTTAAATAAAGGTTTGTCACAAAAAATGTTTGGCCCAATGTTTATGTGTGTCACAGACTACAACCCAAACCTCATTATGAAAAACTCCCAAGCTTTTACATACTTGTACACACATGGAAATGTTCTTCCAGAACTTTTAGCAGACTTGGCTCCTGTGCTTTGCAGCGGTCTCTGCATCCTTCTGATTTTATCAGAATATACCTCTTCCTTCTGGACTACACTAGCCATTAGCAAGAGGGTTTCACCAAGTTTCTTCTATCTCTGTTAACACATTACATTGGTTTTGCTATTTACACACTGATCAAATACATACCCAGAAATGACTGTGCTCATTGCATCCTTCTTTGCTCAGTATTTTGGATGAAAAAAAAACAAAACAAAAAAAAAAAAAAAAAAAAAAAAAACAGTAAACCCCAACCACCCAAAACCAAGTTAAATAGTTATTTGACGTCCAGCTAAATGAATGTAGATTAATATGATCTTATGCTATCCACAGATTTCAATCCAAGTTCTTTAAATGACAGATGAAGGTCCGTAAGAAAACACTTGGACTTCTATTTTCAAACATTTCCTCCATTACTCTTAGAGGCTAACAGTGATACCAACATGCATTATTTTCTCTCACTCTTAAATGCTAGTTGCTATAGTAACCTGACACTGATCAAGATGAGGAAAATGATCCTCAGAAAATATGCAGTGAATGGTAATTATTAATTCTGTACATTCAACCAGCAAGAATAAGACCTTGAAATTCTAATACTACATAGTGATAAAACTTACAAATGGCTTTTTAGAAATTATGCCCACACAGACATTTTCTGAATAATGTCATACATGGAAACAATGTGACCTGAAGCAGGGCTTTACATGCTGTTACTGCCAGCTATTTGATTGCTAACAAAAAGTATTTCAAAGAGCATAGGTAAGAACTTTAAAAGCGACTACTCAGAAGCAACTGTGGACACAGAGTTTCTTGCCCTGGCCCAGCTCTGTGTTTTGTGTGCATAAGCTGCAACAAATTTCCTTTTCTCTGTGATGTAATTCTAGAATCCATTCAGCTGATATCTGAAATATCTCTGCTCACATTAACAAAACACATGCATACTTCATGCACTTCAACTTGCAGTCACATTAAGAATTCTACCAAGTTATTGCATTAGCAAAACTCATGCATCTTCAGCTGACATGCAGATCTTGTTACAAAGCTACATGCAGACCAAGTAACAATAAGATCTGTTAACATTCCTAAGTGACAACACAATATTTTGAGGGCCAAAGCAATATTGTCTTTTTCTTTGTAAGTAATTGAAGCTTCTCTATTTGCATTCCTTCAACCAGAAAATGTATTTTGTTCAAAAAACTGATCATGCAGGAAGGATAAATTTAGTTACAAAAGTTGCATGTAAGAAGTAAAAATCTTTATCAGCTCCCAAAACCAAGTTCATCAAATGGAACGAAAGTGCTGCAACCTTTAGAAGAAATAGAAGACCTCTCATCAATTTAGTCATTCTGTAAGCCATATTGCACATTAACTTGAGAACATAAAAGAAATACCCATTTGTATTGAGCATTAATATCTAACAGCTTCCTTTTTAGAAATCTGATTTGCCTTCTGGAAAGCTGTGTATTAGAAACTGTTTTATACTGTTTCCATGATACTTCTTATATAGTTCCTCATTAGAAACTTACTGTATGATACTTTTTATATAGAAGTTTCTATATTATACTTCTTAGACAGTTTCCAGATAATTCTGCATACCAGTGAAGAATGTCACAATTAAACAATGATTTACTAGGCTCAGCATTAGCATATAGCACACATAATGCAAAAAATCTTAAAATAACTAGCAGCTAATTTATTCCACTTTAAAGCCTGTTTATGGGAAGCCCCCAAATTTTTACACAAACAGAAAATAATGAGATTATATAATTTTTACTAGCAAAAGAGAAACATAGGATACATTCTTATTTCCAGCTGGAGTTAAAGACTGTTGAAAGAAATTTGAACACTCCAGTGATCTGACATATTGTAGAGGGTCTTGCTGTGCTTGTAATCAAAACACATGCTTCATGAAACAGATTTTTAAAACCCTGTACAATAAAACTACCAATAGCTGCTCTGATCCTTGTTCAAATTTGTCTATTTCAGTGCAAATATACACCATGAAAACTTTTTTGAAGACAAGGAAAAGAAAGAAAATGTTTGACATCAAATACTTTGTTGAAGACAGTTTGTTAGGAATGAAGTTAAAGCCCTTCAGCAAAAGTCCAATGGAAATCAAATGCCAATGTGTGATTTTAATTAAAAACTAGGAGAACAAAAGTTTCTTTCACAGCCATCTGCAGACTGTACACTGGAGACAGTTATAAGTTTTCCTATCCTGATTTAAGTTAAAGGAAAAGGAAGAGAAGAAAGGAAAAAAAATTAGGAGAAAAAGAAAAGGCAACGAGGGGAGAGAAAAGGAGGAAAATACAGTATGGTGAAATGAAATACTCCACTCCAATGCTCCACCCCTCAAGTAATGATGCCAAATTTTATACCTTGAAGTAGGGTGCTACAGTTACTTCAAAATAAAGTGACAAGAGAAGGCTATAGAATATACAGCACATACATATACAATATATAGATGATGTATTAAATCTTCGGATTGTCATATACTGGGGAAAAAGAACAACCAACAAAAACAAACAAACAAAAAAAAAACCACCACAAAGAGATCCATTTCTTGAACTTGTTAGCAGTTGGAAATTATTTTCCTAGTTACAGGAACTCAAATCAGCAGAACAGCCCACTTAGGAAGCATTACAAACCCAGATTTTTGAATGTGTATTTCATGCCAAGTAGGGTCCAAATCCTGAAGTCTAGAATATGACTAACAGACATCATAGAAGTATCAGACAAAAGTCAAGAATCCAAAAGTCTGAGAGTCAGATTTCCAAGGAAGTCACCACATTAATTTAAACAGTGCAAAATGTAGATTATTTGAATGTGGGCTTCCCAGTCCCTAGGGTTCACCTACGCCATATTTCTAAGTCTTTTTCGATAATAAGAGTATGTAAGAGATTTTAATGAAAATTTTCATTACAAGTAAGTAAATCATACCTGTAGACAGGAATTCGGCAAAACATTAAACAGTGTGAGACTTGCAGTAAACCAAAGAAAGTCAGCCTTCCACAGTCTGTAGCTCTGGCCACCCTGAAAGCTCTTCTGCCATGGCACCAGACATACATCTCAGCAAAGCTATGGCAACCTTCAGTGAGCTCTGAACACTAACAGCCTTCACTTCCATGGGGCAAAATTATAACGCTTGAACAATGTGACTGGTTGTTGAAAATATTTTATCTGAAAATACAAAACTCTACCAACAGGAAATAGCACCTCACAGTAAGGTCTTTATTTAACAGTGATAGAACAAATTACTTTTCAAACATGTAAATGACACCTCTTCCAAGTCACATCCAGCATCTGTATTGAGCTATAGAACATTCAGGATTTTCCTTTTTGCACAACTGAATTCCCCTGAAATTGGAAGGGTGTCCCTGACTGGGGCTGAGAAGACATTATGTATTGGAAGAGGAGGCAGGGATAAGATTCCTCTACTTTCCTCTGGTGCTACAGGTAACAGCAGAACTGGTTCTCAGGGAAGTGACAAGCAAGACCCAAAAACAATGCTCTTGAATACTGCTGAGGAATGAAGCACCTTCTCTTTCCAAGCTTACCCAAGCTGGACAGTGATTTGAAAGGCTGTGCGAGTAGTCTTGAAGGGAAAGAAATACCGCTCTCTTAATGGGAAAGGAGAGCTAGAGACGAAGATGGCAAACCCAGCATGTTCCAGGGGTAGGGGTGTGTGTGTGTGTGTGTGTGTGCAACAGTTAAGAACAAGTATCTTTCTCTCACGCATTTAATGTTATTGAAGGAGACACCTAGGAAGAGCAGCTGTCAAAATTGCAATATCTCACATTACTTGTTTGTGTATAATTTTCTCAAATTTCATTAAATTCAGGACAAGAAATTTTGGGATAACAATTGAACAAATGGTCATGTCATAACATTTAAAAGGCAAAAAAAAATACTTGGAAAATCTGACAGTCCTCTTGTAAGAATAGAGGATATAGCAATTCTTTCATTCTATAAAGCACATCCTTTAAACATTTACTAGTCTTGTATTTTTTTACATGTGGCCACATTCCAAGCAAAAGCCCTCTACCTCTCACTAAAGTATGCTGAAGAACATTCACTGCATATGTAATAAGAGTATTAAAGGATCCAGATGTGAATTAGAAAAACAACTGTGTCTATTATAGCTGAATTTCAAACTACTGGAGTAAGATCAAGCAGGAAAGCTGTGGCTTGTTCCAGAGCACCACCCCCACAATTCTCTCAGTAGGTTACCAAATGACACTAAATCTAACCAGCAAAATGCAAAACAAAGCTGTTACATCTGATTGCATTCCCAGTGACTGAATGGACAATGAACAAGAGATTTTTCTCTAACTTCCCAAGATTTAAAAATAATCCTTGTGTAGATGTACAGCCACCCATATCATACATTTCTAATTAACAACTTATTTTCTTTGGCTATGAAATATCACATATGAGTCAACAGACTTGAGGAGTACTTACAAGACTATTCTGTGGGAATAAAATTGAAGCTTCTCTTTTTAAATAGACACAGTTTATTTTTGGCACTCTAAACTTCAGAGAAGTAAAATTTCAAGAGGTATTACAGAATAGGTGTTAGCAGAAAACATTACGTACACAGCATTGTTGAAGCAGCCACAACTCCAGCTTAAGCAGTATCAGCAAATACACTGTTAGCTTTGAAGGACTATATAGTCAGTGTTGTTTAATTTTGAAAACCATTTGCTTGATTTGAGAAGTACTGCCAGGAAAGGCAAATGGGTTAACTTCCACCATTTCTAGGAAACCTCAATTTCTAAGTTATTTTTAACCTGTAATGGGTAATACACATATATTTGCCTTAAATTAATAACCTAATTATAAAGGCTTGCTTTCTAAACTGGTGAGCATTCAGTTTAAACACTCATTCTGAAAGGCAGAGCCTGCCATAGCCAGGGCTGGAACAACCATCACTGCTTTGTGCCAGAGCACAGGACAGACCTGTCCCTTCCACTAGTGCAGTCCTCAGCACATCTCTGCAAACTCTACTCTTCCTCTGGCACAGAATCACAGAATCCCAAGATTTGGAAGAGACCTCGAAAGATCATCTAGCCCAACCCCCCTGCAAGAGCAGGGTAACCTAGAGTACATCACACAGGAACTTGTCCAGGCAGGCCTTGAGTATCTCCAACGTAGAAGACTCCACAACCTCCCTGGGCAACCTGTTCCAGTGCTCTGTCACTCTTACAGCAAAGAAGTTCTTCCTGATGTTAACGTGAAATCTCCTATGCCCCAGTTTACACCCATTGCCCCTTGTCCTGTCACTAGATATCACTGAAAAAAGCCTAGTTCCATCATCCTGACACTCCTCCTTTACATATTAGTAAACATTGATGAGGTCACCCCTCAGTCTCCTCTTCTACAGCCTCTGCTGTTCTCGCCGGTACAAAGCTTGGCCACAGGTTCTCAGTTTCTGGGCCTAGTTCTCAACCTTTGGGCCTTTATCCTAAACTGAGGTCTGCTGCAAGCCAGAGCTCTGCAGCAGCACCAGGTCAAGCAGACCCCTTCATGCTCAGTCAGGTGCAGCTTAAAACTGCTTTAGGAAAGCAGGCTTCCCTAGCACCCCTTTTGCTTGTACCACACTTGCCCCCAGCACTTACACCCACAGCAAGGGCAATGGCCGCAGCGCAGGCTAGTGCGAACACAGAAGTACTTGGGGAGAATTCTGCAAAAGGCACTGGACCGCGCTGCCCCTAGACCTGAACGTGGGGAAACACAGTGGCTGCAGGGGGGGCGGCAGCGGGGGGGGGGGGGGGGCGGCAGGCCCCCAAAAGAGAGCAGGCGAAAAACCACCCCTGCTCCGCAACTGCCTCGACCAAGCCAAGTCAAGCCAATTACAACCCTCCCGCCACTGCGCATGCGCCGGCTGCGGTAGTGCTCGCCGTACCTCCAGGCCGCCAGAGGGTGCTGTCTGCTTTCTGATAGTCCTTCCCGCCGGTCGCGAGAGGCGCCGCTTGTCGGGGGGGCCGGTCTCCGCTACAGCAGCGCGGCCTGCGCAGGCCCGGCTGGCGCCATGGGCAAGAAGCACAAGAAGCACAAGTCGGACAAGCACCCCTACGAAGGTGGGGGCGACACCGGCGGGCAGGGGGTGTCAGCGGGAGCGGAGCCTCAGTCCTTCCTGCCGGCCGAGAGGACCGCGCGGCCTGCCTGGGCCCACTTCCCGGGCGTAGCGGCCTAGTGCCGCCGCTGAGGCCGAGCTGGGTTTACTGGCGGGGGTCGGGACTCCGCCCGCCGGCGCTAATTCCTTTTGAGGGAGAGGCAGAAGAGGCCGCGAGTCCGGAACGCAAATGCAATGTGGGCTAGTGGCAGGATGGGGAGGGGAGCTGGGGCGGCAGAGCTTGTGGTGGCGGGTTCAGGCTGAGAGCAGGAGCACGGAGCTCACACCGATTGTTTTTCCGCTGTTTTAAGAATACGTAGAAAAGCCACTGAAGCTGGTGCTGAAAGTTGGAGGAAGTGAAGTTGCGGAGCTCTCTACCGGAAATACAGGACTTGATTCCAGCCTGTATGAAGACAAATCCGAACATGAGAAACACAAGGACAGGAAAAGGAAAAAGAGAAAGAAAGGGGAAAAACAAGTTCCTGGAGAAGAAAAGGAGAAAAGAAAGAGAAAAGTTAAGGTACGTATTCATAAAGCATGTATTTATGAAGCATGTAGACATGCTTCAGCTTCCTCTAGTCTTCACATGAAGAGTTGAGCAGAGAGGACTGTAACTTGTATTCTTAAGTTGAAACACATTCAAACTCACTATGTTAGTTTTGCAGGTTCCATTTCTCTGGATAGTTTCATTAGAAAAAGATAAGTCGTCTGGAATATCTCATCTTTCAAAAAATACAGAAAATTTAAAAGGTGGGGGGAATATTCTGTCTCTAAATTCATTTATATAAAATGGGAAGAAGGCTTTTCAATTCAGAATAATAGAATCATAAGTTCTTAATTAATCTGAAAAAATACTTCTCTTGTCAAAATCTTAACATAGTAAGTAATTAAAACACATTTATTTGAAGAATTATTGGTACCTGTAATTTAAATTTCTTGGCTATTTCATAACAGCTTTTTCCTAAAACTTAAATAAATATCTTATTAGGAACTTCCCTGGAAACAACTCTCTGCAGAGTTGTTCCTGTCATGCTATAAGTGGCTGTCTGTCACATTTAAAAAAATAATCCACTGGTGCATTGCATTCTGTAGCTGAATATTGTCCAGCAGATGGAGACAGTACATAAAGTTTAAGACTTACAACTGTATTTTTTAAAATATGTGAAGTTGTTTTGAACAATCCAGAGAGTATTATGTACAGTGGTAATGCTGGTTTTGCAGCTTCTGTAAGTTTCTATATCAGTATTTCTCTTTCTAGGAAGATAAAAGGAAACGAGACCGAGACCCTGCAGACAGTGAGGGAGAACAGGAAATGAAATGTCAAACCCCCATTAGATTGGAATTGCCACCAGAAAAACCACTGACAAGTACTTTATCAAAACAGGAAGGTAAGGGGGGAAAGAAAGAAATTTCTTTTGTTAATTGCAGTTTTCTTTAATTGACTCAGATTTTATTGTTTCTGTAGCAAGTAACTTGACATTTTTTGCCATATTAGTATTTTTCCCCATCTCATACAAAAATCTGAACCTACTTTCATCTATACAACTTTTGCAGACTGGTACCTGGTACTTGTGTCAGAGTGGGCACAATGTCAAGGGCAGTGAGAAAAGTAGATCCTCTATATATGTTGTGGGTTTTGCCACTGTATTCTTTTCATTTATGATAAACTCTCAAGTTGCATCAGTTTTGTTTAGTTGGTTTCTAGTACCTTGGACATTTAGTACCTCTTGCAGTCAGTTCTGTCTCACACCCTTTCTCCCTCCACTTCTTTTTGATCTAGAGGTGGAGCAGACACCACTTCAGGAAGCTCTGAATCAACTCATGAGACAGCTGCAGAGGTAAATGTCTGTGCTATGTGCTTTCAGGGCTATAAAATGAAAACATACATTAAGGAAAGAGCATATAAAAAGCTGAGTGAAAATATTGCTAAATATATTGCTAATAGGACTGGCTTAGGAATTTGCTAGTTTAAGAATGCATGCATCTAACTTCTCAGTTTAAGCTTCTGGTAAACACTTCCAGTTTCAAGTTTAAGATACTTTTAAAAAACTTCTAAAATGCGACAATTTTCTGATAATGTGATGCTTTCTTTATAAGAACTCTTTTTTTCAGAGAGGCCCAAGAGTTTGGAATGAACTTGCCAAACCGAACCTTCTTTTACCTGGAGTTCTCCTTTTCTTAGGATTATTTACTATAGAAAGGAAGTACACATTGAAAACTTAAACCACTTTCTCTTACTGTCGTATTAACCAAATGTCTTGATCAAAACACTCAGATTTGCAGAGTTTGCAATTCTTTCAAGTAATCTGTGGTTTAACATATTCATTGTTGACTTCAAGAGTATCTGTCTGTCTTGCACAAGAGTGGTTGAAAGATCTCTCCCATTACCTGTATCATCAGATTCAGCTTGAAACTTGGTTTACAACTTCTCTCTTAACTTTAAATTTTAAAGACTTTGGTTTCAGTTTCAAGAAACTTAACAACCATAAAAAAGTGGGTGTGTTTTTTTGGCTACCTTTGCACACAAAGAAGCAGTCACTTTTGCTTTTGAGTCCTTTCTCTCAGTTGGAAGCCATTGTGCAAGTGTTCCACAGGTGTCGCAGAATATCTGTGCTGTGTGCTTCTGCAGATGTATAGCAAAAGGCTTTTCACTGTTCTGTAGCAACTTGGAGCAGAAATCCCTAAGTCATAAGTATGCCTCAGGAAGAAGGCCTGAAATGCCAAAGATTCCACCAGTGAGCGTAGTATCAGCACTGGTATAGGAGGCCAGTCTGACACTGTTTTGCTTTTCACTGATTTCAGTGATTTCACTGATTTCAGTGAAAAGCAAAAAACAGTAGTCTGGCAGGAGAGATTCTTGCCCGCTTAAAGCGAAGCCTGATCCTAAGGGGAAGATACCAACCAACTATATATTTTTATTTGAATGCTATTAGAAGCACCCAGGAGCATCAGTGTCTGTCAGAGATCACCTAAAGTCTTAAGAAATTTTAATGTAAAAAAAACTATTAACATTAATTAGTAGTTCTATCATAACTTTCATCAACAAGCTTTCCCTTCTGTTAATTTTATTGTTAAATAAACAATGAATGACAAGTATATATTCTCATAACATGTGTTCCCTTTGTTTTTTGGTGGTTTAATTATAGTACAAAACCACTTTTTGAAAAGCCAAAACCTAAAAAAGGGGTGGTTTGGGTTTGTTTTTTGGGGTTTCCTTGTTCTTAGGAGTACAGGTAGTTACAAAAATGTGAAAATAACTTCCATAGTATGTTTGTGGCACTTTTTTGGTATATAGGTTTGCCTATGGGATCTGTTCAGCCTTCAAAACTGAAAGATTATGCTGATGCAAACCATTTCTAGCTTCATGTTTTTGATTCCTTTTCAATTTAATCCTTTCTTTTCCATTTAATTTCCAAGCTCAATATGTTCTTTGTTATAAATTGAAACATAAAAAGCTGTCTTTTCATTTCTTAACAGAAAGGATCCAAGTTCTTTCTTTTCATTTCCTGTGACTGACTTTATTGCTCCTGGCTATTCCATGATCATTAAAAACCCAATGGATTTTAGTACCATGAAAGAGAAGATCAAAAATAATGGCTACCAGTCTATAGAAGAATTAAAGGTAATTCTGTAAATTTTATTTTGACTACAGAGATAGATTATGCTCAGTTGACTTGAACTCTATTTTATGAGAATATGAAGCTGCCAAAAGAATTGATACTTCTGCCTGAAGTAATGTTTCTTGTTGAATTTTAGTGAGCAAATTAATTCTGGAAGTGAAAGAGAAAACACTTCTGCTTTGGACATGCACATCTCAAAGATGTGGACAGTTTCAGGTTTTATGCAGGATTAAATAGAGTCTGTCAGTTTGTTCTTCAGCGTGTCATTTTAGATATTTACTTAAGAATGAATACATTATCATTTCTGTCAGAGTGCTTTCTTTTTTTGAATGTATTGCCTTTCGAAAAACAAGGACTCTAGTGAATTTCTTGGCTTTGCCTGTCTGTTGCTACTTTCTTATTTGTTTCCAGTTACCTCTCTGCTAGCCAGGCTTATCTAGTAGATCCACAACTAGCCAAGACAAGATGAGCTCAGCCTGTTGGCAGCAACCACTTAACCCTGTGCTGTAGTGTGTCCATTCAAGGTCCTGTCTTGAAGACCCCTAACATTTCTAGAAGGTGTGGGAGCCTGTTTTGTTCTCTTCAGCAGTATTCTCTAATTCTTTACAGGTTAGATAAGCAGTCAAGAAGTGTAATTTGCATGTAACAGTTGAACTTAGGCAGATGTTGGTTAATAGTATGGGTTGTGTTTTCTAGCACATTCCTCTTTAGAATGCAAAAACTTCAGAAGAATATTCCTTGTTGTTTCAGATGGTTTTGGTTAGTTTTTCATTTTATCATTTCATCTTTGTAAATAGCTGAGAATGTGATAAAACATACCTGCCTGTAGAGGCTTTGCAGTGAGTATAAAAATGAAGTTTCTAGCTCAGTCATTCAAGAAATGAACTTCAAACAAGCATACATTTCCTTTCCTCATTGTAACTGCAACTTTCACATATTCTTTATAATGATTTAACTTTGAATTGCCGCTTTTCTGTTGTAACAGTTAGCTTTATTGTCTGTTTTTATGTTATTTCACTTTGTTTTCTCTTGTAATGACTGCCGATTGTTCAGGGAAGTGGGTAATTTTAGCTGAGAGGATTTCCATTAGTACTTTAAAAACCACAGACAATACTGAATACCTAAGAATACTTTCAGGATGTTTATTGCTAGTTTTGAGACTTGTAACTTATCTTTGTTTAAATTTTTAATTAAATAGATTTCATAGATTCATGAATTAAGTGTTCTTTGAAGTTTTTTTTTTCCCTTAAGCTCAAGACACTGCATTTGCAACAAGGCTTTTAACACAGTATAATATAAAATCTTAATTTTCATTCCAAAATTATTAATGTCTTTCCAGGACAACTTCAAACTGATGTGTACTAATGCAATGATTTACAACAAACCAGATACCATTTACTACAAAGCTGCAAAAAAGCTGCTGCACTCAGGGATGAAGATACTGAGCCAGGTAACAGAAAATACAAAACAAAATACTAAAACATATACTGCTTCTTTTCTGATCCCTATTTCATTCCACCTTCCTTACAGGGATCTCTTGAAAACTAATAAAAACTTCGTATTTGTCAAATGCTTGCATATTAGAATTTAAATATATTGTTTTAAGGCTCAGGCTTCAGTACTACTACCAGATCAATTATTGAAGTAGTTTGCATTTAATGTTTCATTTTTTGAACTGTCTGTATATTTGCTAATATAAGAAAGAATGAATTGAAATAAAATCCTCTCTGTGTAGGTTATTAAAAGATTGATTAAAGCAGCAGATAAAAGGATTTCTGTGATTTTTAGGAGAGAATTCAGAGCTTGAAACAAAGTATAGAATTCATGGCTGACCTGCAGAAGACAAGGAAGCAAAAGGACAAGCCGGAACTGCAGCAAACTGGGGAAGATGAAAATGGTCATGGAAAAGATAAAGGAGAACCTGTGGATGGTGATGCTAAAGCATTCAAAACACCTGGCAAAGAACACAAAAAGTGAAGTATTATCTCAATAATAGTTACAGCATACACCCTTTACATGCTGCAGAAACAGGATGACTTTTAGGGACCAGTGGATGGCTGTTTCTCTTTTCCCGGTACTCCGTAGACGTTAAGACTTCCTCGTCTCAACAGAGCAACATTTATATAAAGTGTCCTCATACACCAAAAAGACATAAGATTAGACTCTTTTACAATACCCTTTTTTTATATGTATAGATAATTTTTTCTTTTAATCTATATAAATGACCTTTTAAACATTTTGGTACAAATAACTGTAGCCAATTTCAAGTACTGTTGGGAGTTTTTGTATTTTCTATTTGTAATTGAATTTTGTATTTGTATTTGAACCCTTTTCAGTGTTCTGAGATGCTAGAGACTTTATTTTCACAGATTTGAAAATACAGATAGTAAAATTCAGAGTATCTAATATTTTATCAAAACTATCCTTGTTAGTACTGTGGGAGTGATGACATAAAATCTAGCAGCATCCTAACCTCAGACACTAGTATGGCTTAAGTAAGCTAAATACAGAGTTTATTAACATAAAAAAGCATTTACTGATACAAATCTGTTACCTACTTTTGCCAGCTATTGTCAGTGGCACTTTTGTTACCTGTTTTGTTTACAAAAACAGTTTGCATAGGACACAAAAGCAGTTTCTTCACTATATCTTTTCATGGTATTTAACCAGTTGGTGTCTTAAATATATCTGTTAAAGCTAGTAACTATGTTGTGTGTGCTTTATTCACAGGAAGGACAAAGATCTGCTTGAAGACAAATTGCGGAGCACTAACTTGGAAAGGGAGCAAGAGCAGATTGATCGTATTGTTAGAGAATCTGGAGGGAAGTTAACAAGACGGCTTGCAAACAGCCAGGTAGGTCTTTGTCTATTTAGTAGTGTCTTTCACTTTTTCATAAATAGGGTGACTTAGCATCTTGTGTCAACTGAAACTTAAGGTATGCTTTTACTACAGTTACAGTTTACACCATTCTGCATGTGACTGATCTTCTGTGTAACATAAGGTAAAAAAAAAGCATATCAGTTGAACACATGCTGAATTTCAGCAGCAGAGCAAGTTCAGCTTAAATTTCCAGAAATTTTACATAAAGTAGTGGAAAAGTAAGAAAAGTAGGAACCTCAAAAAATCTGACCTGCAAAAACCTGTAGTTCTGAAAAAGCTGCATATCTGATAAAAGGTTATTAATGCTCCAGGAGAAAGAACCCAATTTGGTAATAATGGGCCCACTTAATTTTCAGCGTGAATTACATGTATTATCTCTTAGCCTCTACAGAAACAGCAATAGTTATTTCTTAATTCCTTGTGCCTGTACCAATAATAAAATTATCTAGTGAAAATAAAAAGTTAAAGCAGCACTCACTTTTGAGTCTGACCTTTCCAAATCCCTTTCTGATTCCTGCTGGTAGAACTGTTTCATTAAGTGTTTTTATTAGTTTAAGAAATCAAAGTAGTCTGCTCTTATTTCAGTGTGAATTTGAAAGAAGAAAACCAGATGGTACAACAACTTTGGGCCTTCTTAATCCAGTTGACCTTACTGCAGGAGGTAAGTTGGTATGATTCAGGTAACACGCCGCTTTCACCTACCAGGCCTGCTGCTGTTTTGCTTGAGGAGATCAGCAAATGCTGGCCAAGAACTGAATGTTTCTTTTCAGTCTGATAAAGATCTGGATTTTAATAAGCTGCAGCTCAGGGAGCACACAGATAGGGACCAGTTGTGCCTGTTATTAGGATCAGCTGGAGGGAGCCCTTAGTGGCTGCTGCTTCTCCTGTGTGTGGGAGCTGACTAGAAAGCTTTTGCCATTGGAGAAGGAAGTACCTGCCATATGCTTGGGCACATTTCATTCTTGGACTCCCCTTAAGTCTGGTCCGTGTACAGAATGCAGTGTCTCCTGACCTGAAAGGTCACAGATGTTCCAGAATTAGCCACTAGGAACATGTTGGTGCCATCTGTATAATGCCACTAGCTAAAAGAATGCAGGTGGTTGACATTTTAACTGGCAGCTCATTACAGAGCCAAACTGACTAGGTCAAGAACAGGCAGAAGTCAAGCTGAAGAGTTGACTTTTCCCTTTCACCTATTTGTGCAGTAGAAAACATCAGCAAGAATAAATAAAGTGTGGTCTTCCTTGTAAAGAATCAGATCCTCTTTAGTTTCATAGCCTCTGTTAGTGGAGAGCAGGAAGGAGGAAGACTAATAATGAAAAAAATGTAAATTCTAAATTTTCTATACTTAAGTAGTATTGCCACTTAGTCTGGATTTCATGTTTAAGATTACACATAGTCTTTACTACAAAGCATTTGGGGAGGAAAACTTTGAGAGTTGTATCCTGTTTATTCTGATGTTTCTGGCTGAGTATTAAATAATTTCCACATCTTCCTATGTCACCTAACTACGGCTAACATACTATTGCTGTGTAATGATACATCCTATTGCAGAGCCAGGTTACTGCCCTGTAAAACTGGGTATGACAGCTGGAAGGCTTCAGTCAGGAGTTAATACATTACAAGGGTTCAAAGAAGATAAAAGAAACAAGGTTACTCCAGGTACGTGCTCATTTCTTTTGTGGTTGAATTGCTTTGTTGGTGGCTTTTTGGTCTGTTTTTTTTCTAAACATAAATCATTCTTCTTTTATAATGAAAATATGTTGATCTCATTAACATGCAAGTAGTTTGGAACTAAAGTATTATTCATTATAAAGTGCATTATTTAGTTTGCTGATGACACCAAGCTGTGTAGTTCGGTTGATACACTGGAGGGAAGGAATGCCATCCAGAGGGACTTTGACATGCTTGTGAGGTGGGCAAATGCCATCCTCATGAAGTTTAACCATGCCAAGTGCAAGGTCCTACACCTGGGTCAAAGCAATCCTAGGCACAGCTACAGGTTGGGGAGAGAAGAGATTCAGAGCAGCCCTGTGGAGAAGGACTTGGGGTTGCTGATCGATGAGAAAATGAACATGAGCCGGCTTCAGTGTGCGCTCACAGCGCAGAAAGCCAACTGTATTCTGGGCTGCATCAAAAGGAGCATGGCCAGCAGGTCAAAGGAGGTGATCCTGCCCCTCTGCTCTGCTCTCATGAGACCTCACTTGGAGTACTGTGTGCAGTTCTGGTGTCCTCAACATCAAAAGGACATGGAACTGTTGGAACGAGGGCCACAAGGACGGTCATGGGGCTAGAGCACCTCCCATATGAAGACAGGCTGAGGAAGTTGGGCCTCTTCAGCCTGGAGAAGAGAAGGCTGCGTGGAGACCTCATAGCAGCCTTTGAGTATCTGAAGGGGGCCTACAGGGATGCTGGGGAGGGACTATTCATTAGGGACTGTAGTGATAGGACAAGGGGTAATGGATTGAAACTTAAACGGGAGGTTTAGATTGGATATAAGGAAGAAATTCTTTACTGTTAGGGTGGTGATGTGCTGGAATGGGTTCCCCAGGGAGGTTGTGAATGCTCCATCCCTGGCAGTGTTCAAGGCTAGGTTGGATGAAGCCTTGGGTGGCATGGTTTAGTGTGAGGTATCCCAGCCCATGGCGGGGGGGTTGGAACTAGATGATCTTAAGGTCTTTTACAACCCTAACTATTCTATGATTTTATGATTATTACATGTCTTGTCAAACAGCAGCATAGCACAAAGCCTGGCCTGATTTACATATACAAAAAGGGACGCATGCTTAATCTTCATCTATATTGAGAAAAGGTTTTTGCAAGCTTGAGGGAGTGTAGTGGATAGCCTGAAAAGCTGTTACCAGCACCAGACTGAATTTTCATATTGTGTTATGGTGCATAATATTGTTAATAAAACATTTTTAAACAAAAATGCACTTGAGGTGGATGTTACTGGAACATGTTACAGTGTGAATGGATAGTACTCTGTGGAAGTTTGTTTTCATTGTAAGAAATGTGTTCCTAAAAATTTCTTTTTGGGGATTGTTTTACAACCCCTTCTCACTTTTACCTGATGCACACCTATCAGAGGTAATAATTAATACTGTTGTTATTGATTAGTGACATACTTGAATTATGGACCCTATAGTTCTTATGCTCCAACATATGATTCCACGTTTGCCAACATAAGCAAAGAAGATTCTGACTTAATCTATTCAACATATGGGGAAGAGCCTAATCAAGGATCTTTCAGGTAATAAACCAACTAGAATGTGTATTATAGCTTTCACAGTCAAGAGCAGCTATGTGTCACTGCAGGATGGGCTGTGTCTTTGCTGTTGAGTGATGTCACTACTGTCTTTATAGTCTGCTGAATTTTGTTCAATTTAAGAAACGAGAATTTGCCTGTGAAGTGAAATTAACCAAAATTGAAGGATTTTGATACAACTTTTGATACTACACACAGACTAAAATTTAGGTATACTTACGACTAATTCTGAAGGACTTGTGTTCAAAGCCAGGAAAACGTTGAGTGGCACAAGTGTTTATACAAACTGGATATTTTAATATTAATGAACTTCATTACTGCCTTGAGTGAGGCATATATGTAGTCAAATACTGACCAAACTACTGTGGTTGTAGTGGGAGAGCTGAGTCCAGAGATACTAATTTCCAGTTGCATTCTTAAATACTGTGTATACTGTTTGATTTTTTGGTATTATTTACTACAGTGCAAATTAATTCTCATTGTTTCTGTTATTCTTGATTATAAAAACTTCAACATTAAAGTCCTATTGATTTATAAGAATTTCAAAAATGGATACACAGCAGTATAAATTTGAATGAGATGTGGGAATACCAAAGAGAAGTACAGGGCAAGTCTTGCTCTCAGTTCAATGCAGCTGACTGAGGCAGTATAGTTTCCTAGTTTTTCAGGTTTTGTTAGGAATCTGAATGGGTTCCTCAGCTACAAAAGGCGTGGATAATTAAAGCAAGCTGTTTAGGTACAGTTCTGTGCTACTTCTTGTATTTCTGTTCTGTACATACTGGTTTGAGTTTACGTAACATTTTTAAATTGAACATTTGGTATTAAAAGTAGTTACATTAATTCTTTTGATCTTTAACTCTTTTGATCTTTCAGTATCCATGATTTTTTGATGAAATCACAAGATTATCCTTTCTTAATGGCTGATAGTTTGCTTGATGTTCTAACTAAAGGAGGACACTCTAGAGCACTCAGAGAACTGGAAGTGGTAAGAGTGGATTTGAGTACTGTCAGTCTTTAGTTTTAGCACACAAGCTAAAGTTGTGTAAAGGGAAAGGTGATGCTGATCCTCTTCATGGGCTCCCTTGTAATTGGTACAATTCGAAAGTGAACACTGATCTTTGTCTCCCATGGATGGATTTTCTGGAAAGGGATTATTCTGACTTCTTAATTAGTGAAACATGAAAATTGACAAAATATTGAGAGAGACAGTAGCACATTCTTTCTGTATCTTCTCTCCCACTCTCATCAGCACTAGCATCTATTCAGTAAGAAAATGCCAGTAAGCAGTAGTTTAGAAAAGAGGTGATCATGGACAGGCTTTCCTATCTCCATGAGAAATTTATCATGTTCTTAGCAGCCACTCTACAGTACAGAAGAACTAGTAACTAGTTTTTCCCTTTACTTGGTACAGTGCTTTTGAACTCCAGATATGTGCTATGCAACAGTACTAACAGCTACTCTTCACCTCTTAGGAGATATCAGTATATTCCAAACATGAAGGGAATCAAAAGGGCTGATTTGACAATGTTAACTTAATTGGCAATCTAAGAATGAGTTTAAATTCTCCACAGGACAGTTCCTGTTAACTAGAAGTTTTGCTTTGAGTTTTACATCAGCGTAAACTATTAAAATAAATGGATCATAGCCTTTTATTAATGGGTCATACATTAGCTAAGTTAATACTAGTCATAGTTCATGGGTCAAGGATCAGCCTTCAACACCAGTTCACACCTTTGCTTAGTACTACTAGTTCAGCTCTTTTTTGGTACCCAGCAGTGACACTGACTTATAGGGTTCCTGTGGCAGCTATTAAGAGAAATACAGTTTCATAGAAACAATACATTTCAGCTTCTAAAGGTCATCCTTCTATTTCTTCTTGCCTCCCAGTAAATAATCTCTGATGTGACATCAATGGGGAAGAACATGTGGACTTTGCAAAAAGCAATGCAGTGTGTGCTATAAACATGAATTTTAGTAAATATTAATACCTGAAGAAAGTCTTCTAAAAACCAGCTGCTTTATGACTTGGTTTACAGAGAAAGCTCCTTATAACATTATATTGTTACCACAGAAGTCCGTCAGAGAAACTCTCTTGAGACTCAATTTGGAGTTTTAGAAAGCAGGATTCTTTATTGCAGCACTAGGGTGCACATGCGAATCATTTCACAAAGGCGAGCACCCAGTACTTGCTGACAGCTGGTATATATTTAGCGTACTCATGCATATTCATAGCTTTTCCAGGAACTAATTATGATATTTGTATCCTAATTACACATGCGCTTTCTGGCTTAGTGGGGGTCTCTGGTGGTTGCCAGTAGTCTTCCTCAATGTGCTTACTGAATTACCTCAGTGCTTGTGCATGCTCGCAAGGTCCTAGGGCTGAGTTAGCAGCTGTTATGTCCTTGCTTCTGTTCTGTTCAGTCTTGCTCCATGATGGGTGCCACTCACTATCTTGAAGGCCAGCATCCTTGGTCTTAATGTACTGTTCGCTTAGTTGTTGTCACGCCAGTGATGTCCCTTCCCCATCAGCCAAACATTCCTTCTGTTAGCAAGTCAGAAAAGTTCAGTCTATTCTACTATGTTAAAAGCGCACACACTATGGTTAGTTTAAGATTTAGGATTACAGTATGTTTACCTCACTTTAAAAATACTGCATTTTGCAAGGTTTTGTTTTGATGATTAATTTTAATAATGCCTTTTTTTTTAAATCCTTTCTTGATTCAGCCATCAGAGGAGGCTGAAGTACCACATGAAAGAAGCAATGCAATGAAAGATGTAAAGGTAAAACTTCTGAATCAATTAACTTCTCTAACCTGTCTAGCCTCACAGTTACAAAACTGCCTACAGCTGTACAGAATGACAAGCTGTACACTCTGTGACTCATGACGAGGATGTGCCATTGCGTAGGCATTTGGAGAGTAAGAATCTCCAAAAAGTTAAGTCTTAAATGAGAGTTTACATCAAGAGAACTGGAAGAAAATGTTCATATATTTTGTTTCTGATTATTTAAGCATGCGTTACATCTGGTTGGCAGATACAGTTATTTTATTGTTATCTTAATCTGATTTGGTTTAACATGAACTTATAACATAAGTGGGGAATATCACATGATACACAGCCGTCTTTGAGAAGTTTTCTCAAATACCTTGCAGCCCTGTAGGTGTACAATACACCTCTAAAATCATTCCACCCAACCTCGTTCACTTTGAAAAAGTGTAGCAGCATTTCTAGGGGAAGAGGCTGCTCTCCTGGAGCCTTCACCTGCAAGCCCATGCCGATTGGTTTTCAGTTTTGGCCTCAGATCTTAAAGCAGATAATTTGTTTAGGTGAGCTCAAGGGAGTTTTATTCTTTCTTTTTCAAAATAGGGGTGCTGGTCTTAAGTTTTTTTTATCATTTGTACATGCCCCCAGTGGTTTTGTCAGATGCCATTTTCTGTGCAAGTATGAAACAGAATCATAAACTGAGTAACTGTAGAGCAGTGGAAGTTTCACAGGGTGTCTTTTCAGCTTTCCCTCTGTATGTTCATGTTTGTAGAGCAGATTAATTTTAACTAACTGTGCGTTTGGATTTTCCCCAGTGTTGTTGTTTGAAGGCTGATCTAAATATTATCTAAATTACTACTTGCTGCTTTTTTGTTGTTGTTTTAGATTATGGAAATTGATATTGCAGCCCGATTGGACTCTGCTAATAATGACAGACTTACAGCACTAAAAGCAGTTACAAACTTTGGCATGCCCATAGAAGAGCTTTATTCAGAGGGTGAGTTTTCTTGGTACTTGCACGGTTGGTCTGTCTGTAGCTGTTTCAGTTTCTCAATCCCTTTGCGTAGTCAGCCTTACTATATTTTATATCCTAATGTGATAAATACTTAATATTTATGTAATACATAATGTGATAATCATAAATACACTCTGTTACTAGTTAGTTTCTTTTCTTCCTTACACAGAGGCTGAAATCTTCCAGAGGAAGCTTGACGAAACAACAAAGCTGTTGAGAGAACTCCAGGATGCTCAGAATGAACGACTAAGTACAAAACCACCCCCTAATATGATTTGTCTTCTGGGTCCATCTTACAGAGAGATGCACTTGGGTAAATGCACTTTTGCTGATCATTCTTGCAGAACTGATAAGTCTCAGCTTGTGTTAACTTCAAGAAAGATAAAAGTTTAACAGTTACAGTGCAGACTATATGCCTTGTTAGGCCTAGAAAATTCAGGGGTTTTCAGTGTAAAGCCAGATGAAAGTTTTGAGCAGTAATTACAAGTATTTCCTCTTTATGAATAGATCACCCTTAAACTGATAGGGAGCTTTCTGTATGCTGCAGCATACAGAAGAAGCGTTTGGCTAGGTTATTGATTTTCACATGGTCTTTGAACAGGGCCTGCTTAAGTATTACTAAGTTCTTAGCATAAGGCTAGCTTTACTCTAGGTTTGATCTGGTTATTATCAGTTTATTTTACTATACCAGTTAATACCAGTCATACATTTTTTAACTGTTTGAGCAAAGCTGCCCATCTCTCAGGTCAGTTACACAGCCTGGGTTAACAGCAGCCTTGAAAGACAGGACTGTGTACAGGGGTAGCTGTTACTCAAGTAAAGCCAACTTGTGCAGTACCAGCTACAGTGTATGTGGTCTAAAATCACCCCCTTGAGGTGGTAAGATAAATCCCCCATTATTGGGGAAATATTACCAAGCTGGTATTACACCAAGTCTAAACCAGATCAAATATTACATTTCTTAACATGTTTCAAGTACTTACAGCTTCCTTTTGGGCTGAAAACCACATCTGTAGATCAGTGTCTCTGGTGTACATACAGAACTGAATGCTGTCTCCCAAAGGCCCTCCAGTGCTGACAAAGTGGCTGTGGGTACCAACCAGGTTCCCTTTCTGGGTGCTGTGTTGGTGTGAGCCAAACATTTTTAGCTCACATCTTAGCTTCTGGTGTTCCTTGACCACTTCAAACCTTACCCAGCAGCTCTTCCCTTCCTCCTCCTCTTCATAACCATCTCTCATAGTTCCCAGTGTGTCTTGTGTAACTGCATGCGGTACAACAAACCACTTCTGGTGCAGATACAATACTTAATGTAGCTGTATCTGTATTTAAACAATTAAGCTGGTTTTACAGTGTGAGGGGGTCATTTCGGGGATTTTGTGCTGGTATGAAGCATATAGACACATCCACTTCTGTTTTCCAGCGGAGAGAGTAACCAATAACCTGAAAGAACTTGCACAACAAGTGACGCCGGGTGACATTGTTAGTACCTACGGAATCCGGAAAGCAATGGGAATTTCAGTTCCCTTACCTGACACAGAAGACAGCTGGGTAGATTTGACAGAGGGTGAGTGTACAGAGACATATTGTAGTATCTGTTTAACTAAAACAACCACATCTGCAGATCATTAGACTGACTTGCGGTAAAACTTGCAGTAACCTGGTTCCAACTTTCAGTTCTTCTCCTCTTTTTTAAATTCTCTTTCAAAGGGGAAGTTGCTGTGCTTGGTCTCAGTCCAGAATTAATCTTTTGGATGTATGGAATTTGCTAGGTGAGGACATCATGTTTCCTCTTTTTCCAGGCTTGTGGCTGTGCCTGCCCTTTGCTTAGTTTGGCCAGCCGCACTGTTTTGTAGATGGCAGCATCAGGCCAACCCAACTTCTCCAGCCAAAAGTAACTGCTGGTTTGGGGGGGGTTTAAGGAGTCAGGTCAGTGGAAGACCAAGTGCCAGAAGCAGTTCCCCCCCCATGTGGCACATGATGGGTAAAAGTTGGGTTCCTCCCCACTCTTCACAACAGGCGAGTGATTCCTTTCAAGAAACTAATAAAACAAATTTATTCAGTCTGTGTTTGCAGTTAAGATATTTCTTAATAAGAAGTACAGGATTACTTCTGGAACTTACCTCTGCAAGAAAAGTGCTCAAGAAATTTCAGCTGCAGAAGTGTTGAGCATTTTCTATTCCATAGCACTCTACAAGTTGAGGGTATGTTACAGAGCCAGCCAGCACATGGCTGTTTCAGTACAGATCAGTGCAGATACTCTGGCTAGTGCAAAGTGTGTAGCTGACTTGAGACTGTGCACCAATAGCAGATGCCAAGAGGAGAACTCTAGGGAATATGTGTTGCATTTAGGCATTTCCTGTGCTAACTGACCTCGTACCTGCTGTAACCTTTCAGAATTTCAAGAACCTAAGAAGACTGTCACCATCCTGGAAAGAGAATGTGGCCCAGTCACAGTCTGAGGCTCTGGTCCAGTTTACAGCTGTCTAAATGAACCTCCTTCGGGTGCATTCACCTGGCACATGTACTTTGTGTGTTAAATTACTTTTGTTTATGAATTCTGGGGACTGGTGACACTTGAAATTGAATGGTTTGTACTAGAGTTAAGTCTGCTACATAAATGCACTAAATTATTCTTTTGGCATTCCTTGGTGCCTCTGATGTGTTTAAGTTTTCCTGGATTGTTAAATGTCTGGAAAAGGCAAAGCATAAGTGAAAATGTACCTGTATATGGGTCAGGGACTCAACCAGCAGTCTCTAAAAGCAATCTATAGACTCTGCATCTCAGTCTGGTTGAGGCAGAAATCGTTAGTGTCTGAACAGGCAAGTGTCCCTTTTTAAAATTACTGTGCAACTCCAGTGATCATGAGGAAGAGAAATAAACTTTTTGAGAAATAAACTTTTTAAATACAAACAACAGACCCTGTCTTAACAGAAGATGAGCTGTGGAAGACTCTGAATGTGGAGCCATCTCAGAGGGGCACCACCATCTGCTCCCAGTGTTCTTAAAGCTTGAGGGCAAGCTGAGGCACATACCATGCTGGTGAGGGGAGACAGACCCACCCACTTGCTGCTAGGTGAAGTACCTCACTGCTACAGGATAGTCAGCTCTGAGAATCTCACACAGGCAATTTTACTGAGAGGTACTACTGAACATCATTACCTGCATGATGATTTTAGGCTGGCTTGTCAGAAAGGAGCATCTAGTTGAAAAACATCTAGCATTAAAAGTCAAGTTCCTCATTGCCAAGCTACTGCCAAAGCAGACTGACCATACAGCTTTTGGGCATGGAGAAGTCAGGCACCTCCATGTTACTGCACAAGCCGGGTGTGCCCTGTGCTCATCAGTCTCCTGCAGGTGGGCAGTGTTGTACATGGGCTAACCATACGCATCTTGAAGCATTTGTAGATGTTGCTCCTTTTGCATCATGTTTCCAGTATAACCCTGGATATGGCCAGGAGTGATATGCAGCCTGCCAGTCCCTCTGCTCAGCAACCACAGAACATGCAGGGGCATGGAACTGGACTACTAGGTAACACAGAGGCAAAGTATCATGGTGAACTCCACCCCTACCCCCAGTCTAGCATCATCCCTACACTCCCTCCCTTCTGCCTCTCTAAAAACAGCCACAGGAATGTTCAATTGTTTTGAAAGTTCTACAATTAAAATTCATCCCAGAAGGACTGAACTCTCACCCTGGGTTTTGCCTCAGTAGTTCCAGTTGTCCCAGATAATTTCTTAATAAAAGTAAAACTTCAAAACCACTGGATTTTTTTCACAAGTCAGTCTTGGTAATTGCAGCTGAGATACTATTCCAGGGCATGATTTTTTTCCATTGGTATTTTAGGTCATTTCCATGCTATAAGAGACCAAAGGCACAAACACAATGCATCTCCCTTCACATTGCAGGTAGTGGAGCAGGTGGACACAGGACAGAAAACCAAGTATTGAAACTATTCTGTAGCTGTTGACACGCGATTTTACAGCATATTTTCCACTTGCACACTTCAAAAAACAAAAAATACAGAAGTTGACTTTACACGTAAAAGCTATCTTATTAACTCTACAGGGTATAAGAAATGTACTTCCTTTTCATGAGGATCTTCATCAAAATCACTGCAGACCCAAACAAGTTTCAGGAAGTTTTTTATTTAATAGTAAAACCAAAAGTTTGTTCTTTAAAATAGATTGCTAGTTCAAGCTGTTACTAGCTCTTCAAGTGAGACATAGTGCCGGTTTTTCAGTTTAAGGAAACAATAATGCTGTAAAGAAAGATTTTGCTAACAAGGTTATTCCTTGATTTTAAATTTCACAGTTTGCTCTCACAAGGACTGTTGAAAACAATTATTTAAATACAGCTGCTGCTTAAATTGAACTTTTTTGGTGACTAAATGTAGCTCTCGTGTTACACAGTTCCAGTTCTGATGAGAAATCAGTCCTCTGTCATCCCCATATCCGACTCCTTTGTAACAGGCCATCTCACGTCCCAGGTACGTCTTGTGTAGCACACAGACACTGGGTGAGCAGCGCAAGTGGCATTGTGTCCTCTTAAGCATGCAACACTCCAGTTTCATCCCATTTGGAAGCTGCAACTCTCTACATCCCTTCTGGAAGTGAGCATCAGTTGAAGTTATGCCCAAGCAGGTTGATAGTACAGTGTAAATAAAAGCATTTCAAAATGCTGTTACAGAGAACTTTCTTTCACAGATAACATATGTCTACATCCTACCGGGTCTGTGACCAGGGACACTTAAAAGCCAGCTGCAGCCTCAGGCACAATGCACTTGGCAAAACATTAATGATGCAAATAGTCACTTCACCTAGCATACAATATCAGTGACCAAAAGGAGCCTTTGAGGCATGCATGGTACTTAGAAAACAATAAATAAATATCTCAAAACAAGTGCTTGCTGAGCATCTGTAACTACAAACATACAACATACAGGAGTAGCAAAAGCCACTTTAAAGTTTATTCAGCTACAACACTGACCTTATGCTAGCACAAAAAGTACAGAATGTCCTTCAGCGAGTCCATGTGTGACCCAGTCAACCTCAAGGTTTTCTAACCTGCCATTTCTTGTTGGAGACTTGCTACAGGCACAGGTTTGACCTACCAAATAGACAAAGGCTAGAAGCACAATGTTTAATCCATGGCTGGATAATACTTAGATTTCTGCCTGTCTTGAAACAGTCACTACATCTTCTAAAGAAACCACACAATAATTGGAAAGTGGCAGTGATGTGTAGAACTGCTTGTTAAACACTTTTCTGGTACTAGTTAGTACTAAACCCAGAAATATTAATAAACACTGCTTTGTAGAAGAGTAAGGCTTAACAAAATGAATGTTGAACTTAACCACCATGCTGCATAGTCATACTACATGTGGTGTATCAGGGAGCGGGGATCCATCCTTAGTTAATACCTACAATTGGGCACAAGCTGTTAGCCTTACAAAATACTACCATCGCCACTAATAGAAAACAGAATAAGTGACTGCAGTAAGTAGAATAATGCAATTTAGAAAACAGCAAAAGTCATTAACAGTATAAGAGTTAACACACAAAACCAATGTGTCAGCAAGTCCATTTCCACGATGATCTTACTCTCTGCATGTACTTCCAGTATTGAGGCTCTGCTGAAACATTTCCATTATGAATACATTTTTTCCCCACATCCTTTTGAAGCCTTCAAACTCAGTCTGTTTCATAAACTGCATTGCCTTTAAAGGGTACATAAGCCAGCCAGAGGCTAGTCAAATTGAGGAAATAACATAAAAAAAAAAACCCAGAGCCACCTCTAACACAGTTCTGTTTCTATAGTATCTGCTGTGCTGCTAACCTGACCTTGTAAGTCTGTTCTTCAGTCCAAACACTTCAAACCAGGTTATTTTTGATCCCATCAGTGTCCTCAATGCAGCCAGCATGCAGAGCTACCACTGGCACCAGCAACACAAGCTGCCCTTGGATCCTGTCTAATAAAGCACCAGGACAAACCGCAGGAGGCCCGTGCTCCTTGAGGTCAAGTCTATGTTTTTACATCTAAAGCCTTAACACTCACTTAAGTGACCATACAGAATGTGCATGCAGATAACCAGTACAGATGCACAGAAACACAATGGAGGACATGTAATGTAAACATGCCAAACTGGGTGAAATCTAGCTCTAAAGAGATGTTGGTTGCAAAAACATTTGTTCCATACAAGGTACTACTGTGGAGGACGCAAGGACAAGGCAACAGGGATTCCATGATGTGCAATTCTTTTTTCCTGAAGGAGCTCAGCACAATTGTCACAGGATATATTTACTTGCAATCCTCTTCCCATTAGTCATCATCAGCTGTGCAGTCTGGTTTGCACTAAGAGCAGGATCCACAGCACCCACAGCATCACATTGCTGTCCATGACAAATGCAATACTGTAGTAAGCAGGTGTGGGGCAGAACCAAGCAGTGGAACATTCCAACCTAGTAATGAGTTCTGCTGTGCATCCACAGCTCTTGGTGCTGGAGCTGTTAAAACTCCCACAGCGCAGGTAAGGAAAAGATCTAACTGAAAACACTTCATGATAATTCCAGGTAAATCCCCAGATCGATACAGGAAAAGGTAGCCTGTTTCAGGCTGGTGGCTGCAAGCCTTCCAGGAACTATTCAGAACTTCTCCTCTTGAAAAAAAAAAAAAATAGTAAATCATTCTCTTTATGTTGAGACGTAGAGGAAATAGGAATAGTATATGTATGGGTTTAGAGTAAGTCCTTCACATAAGGAGAGAAATTCTAAGTCTTCACAGAAGGGAGGCAGTTCTAAGTCTATTTTGATCAAGTTCATCATAGCCTCAGTTCAGTCCCATACCTTGGAATTTGGCCATCTCCGTGCAAACAAAGTAAGTCCTCAGTTCTCCCTTGCCTTTGACGTTAATGAGTCCCCTACATTCACATGAATAGCCCAACTCCTGTAGTATTTTACTTGTTTCTTCTGTGACCTTTGTGCAGAAAAGAATGAGAAACTTGTGAAAGTTTTCTGATTATTCACAATAAACAGAAATAATGTCTTAGACATTCTGGGCTCATATGTTTACCTGGATTTTCCCAAGCTCCCCTGTACTCTCCATGCGGCTGGCAACATTGACAGTGTTCCCCCAGATGTCATACTGAGGTTTCCGAGCACCAATCACACCAGCAATCACAGGGCCATGATTTATTCCTGCATAAACAAGAGCAGGTGTCATTACTTAAGCAGAAAGTGGTGTGATCTCTGCCTTCAGTATTAGCTGTAAGTCATGAGCTTCAGGGGAAAAGAAACAAAACGAAGCCAAAACAACCCCTTTACCCTGCACAGGTTTCTAGTGTGTGGTGTTGCCACTGGTCTATAAATATTAGCACTGTTGCTCAGGAGATGTGAAGTGACTCATTCGGTGTAAAATGGGAAGTCTGAGAAAGAGCTAGGGTAAAGTTCATATCAAAGCAAAATTCCTCCTTGTAACACACAGAAATGAACATTTGTATAATGACAATTACGTCTTTAGCTAACAGTTAATAAGAGGGTATTTCACTCTCCATGTGTACCTTTAATGTTCTCCAAACTCATCCAGCTGCAGCGTTCATACTGCTCCCTCCAGTGAGTAGAACAGCCCATCCATGAAGGAACTTGGTACATTAAAAAAGCTAGACTAGACAGCACTGCCTTCAGCTATTCATCATTTTATAACAATACAAAGACTGTGTTCAGTGGGAAGAAGAGCTCCCCAGCACTCAGCAATTTACCTGTGTTATCCTACCTCATTTTTAACTTTTACTGCAGAGTTAATATTCTTCACAAACTGAACTTACCAATACGAAGGCGGAAATTGTTAAAGGAATGTCGGTTGATGCCATCCAGTTTACTCATCAAGGCAATCCCATATTCCACCATAATCCCAATGTGAGCATGCTGCCTCTCCTTATCCTGTGCAGTTCATAATGCAAATTAATGATCAAATCATGACACAGAAGTTTGAGTCATGCCACTATTCCAAAACAGTACTATCAGCACATAACATGTATTTACAAGGATGAGTGCACTCACCCTTGTCGCTGTGCAGAAGTGCACATTCAACAAACATTCAGAATGGATTTTAAAAACTACATAAATTGAACCAGAATGGCTGTAAGGCAACAAGCATGGCATGATTTAATTTTATAATGAATTTCTGACTGGCCTTTGGGATTTCAGGTTTCATTTTACATGTTTTGTAGATATTATGTACATGCATCCTAATGTCACATGCAAACCTGTGATTGTGAAAGTGAGCCTGAGTACAGAAACTGGTTTTTACTCTTCTGGGAGATAGTTTCAGATTCAGACCTAATGTGGCATTTGAGGATTCCCTTTATGTGCCAGTTAAGAGGTGTGACAAAAAGCTTACTGTGCAGTTTTGAGATGGCCTTGTCTTTGTCAGCCATTCTTTGGCCTCCCTATTATGACAGCTGTCCTATTAGGCATCCAGAAACGTTAAGCTACTAGAATCAAAGATTAAAGATGTAAAAAGTATGCTGGAGTTTCAGGTTTAATACGTGCTTAGGAAAAAAGAAAAAAGATGGAACTAGGAGACAAATAGCAAGTTCAACAGCAGACAGTGCACTTTTATACTTTTCCATATTTCAGAAAGTCACTCTTGGAGATTTATTTTCTTTTTGATATCACATTATGTTTTGTTACCTTGAAATGCACAGATAATACCAAGGGCAGATTTCAGCAACAACGCACCTGGCTGTTCTCTTGGCCAGGTGTAACACTGAGGCCAGCTGCTGCCATGTAAGTGCTCCCAATGGTCTTTATTTTTTCAACGCCACTGAACTTAGGTTTTAACAAGAGCTGGTTTTGAAGGGAAGGAAAACAGAAATTTGAGACTTTAATACCAAATTTCACTGTGGGATTTAGCCAGAAATCTTTTACTGTCTACAATAAGCATTAAAGATCTCTAGGAAAACTATCAATCACGTGAACATCAGATAAGGTACTGAGCATTAGTTTCACAGTTTTGCTCTACCTACTCACAGGAGAAATAAAAGCACTGAAGTACTGAAAGTCCTAAAATTCAGGACTTTCAAATCATACTACGGATGCATTAAGTGATGTAACTGAAAAAAAAAAAAAAAATCAGACGAGAATATATCTTTCAAGATAGCAAGACTGAAATCAGAATTTAGTTCAGCATAACAGCCTTCCATCCACCCCAGTGCTCACAGATGTAGTGAAATGCTGTATTTTGCAGTAAATATGTAGTCCAGGCTATTTTTGCCAGAAGCTTAATTACCTCATCAAAATCAGCAATGATTTCATTTAACAGCCGCAAGCATTCCAGGCCTTCTTTATTGACGTCACATTCGGTATAAAACACCTTAAAATCTGGTACTGATGCAAACATGACACAGACACAGTCGTAGGATTGATGGTACCAGTCCTACAGAAAAACAATATATTCACATATTGCCAGCAGCCACTTTCCACCACAGGTATTCAAAACTATGATTATTGTTTGTAACCACTAATCTAAATTACAGTATTCCATTAAGTCATCTGCAGTACTTTACAGTGAACATATTACATTCTATCAGAAACATCAACAAAAATGACTTGCCTAAAGAAAATCTGAGATATCTGTGTATCTTAAAGATTCTCATCTAATCTCGAAAGTACCAGTCTTCTGACACTCACCATGATTTTCACGGCTGTGAAATCATAAATATTTATTCTAATGGCATGCTGTCAGAATAAGACAGATGTCTTTAAAAGAGAAAAACGTTACCAATGAACTTCTCAGTGGGTTGTTACTAAGGCAATACTATCCGTTCCTCAAATAACTTTTTCAAAAGGAAGGTTATCTTCTGTGGTAAAATATGGTCTTTGGAAAGCAGTAAATCCTATTCAAATATTTGCTGAACTCAAACTGTATCCCGAAGCTTGACTACCAATTCTGAAAACAGATTTCAGAGGCCAACTAAATGTTGGCTTTTTTTTTTGGGCCACCTGGACAGCAGATTCTTGGGTTGACAAAGGTCTTGGGATACAAAGAAGAAACAAACAATGCAGACCTTTACAGACTTCTGTGTGCTTGTTAACATGGCTTTCTATGTCACATAAGTCCAATTTACTGTCCTTCACATAGCAGAGAATAAGCATACCTCATTTCGTTTTTCACCAATGAAATATGCAGCAACATGTGCTGGAAGCACATTTTCCAGCAAAAGCCTGTTAACATTCTCCATTGTTTCAAACTGTTCATGCTCTTTTTTAAACTTACTCTTCCACAGACAATCCAGTCGACAGTAATAGTCAATCTGCAAAGGGACAAAGTATGATAAATTAAAGCCATATAATATCTTGCTGATAAATATTAATCAATTTAGTTCAAAAATGTAGTGACAATAAAGTTTCTTCCAGGCCTTCCTTTTGAGCCCATGTAGTTACGAAAAATATGCTTTGAGAATGAAGGTCAGAAAAATACGAAGCAGTCAGTATAAATATACCAGGTGTATTTACCAAAATGACATTTTAATAATATGGTGACCATTTTTATCTTGAATTGCTGCCTGTATTTATAACTAATATTGACATAAAAATAAAGATAGTTTCAAAGTGGAAGAATTTTAAAAGTTGTGACTTCTGTAATGCAAACACTGTTGAAAAATATAAGAATGATCCCACCCCTTCACAGTAAAAAGTTTTACATTATCTGTAAGTACAAGTGAGCTCATTATCTAACCAAGTACAATATATTAAAAAGATTCAAATATGTAGTAATTTAGAGCACAATTTCAATGAACAACTCTTTTGCATTTTATTTAAATCAACTTGCTGCAAGTAGAACTGACCTATTGCTTTTTAAATACATACCTGTTTTGCAAGTAAAATCAGGGTTATGTAAAACAGAACCAGATATAAATTAGTTGTTATCCTTGGCTCTTTGATGAAAAACCTGAAAATAAGAAAGCAATACAAAGTCATCTGTATCCTTTAAGAAAATCCACATGATTAAGGGTTGGGGATGGTGGAAGAGGAGAAGAAGAGCACAGCAGACAAGGGTGTCCTTGTTGAGACATCCACCACTAATGACATTGTTCATTTGTGCCAGCGGCTATCTGGTTACAGGTCCTATGCTAACAATGCGAAAGGATTATCACTCAATTGAGTACATGAACTGCATTACCCATAACAACAAAATGGGTGCCGAAACCTTGTTTATAGTAGCTATTATAGCAATGTGCTCAAGTAAACATGGCTTTATCATAATGGAGCCGTCTTCATTTCCAATGCACCAAGTTACAGCTTTCAACCCCACACTGCCCCACAAAAACACACCCCCACAAAAACACAGCCAACACAACCTGGAAATAGGAAAAGAAATTTCATATGTATGGAAGGAAAGATGATAACAAAAAATACGCTGAACAGCTAAAACAAATACAGCCATTAGAAATCACACCTATATATAGTTCTATACAAATCTGAGAGGCCACTCATATTTCATAGTAAGATTAGTCTGCCTTATCACATCTATTAATTTTCACAAATGCATCAAACAAAATTCTCATTATATGAATAGCCTGAGCTAAATTAAGATCTCACTTGGCTTTTAAAGCTGTGCTGACACCTCATAGCCTCTGCAAACTAAATTCTTCCTAATCTTCAGCTATGAGATTATGCTGAGAATCTGAGACAGACTTACAAATGAAAAATAAAACCCTTTAATAAGATTTCTCTTAAGTGTTTTTATATTTTTTCTATTAGTTTTGTAAATTGCTGTTACTTTTCAAAATACATGCAATTAGTAAAGTAAATGAAGTATTCACTATCCCACTGACTAGCAAGGTCTCATAAGTACAGCTGGAACATCAGACCTTAGCAAGGCCTTTCTTAATAGTTTGACAAAAGATCAACCTTATTATGAGATTAATATTCTATCCCCCAAGCCTTTAACTTGAGTTTACAGAGCTCTTAGAAACCATATTATAGCATCTTTCAGAAAACACACTTCCTTGAAAAAAAAAAAAATTAAAAATCCATGTCATTAACTTTACAGAAAAGTTTTTAATGTCCAGCTTACATGATTTTGATATTTTAATATTCTCTAAGTGTAGAAAAATCTAACACCTTTAAAGAAACATTATTGTCAATTATAAAATACCTCACACTGCACCTGGTACTGTTGCCATAAAAGCTCAAGTTTCTGTGCTGAAGGGTATTGAAAATGATGAGGTACACAGTCACAGCAATGGACAGGAGGAGAACTTTGAGTTCAAAACTTATTTGGAGAAATACAGAGCAAGCGATGAATGCCAATATGCAGCAGTAAGTGTAATACTGTAAAAGAAGAATTGAAAGAGCAGTTGAATTATTCAGGCTTTATGCCTAAGAGGCCTTCAAACAAATGTTCTATATTCACGATCATTAAAATTTAGGTAGAAGACATTACAATCACTTGCTAAATACACTTACAGCTTTTTTTTTTTTAGTTACACTAAAGGCTGAACTTAATACTTTCTTTTTTAAGTGTTTTGTTGTTTTTTTTAATTAAGGCAAACAAAAAGCTTTAAAGAAAAAGGATTCCACCAACATAAGCAGCATCAGATAAAAATTGAAGAGCACAGAGAATCTATCTTCTGAAGGCTATTAATTTAAGCAATTGTTTGTTTAAAGTTCAAGCTAAAGCAGGCTCATAGTCCACTGAACAGATTCCCACATTCTGGCTCTGTTCTTGACAGTGACAGATTCCCCCTATGTAACCTTAAGCAGACACCACATTCCCATCTCTCACACCTATACCTTGGGAAGACCTTGACCTGTTACCCAACCTTAGACACAGGTTCTTGTGTCTATTTTTATTAGCATATTTTTTAATTATATTTTATTAGCATATTTACCGCAAGAATTTTGATGCTCATAGGCATCATCAAGCTGTCACCATTATCCAAGTGAATTACTGAAAAATCTCCTAGAGAATCTCAGTTCAAATGTGGTGTCTGAGGTCACCATGCAGCCAGGAACACTGAAAGTGTCTGGTGCTACAAAGTGCACTGTGCAGACAGGATTGCTCCCTGCAGCCACAGGCACAGGTATAGAACACTGAGCTAGCACTCTTTAGTCTACAAACAACTCCACACTAACCTCAGCTTCTGCTCCTTAAGAATTTATTTCTCTTTATGTACAAAGCACAGATTTTCACCCACAACAGTACAGACCTACTATAGATCTGGGGGGTTCTTGGCTAAACAGTTCTCACTTCTGCTGAAGTGAATGAAACCAGAACAATTTACAGAGCAATTCAAGATCAGAGCCCATATAGTATTGCATTATACCAACACTGTCACCCTAAAGGCATTAAGTATAACTTCCAAAAAGTAATGAACACTCAAAACTTACAACCCTGGAAAGAAACCACTGAAAAAACCTCTGAATAATAAACCACTAGCTAGAGAACACTTTTCCCTCAAAGTTTTAGATCTACTTTTAAGTCTGAAATGTCAAAAATTGCAAACCCATCCTTTATTTAGCAAAGCAACAACAGCTGAGACATCCTGATTTCATGAAGAACTTTCCTGTTGTCACATATCTAAAAAAGCTGGTTTATACAGGAACAGAAGCTGTCAGCTGTCTGTAATATATACGATATTCAAAGATCTGGGTTTTAAAGTAACACATATTCACTACTTACAGTTTCCTCAACGCAGGATTGAGTTGTGTTTCCAAAAGGCTGATTTACAGACATGCAAGAACAGAAATTATCAGATGAGCACAATGTGTATTATGTATGTGTAACATCTTTTATTGTAAGGACTTGAATGAAAGGGCCCTCGCACAACTGGCTGCACTCTGGTTACAAACATGTCCAGCATCTAAAAAGTATCTAAGAGCATCCCCAACATTTGGGCAACCTGAAGATAGACTGCTACTTTGGAATTAAAGAAGTAAAAAAATTAAATAATCATTTTGTGTCATTAGCAAGTGATGAATCTATCCTTATTGAAATGCTCAAGAACACCTTTCAAAGGTGCTGAGTAACCAAAATAAGCCAAGATTCCAGCTTTACCTGTAAGTACTTCAGACTTCTGAAAAATTCAAAAGAGATGCACAGTAAAGCCACAGCTAAAAACAGAAAATACCGCTTGGACTACTTTGTGGCATGAATAAGGCTTTGTGTTCAATGATTTAAAAATTCTACCTCTATAAAAAGATCAAGGATATCAAAATTCTGCCATCCATCTATATTATACACACCATTCAAAACTGATTTTATTTTAGTCTTAGAAATGAAGACAATACTCACATAGGTGGCAGCACCAAGGTAATTTGATCCAGTAAAGTTTGCAGGTTTGCTCCCTTCAGTGGTCTTGATTTATTGGGGAAAAAAAAAAAAACAATAACAAAACCACCTTAGAAACTTGTTAGCAGGTACTCACTAATGTTAAGTTTTTCTCCATATGTTATACAATGAGTCCTGATCTGATTGCCCTCCCAGTGCTACTGCGATATAGGTGTTGAAATACAGTGGGATCTCATACGGCTGTAATAAACACACATGAACACACAAGGTACAAGAAGGTTAAAATTGCTGAGTAGTTACTTATTTTTTTCATTTAGGGTGAAGTTTTGTATTATGACCATGCTCAGCTAGGAGGTAACTAGCACATGTGTGTGGTTCTGTCTCACCCCTGAGTTCACAGCTGCTGCTCCTGTTTTCTTCTAGTTTGTCCCTGGTGCTGTCATGATTTAAGCCCAGATGGTAACTCAGAACCACACAGCCGCTCGTTCACTCCCTTTCCCTTCTCCCCACCCCTGCTCACAGAGGGATGAGGAAAGAAATCAAAAGAATGTAAATCCCATCGATTGAGATAAGAACAGTCCGGTAACTAAGATATAATACAAAACTACTACTGCTACCACCAATAAGAGAAATAAAAAGGGGAGAGAATAGGAAACTAAAAGGGGAAAATAAAACAATAAACACAGATGATACACAATAGAGTTGCTCACCACGTGCTGACCAACACCCAGCCTGACCTGAGCAGCAATCTGGGACTTCTGGATGAATGCCCCCCAGTTTATATACTGAGTATGACGTGCTGTGGTATAGAATGCACCTTTGGCTAGGTGGGGTCAGGTATCCTGTCTCTGCTCCCTCCTGGATTCTTGTGCCCTTCCTCACCGGCAGAGCATGAGACTGAGAAGTCCTTGGTTAGGGTAAGCACTACTGAGCAACAACTAGAAGTATTGGTCTGTTATCAGCATTGTTCTCAGACTGAAGTCGAAAACAGCACTGTACAGGCTGCTAAGAAGGAGGAAAATGACTGCTACTGCTGAACCCAGAACATGTGGTGTTCACAGGACACCACTGAGACAACTCGAGGACCAAAGCCAGCAGAAAAACAACCCTACCAAAAAAAAATTAAAAAATAAGCATTTCCTGCAGTTTCAGAAGAAACTCCCCATGGAATCAAAAGAACAGCAGATGAAGCACTAGGGATCGGAAGGACATCACTTTTAGTAGCTGGCTATCAGACAGAATCATAGAGTAGTTAGGGTTGCAAAAGGACCTCAAGATCATCTAGTTCCAACCCCCATGCCATGGGCAGGTACACCTCACACTAAACTATATCACCCAAGGCTCTGTCCAACCTGGCCTTGAACACCACCAGGGATGGAGCATTCACAGCTTCCTTGGGCAACCCATTCCCGTGCCTCACCACCTTTACAGTAAAGAACTTCCTCCTGTCATGCAGGACAGTGTCAAACGCTTTGCACAAGTCCAGGTAGATGATGTCAGCTACTCTACTCCTGTCCATCAGTTCCGTAGCCCCGTCATAGAAAGCCATCAAATTGGTCAGATAGTAGTTTAACTCTTAACATGATGTGCTACATACAATTTGTTTGAAAAAATAACACAGCAGAGTGGTCTTGATCATAAGGTAACTCCAAAGGGTTGTTTTTCAAATGCATATATCCAAGGTTCAATACAATACTCAAACTACAGGTAAAACACCAATGCCATTTGCATCATAGTCTAGCAGTAACTACCCACAATATCTTGGGTCTTAAGAGAGCCAAGCTTTATTCTTCCCTCCATCATCTGCATTAATATTGCGTTAGCAAGTAGCACAGTAAACTGCTTAACACTTCTACCAGCTACAGCCAAACATTTAAACCCACATTAAGAAAAATGGAAGACCATTTTAGTGATGATGATTACAACCAGCAGTAATTATAAATTCCATCTTGAAAGTGAGAAAAGGTGGTGTAAACTAGAATTCAAATCTATCACAGAAACTTTTAATTCTACCAACTGGGAGTTTTTACTTCTAACGCTTTTACATGTCACCATGCCTTATCCTTGTGTACATCAACTCATGTTGCAAATCAGACACTAGAAAAAGCAGCAAAAGGCACAGTATTTGATAAAAAGAATACAAGAAGTTACTTAAACTGTGGATGTTACAATAAATTCACAGAGTAAAGTGATTACTTACAAAATTAAAAATGGCTATAATCAGCAAGGCACCAATAGTGACAACTGCTAAGGGAAGCCTGAGTAAAGGCATTGTTTCTACCTTTTCCGAGATAGCACAAAGGTGGTGCAGCAAAGGCCAGCGTTCTGCGCAGCGTTTCTGTAAACAGAATTAGTTTGTTTTAGTAGCACAGGTTACACCTTGATGCAAGGGCAAAAAGAGTTTTAAATATAAAATGCTTTTTTCTTGCAGAAGGGTGTCAAGAGTCTTCACTAGAATCCTAATTTAGAACCCTGAAGCTAGTCATTCAGATCAAATACCTAATGCTTTTTCACGTCTGAAAATAGCGATAATGCTTCCTTATTTCAAAGAAGCTGGGTCCCAAACTTTTCTAATTTCTGCTTTAAAAATGCAAAATTATAATCTGATTGAAAGCTCTAGAGAAATGTTACTAAAAATACAGTTATAACCTATGTTGGTTTGTTGGGGTTGGGGGGGGGGGTCCTGTTTTTTTTTGTTATTGAACTGTAACATTGTATCTGGAACTACATTGCCGGACGACTGAACCAAAACCCATCATAGATGGTCCCCTTTCTTGACATCCTTATATCCTCTACTTGTTGCTATATAGAAAAGCATCTAGTAAGACATGTTTTTCATGATTGCAAGGATTATTCAAGGTTCTGTACCAAAACATTCCCCATGCAAAACTCTAGCCTGATGCAATTACAGTCTTGGAATCCTCTTTTTCTTTTCTCCATGTGTTTTTTCAGATGCAGAAAACACCCATGCACACATATACACACACCTTTCCCTCTTTCTCTACATAGACATATATATATATAGACATATATATATAAAACCCCATCCATACGTAGACAAAATATGAACACTATACATACATAAAATCTATACATACTATCTAACTGTACTTTTAAATTAATCATAAAACTTTATCCTGTGTAAAGAGCATAATTATATAGTTATTTTTCTTTCCTTTTTACACAACTCAATCATGGCTCTGTAAGGGACAGTGTTTTTCTGTGCCAGTTTTCCTGCAAGAGCACCACCACCACCAGGCTGTAGAGTGATGGTGGCATGTTCTCAACAGAATTTCAGAATTCCCTCCCACCCTTGGCTTAGCACAACATAGATTTAACAAGTGTAAGGAACTCCCTAAAATCCCTTCCCTTTCCCACCCCTGCCTCCATATAGGTTTTGGACTGAAGAAGGATTTTCTTTATCTTGTATCATTGAATGTGTCCTATGTCACTATGGGCCCATGTCACTACAGACTGTCTATGTCACTATGGATTTTTTTATACAGTAATTGCATGCATATTTAATAACACAAAGAAAAAGGAACTATAAATGCAAAGTGGTCTAATGGATGTAATGGTGAATTTGGAATTCTAACAGCTGTGAAATTATTGCCAATAAAATATTCATGTTTGTAATATTCATGGGACCTTATGAACTATTATCAAAACCTTCATTCAAATTTATTTTTATTTTATTTTTTTTTTCTAGTATAGAAAATATCGAATTTCAAAGCAAAACTACTATTAGGGACAAATATACAAATAAAAATAAATTTAAATACCCCAGCCCCATTCAGCAGGCAATAATAACTTCCTCCTACCCATCTATTCTGCCATTCAAATAATTTTCTGAATTACAGTGAGAATTTTCAGACATGAAAATCTGTTTCAGGCAATAAAATCTTCTGGTAAGCTAAAGCTCAAGGCTCTTGTAATTCTTATTGGAATTAGCAGCTTAATTCATCATCCTAAAAGATAGACCAAGGTGCTGAATTACCTACATCTGCTTTTGAAAAGAAGAATATTTTTTTTGTTTTAAATAAACTTACCATACATTTCTCAGCAAAGCATACAAACAAAATTAGTACAATTATGACTGCAACAATGCCAAAGGAAATTCCCAGTTTTGCAGTTCTAAACAGAAAACATAAAATAAACCAGTGATAAATAGGGAGGGAAGAATCAAACCACAACTTAGTCTAACGTTTGCTAGCACTGTTTCTCTAAATTGAAATAGAATTTTTCTTCTAATAGCACTGGATGACCATACCATTGCACCAACAGGTTACTGTTGCTCTGTTACACAAATACTACTTGAAGATATTCTATTGCTCACTGACAGACTGAACCAGCACCCCTTGCATAAGCCACATGGAAATTGCACTGCAACAGCCATAAAAAACAAATACACCATAAACTACAGAATTATCAAACACCTGCTTTCTCAGAGTATGCAAAACAGCTCAAAATTCCCTCCTTGTATTTCTACAGACAAAAGGTCACTTAACATATCTAACCAAGTAGTCCAATTTTTCATTGCTCACTCTTATTTTAATATGCTCACAGCCAACTATTTTTGTAAAATAGGATTTCTCATTTAACTGAACACCTCCCTGTGTGCAGTAAGCAAAAATAATATTAAAGAAACATTTTTATTTTATTTTCACCCTGATATCCAGGCAGTTGTGCCAACATCATGACTGCACTCCTTTACTAAGGTGTAAATTAGTACTAAGAGGTATATATTTCTTAAATGTAAACCAACAGGAACTCCAAGACTGTAAAAAGTTTCATGCACATGAGTTTCGCTTTAGCTATTGGTTAACTTGAATTATAAATTATTAAAATACTGACACTTACTTTGGCATTATGAACATCTGTATCAGAAATATACAAAAGAACACGAAACTGGCACATGCAAAGTAACTCTTCAGTTTTCGAATTGGAATGGTGCGATACTGAAAAACAAATCATAATAAATGTTAAAGATAATTCCAGGCTGTTTTAAAATCCTATTACATTTTTGTGGTGATACACATATGCAAATTTATGCTGTATCCTTAAAAATATACATACAACTAAAAGGGAACGAAAGAAAATCAAGTCAAATTCACTCACATATCTGTCAAGAAAAAACACCTAGTCCAAAAGAGCATTTCAGACCAAGAGGGAAATCCAGCAAGTACATAAATCAGTGCTTCACAGATGCAGAGCCAAAATCATTATGAGAAAAAGATATACACAGAAGTAAACCTAACACAACCAGTAAACCTAAACTACATACAGTGCACCACAGCACATTAAACTAAGGAACAGGTATTCAAACAGGAAAAATACACCATACATAACAAATAGCATCATACTTGCAATGAAACAACCATAGAAAGCAAAGTATTTTCAAAGTACTTTCATTATGGATGCAGAATTTTTTTTTTAATTTTTTTAATCTTATTGCTTCCAAGAGAAGTTCTTCATATCATAAAGTTGCCAAACTCCTACTTACTCCTTTATGGCAAAAATTTAACCACAGATTACAATCTCCTTTAATCTACAGAATTAGCATTCTCATGAAAGAATGACCAACTCAAATGAATCATAAGATGTGCTTTCCATTAGTTACCAAAAATCTCTTTGGATGTGCAGTCACCTCCAGAATCCAGTTTCAGAACAAAAAGTTTCAAATACATTCTTATGCTGCTCTGAAGTGTAAATCAAAGACCAAAAAGGATTATTTTGATATTACCAACCTCTTTTTCAAGACTGGGTTCTGCAAAAATCAGTGAAAACCCACAGAAGTCATCCGATCTGCCACACCATGGGCTGCATTTAGAGAGACATGCATTACAAAACGTACACCAACAGGCCAACGAGATTAGGCAAAATCATCATTGTACTTGAGACACCACAGTATACAGGATGAGAGTGCCACTGTTTTACACACATTTGACAGTTTTGCAAGCTCTTTATGTTTCACAGCACAAGAACAGTTATGCTGTTATGTAGCTGACAGGCAGATCCAGAACACTCTCACAGGCTTCAGCGCCTGCCAGTTACATGCAAAATGTAACCCCAGGCCTTGCCAAAGGTTTACAAACACCAGAGTATAATAGCAGATGTTAGAGATGGCTCACAGCCTCCAAAAACTTCCCCAAAATAATATCAGGCCTCCATTAAGAATAGCTGAGGTACAGTGTTAACAGCCATGATATAATTTAGATGAAAGATTTTTTTTTCTACTTGAATCCACTGTTTTACATTTGATAGCAATTTAAATACTGTTTTAAATTAAAAACAAAACAAAACCCAACCACAAACAGCATTGCCTGTGTTTGTCTGCTTTTAAATGCAAATATAGTATCAAATGTACCACCTGCTACTGATACACCATTTACCTTCCATGAACTAGGCACTAAGGGCAATTATGTTACTACCCCCAGAAGTGTGGCTTGACTTTATACACAGGTTTTGTTCAGTACTACACCCGATTTCCTGATATTTCTTATTTTAATCAGCAGAACACAAACATAAACTTCCTATACCATCTACACTGCAGTTCAGCTCATTACTTCGGACAGTCCTAAGAAACAAAGCAATCATTTTGCTGTTTCATACCACCCCACATTGAACAGCTATAGTAACGATTAGCTTTTTGCCATGACAATGCAGTAATACTTTGATATTCAAATTAAAACCAAAAAGGATCTACAATAACTGAAAAACAAACAAAAACCAAAAGAGGGTCAAGACAAGAATCCTGGTAACTATTCATTTTTGAGAAGTAAATTTTTTATATGAGCTTAAAATTCAGAGTGAAGATTACTCTCAAAGATGAAGAAAACAATAAGATACTGCATACTTAGTTGAACTGAGGCCTTCAATGGTTGACATCATTTCATCATAAATATCTTCTTCTATCCTCCCCTTCTGAGATGAGTTTCTGGGAAAGAAATGAAGTCCATGTCACAAATGCTATTCAGAAACAGGGAACGGCTACAGGGGGTCACACTTTCAAATGACGTAAGTAGGGGAAACTACCACAAAGGCATTAAACAAGAATGCTCCAAACTGATAAACATGCATCCATAAGCACTTTACTGAGCATTTCTCTAGTTATTCAGACTATACATTTTTTGAGACAATATTTTTATAAACTACAAGAATGTTTGACAAATGAAAAATCATTTACTTGGTTAACTCAGTGGTACAGGTACCATTGTAAGTTTTTCTACATATAGTGGCCAATTTTTTATTACAGTATGATGGCATACATTAACACTACTAACCAAAGGCATTATCTTCTAAAACATAAGATGTATTTATTTATAATACGATGATAAAATTTGTTTATTTGGTAGTATAATGCTCATGAACAAAACTAGCATCTAAGAGTAAGAAAACTAAAAGCTGAGGTAGCACAAGGAGTTACAGTGTAAACATGTATACCATATATGAGGTGTCTTGATTTGTTTTCCAATGCTCTATAGGTCTCTTTACTTCCCTATTCCCTTCCATCCTGCTACAGGCCATAAAATAAAATGCAAGATGAATGACTGAGGGGCCAGCTAGATAAAAAGGGTGGGGGGACAACCTCCTGTTAGAGTCTAATAGTAACAAGCATCAGTTGAGAGGTCTTTTAAAGGACAAAGATTTAGCTTAACCTTTCTAATGCAGGGATACTGTATGCAATGATTAATCAGCCAAAAGATCGCACGCTTTCAGTACCCTGAACTTCAAGAGGAGCACAGGATCACATGTTTTAAAAGAAGAAAGTATTTGACAAACCTATCAGAGTTTCTCTGGCGTCCAGTGGAACTCAAAGGTATTTCCTAAATCAAATGAGGAATTAAGAGTAAGTTACACACTCAGTAAATGGCAAACAACTATGGGAAATAAGCTTCAGGAAGCTGCCAAAACCATTTCATCCAAAAACAATAATCAGAAACCCTTCTCAAGTAGAAAAGCTTACCAAAAATCAATCCTTCCAGCAATGCTTTCTGCTTTAGCAACTGAGTGTTTTCTGACAAAGATATCGTTCTAAAATCATTGAACAGATATGCCCTCTTATTTTTCTCCACAGACAGAAGTAATTAACATCAGCAGAAGCAAGGAGATTGAAAACCACTTCCACAGACCTGAATAGACCCATACTTAAATTAACATTTACTACAGCTATCTGTCCAGGAGCACACCAGAAACCATGCACATCACATTTCTGCTTGCAGGAAGAAAAATGAAATTTCTTAAAATTTAAAATCTTAAAAATTTTAAGAATTCATTATCTTAGAAATCCTTCACTGACACAATCCTGTTGCAGGAAGAACCTGTAAATGCACTGTTAATTTTCTGTACATTTTAAGTCAGTGTTGTGTGCATCTGGAGCCTGGGATAAATTATCTTTTTTCCAAAACCACATGTGAGCAGGACCTGTAGATGGAAAAAATATTGGGGAGTGGGAGGTGGAGGAAGTAAGATAATTTCAAAGTTTTACTTTGAAGGTTTACTATGAGTATAGCATTCTAGAGATTGGTGAAGTTTGAATACTGTGAAGTTCTGACAGAAGCACTTGTTTCAGAGATACTGCCTTAGTTCTGTGTACACATGTAAACATCATGAGTAAGAGCAGAATTTCAGCCACAAAATTTGTGTCAGATTTCGAGTTTCACACCATAGACACAAGGAGCAGTCTGCAATTGTAAGATTACAATTACTACTTTAAACCTCACCTTTCGTTGCTTTCCTTGTGAACTTGAAGAGTCACTGCTCACACTTTCTCTGTGGTTCAAGTGTGCAAAGGGCCTGGCTGCTCCCCAGGACTCTAAATAACGTGTCATCCGAACAGATGCCCGCATCTTCAGCCCATCATTAACTCTTGTTTTAGGGAGATGATTATTTGCTATGCATTGTTTGGACTAACAGAGAACACACATTTAAAAACAAGAAAATTACACAAATTACAAACAAATGAAGCTCTGTGTACTTTAGTAGTTTAACTATTTAGTAGGACTCTAAACACATACCAGCAATGTGTCGGTCAGCCTCAACTCCTTTACCTCGTTTAATTAATGTGAGCTAAACCAGATCATGACATAATTAATTTGCTCCCTCTGCCTTTACAAGCCTTCACTTGTAACATTGCAACATTCAAACTTCCTTTTTTATTTACAGTGTGAGAGACTGCAGGATCTTATGAATAGATAAAAATTCCTTGCAGTCAGCACCCCATCAGGGGAAAAGATTCCCAGTTCCTGAGCTGGGGCGTATCAAAACAGTGGTTAGGAGAAGATCCTACAAATTACAGACTCAGCATTAGATTATATCTCTGCATCACAGGTGATGAGTTAGACAATACATACAGGGCATACAGCAATATCTTTGTGGGTCTACAAGGAAGCTAAAACTGCAGAATAAGCCATTATGTCAATCACTGGTTATCCTCTAACATTTCATAGGTATCTTCAGGTGAGCAGGGACAATTTTAACAGACTTAGATCCTTATTCTGAGAATATGTGCTGTGTACATGTAGGGAGGGTTGCAGTGCTGAGTACATAAAACATGCAACAAAGATAAGATTGTGTTCTTGGTAATTAAAAGTGGCTCTATGCTGTTCCTTCCTGTAAAGATCCTGAAAGAAATAACTTTGTAATTTTCATTCTTTTTTCCTTTTGAAATATTTTACTCATTAACCACAAGCTGATTCAAACCTGCAAGACTCCAGGTGTCTGTGGTTACCAGGCTCTAAAGGGAAAACCAATAGTTGCTAACTTTATACTCTGAAAAGAAGGTGACTCTCACATCCAAGATAGTGAGAAAGATGATGTCAGAAGCTATTTTACAGGGAATATCTTTCTGAAGGTGGTCACATAGTACAGGTATTCTTTCATGACTTCATTCCACCCTTTGACCTATATTTGTGAGAGACACATTTCACATAAATACAGTCAAATACGTATTCTTACTCTGAGTTGACCACGTAAGAGGTTTCATCATAACACTACCTTCAGACTAAAGACATCTTATAAAACAGTAGCATATGTTTTCAGGTCTGAAGTCCCGAATCCAAGCTACTCAGATGGCCCATACCATGCTTCAAATTCTGCTGCTGAATTTAAAAGGAGTATGTAACATAGTCACCTATGTCTTTAAAATGTATTATATATTTGAATAAATACACATTTAAAAACAACCACATACCCTTGGATCAACCACTAAGTAGGTTTTGATATTCATAGATTCAAGATAAGGATCCCTCAGATGTCCATTCCCTTCTTCTACTTCATATGCTTTGCCTAGATGATTCAATGTTGCTTCAGTGATGTGTACGCGGCTGAGAAGGGGAGAAAGAACAAGAGACAGAAACACTTACAGAAAGGTCACATTAAGCATTTCATTTACATTTCAATGGCCACTGCTGACATTTCTCCTTTTCAGCCATCTTGTGCTTCGGCAGCCAACTGCAAAAATCCTGCCACTGCTTGAAACCATATTTGCAATCCTTTACTGCAGTTCTTCACAGGGCATCTTTCACAGAATGCTGAGAAACACTTCCATAATGAGATAGCATCAGTATAAAATTAAATATAAATAAGCAGAGATATATAAGAAACAAGAATAAATGTGATCAAAGGAGATCTGATGACTGACAAGACAAACTTGCAGACAGGTTGTTTCAGATGGCAGGAGCTGCAGGGAAAGCTTACAAAACACAAGGGAGGGCCGTCTCATGCTGGAAATGCATGAGCAGAGGGGGAGATATCTGGGGGGAAAAAAATGGAAAAGGTTTTTTTGTCAGCTAGGAGCATAATTCTGAAAGCCTGTCTTTTCTGGAACAGAGGAGAGCATAGCACAGCAAGAACAGCAGCTTGCTTCTAAGGGGAGCAGTTAATATTTTTCTGGACCCATGCACACTTTCCCCTTAACATTACTTAGTTCAGTATCCTGAATCATGTCGTTCCATAATAAATTATGCGTAAAATCTTTCCATAGAATTTCTCAACAAGAGACCTGAGTGTGTTCATTAAATAACATTTCTTATATTCTACTTTGTTATCTTCCCACAGCTTTCCTCACTACTCTTTGGCACAGAGGGGTTAAACACTGCTGCCGGTCCTACATCCATCAGCACAGAGCTGGGGAAGAACATACCCAGAATGGAAGCTGACAGTGTGCAGCACTCCTATCTAAATACAGAAAGTAAGGGAATAACTATCCCATCTATAACTGCTTCCTTATGCTGCATGAAGGTCTGCATGGAGATAGTTTAGCCAACACCTGAAGACCACTGGCTGTGGCTTCTCACAAGAAAGACTAAAAATTCCTCAATACTTTTAAAGCCAAAAGGTACGAGTACTGGAATATACAGGATGCATGGTTTTATTTGTTTACTGCTAATTAAAAAAAAAAAAAAAGCCAAAAAAAAGGTCTTTAATTGTTACCCGGATTATGCAGTTTTGCAATCAAGGTGAATCCTCACACCCAAAATTTAAAACTTGCTCTAAAGCATCACTTTCTCCCACAGAGCCTGGGTGATGTCTGTATTAACTGGGCCTTGTAACACTCATGTACTGCAGCACATTTTCTGTGCTTTTCCACCTACCTCAAAAGGAAATAAATTTGTTCACTATCCCCATGTTCCATTTTACCAAGCTTTCTCTCCCTTTTTCCCCAAATCACACACTGCTGTGGACACATTTCAGATCTCACTGCAAACTTCCTCCCATTTAAATTACCATGCCAATGATTTCTCAGCAGTTACTAACACTTATTGGATTCTGGGACCAGTACGTAACCAAAATTGCTAAAGCTGCCTCTCAATGGCAAGCTGTAACATGCACCATTGCACTTCCCATCCTACTGCAGAATAACTACCCTGCTGCATTCAACTTCCTATGCTTACAGGCCTGAGAATATCATGTTCTGATCTTTCAGGCATATAGATATTAGAGAGAATGGGTCATAGATGTATTTTTAAGTTTGGTTTTATGCTAGTTCTTTTTGTTTTGCTAGTGTACCACATTTTTAGGAATTAAAATAATAAAATTGGGAAGATGAACAAGAAAATGGAAAGGAAATATTTATAAAGTTACAAGTTTTCCTGCATCCTTTCAGAAGTCTTTAGAATTCCTTCATTTATAGGAACCCAAAATATACATACTTCCTATTTTAAATAAAAGCTTGCAACTGCTTCTAATGACAAAATTTCTGATTCCAAAGGAGCAGGACTAGCTAACATTGGAATGGGGAATCCCAGACACATCTTTTTGCATAATTAATAGAAACCCTTCCTCTCTGTGAGGCTCAGTCTTCCACAAGTCAAAGGTTTCCTTTGGCTAATTTTGAACCACATGATAAGTGAGCTCTAGACATGTGTAGATATAGGAAACATTAAGTGTAATGTTTCTGAATCAGCATGCCAACCAGCTTTAATCTTTAACAGATCATCAAACATAAGCATGCAGAATGTAATGGAATAATCAAAGTTTCCAAGATTAGGTAGTGGTCCTAAACATGACTAAGAAAATTACATTTGCACACCATATTCAGTCACGTTGTTTGCTTTATCAACACAAGAAACTTTACAAATTTGTGTTTAATCATGCTGAGTCAACACACTAAAACACTCAGCATGGATGGTATTGCAACTCTTAACCAAGCAACAATTCATTTTCTGTTTTGAGCACCAATGCAAGAAAATAATTTTGTATTCATATCCCTTTATTGCTTTGCAGAAATTAACTTTTAAGTGACAAGCATATATCTAAAAGCTGACTGAAGCATAGAAACAATAAGAAACTCTTTTATGTGCCTGGTTAGAATCTTCTTTCTAAAAGAAGCCAATACTTTAATGCTTAAACATACAGCCAGATGAATGTCATTTAATTAATAAGTACTAATTCGCACACACTACCAAAACCCTACAAAATCACAGGCTTATTTGGTAATGAAAAATGGGAAACAATATGGGAGAGGAAAGGTGAAGTTTCTTAGCTTAGTTGTAATCTCCTAGTTCAGCTTGGGAAATAGCATACTTTTCTAAAAGCTGGTGATTTTTAAAAGCACTTGTATCTGTCCTTTTCAATGAACATCTTAAAAATGGCAGCATGAATACTAGCTTCAGACTCAATCCTCTGCACTGCTGAGCAGCATGTGGCAAGTTACATTACTGCTTTGCCTCAAGCTTTTTCACTCAGGACCACTCACTTCAGTTCCTGTTCTGCCCATGACAAATGCTACAGAGAGAAATACAACAACCAACAGCTCCAGATTCTCCTGGCTTGGATGCTCCTCATCAGACTGTGTTTTAACTTTTGAATTGTTCACATTTTTGTGTGGACACTGGTGGTGGTGCATATAGGTGCACTCTCTATATAAATTTAATATAAATTGAATATATTAATATTCAATATATTAACAGAAACACTAGTTAAATATGCAGCTTTGTCTTGTCAACCTAAGTAGTATATGTATTCTTTAGGTAAATTTACAAATATATATTATACCTGTGTATAGGAGTTAACTAAATCACCGTAACACACTGCTGAGGACATAAAAGTTTCTCCAATGAAGAGAAGGTCAAGAAACAGTCACTTGCCTAAGAATAGAATTTTATAGCACACTGAAAACAGAATCGGAAAATATTAACATTTTACAGCTCTGGCGAGTTCACATTTGTCTTATTGTCATCATCTCATTGTGAAGATCTGTGTCATGGCACAGTTACAATTCCAGACTCATAAACCAGGATTATAAAAATCATAATGACAGAGCGCATTAGCACTGACAGGGAAGATTCTCACCCAGGTACGCCAGCAGATTCCATGCGGTTTGCTAAGGACACGTCATGTGACCAGACATCATACTGCCACTTCCGGAGGCCAATGACACCGCACAGCACGTTCCCAGAATGGATGCCAACCCTCATGTTGATATCCACTCCCGTGGCTTCCCTCACCTGCCTATGGAGGGAGGAGAGTATTAGAGAGTAAGTCACATCTGTGATTTTCTCCCCACCTCCTGGAGATCCATTAAGATTTAGTCTCATTGTGCACTTAGTGCACAAGGCAAGAGACGACCCAATGTGTAACTATTCAACTACAGCTACTTTGAATGTTGACAAAAAATACTTTACTCAATCTCTTCATAGCCTCAATACGTTAAAAAGCCTTCTGTGCTATACTTACTTTATTGCTTCACACATGTCAAGTCCCATTTTAACACAGTTCCTGGCATGAACCGGTAAGGACACGGGTAGGCCTGAGACACAGTAGTAACAGTCTCCCAGGATTTTTATTCTCATGCATTCATTCTCCTGTGAAATTATAGTAAACATATGTAACAGGAAAAACAAGTAGGCTAATGACACCAAAACTAGGACTTGTCTGTATCATTTTGAGAAAGTCAGGCTTCATTCAATCCTTGTTAAAGCAAAACGTATTTCTCTTTTCCCACATCCAAATGCCTGGATATTGCTCAGCAGAGAGTAAGAGGAATGACCACTTCAAGCGGTTCTGAAATACAATCATCTTACTTGTTTCTCACTTTATTCTTGGAACTGTGTGCAACTGAGAAACTATAAATAAAAATAAAACTGTCACAGAATTTACCATCCAAAGGGTACAATCTTCCTATTTGTTAATCTCTGCCTTTATTAGCACCTGAACTAGAGGCAGTTTCCTTACCTTTCCCTCAAGTTTGGCATAGCAGCCTCATACATAACATTGTTGTGTATCATCATCAAACACGTAACAGAATTTAGAGAGAAGTGACAGATTAAGCTGCCCAACCTGGTAGCTTTGCAGAAGCAAAATGGCACTTTTTGTTTCAAATATGACTGAAGAGGAAGCTGCACACACTACACTTTGCTATCGCTAATATGAAAAACATGCATTACTATCTGGCAGCAGAAAACTTTTTCCTAACTGTGCAACAGAGGATACTGCTGCCTATGGCTGGAGGGAGGAAAGAGGAAGAGCAAAGAGCTCCTCATACTGTCTTTTGCTAAAATACTTTTGAAGAATTTTAACTACAAAGGTTGCAAGTAAGCCAGGGCTAATTCTACAAGGTTACATAGTGTTTGACTGATAAGTAGAGATGGTTTTATTTGAGCTAGCTCACACTTCCAGTTGCCCAAGCCTCCCTGTTGTAGAACCAGCCCAGCAATTCTTCAATCAACTCAAAAATCAGCCCAAATCACTGGCAATTCACCAAATTAAGCTGTTCTCCCTCATCAAAGCCTGTAGAGAATGTTTGTCATTCTGCATCATCTTATACCCTCCAGTAGGTTCTGAGTGTTGCAGCAAAAAATAAACTAGGAAACCCAGCCCTAGATTAGAACTGTTAGACTTCAGCATCCAGCTCGGTGTCCAGGTTACCCATCAACTTTTACTAGGTAAACCAGAGCCCAGAACATTTTTACAGTATGGAAAAGATGACTGAGAACACTCCCGAGCAGAACAAAAATAGTTCAAAAACAGGAATCTCTTCTTACATTCAACCACAGAGTTGCATAAGACCTTGACTCACTAAATCCAGACATTTTTTAAACTGTGCAATTTGCAGACAGGAGAAAATGAAACGTATCACTCAAAATCTAGAATCTTTTATATTTTTATGCCTGATAAACAGTTGCAAAAAACTACCAAATATGTGTAACCTCTACTTTGACATAAAAAGCTTGTGGCAAATAAGATGACATGGCCTATTCTGTGTGTTCCGAATAGCTGCTTCACAACAATACAATATTTAGTACCACTCTCTAATTAGCCAGTACTTTTGTTACAGCAACTGTTTACTTTTTTTTTTTGTCACATAAGACACAACAAAACAGTATTTATTTTCCTAAAGCCATGTTTACCTCATAGTACTAACAAAAAAATCAATGGCTATGATGGAACATACACCTAGGATTAGGATCAGATTTAGGGAATAACAGAAATCATCACACAGAGTCAAATCATGCAAACAAATATATAATACAGTCCCTGTAATGTGACAACTCAAAAAAACAAGTTTGCAATTACCACTGCAAAGAAGTTAACCTCAACCAGCACTTGGAAGTGGAAGAACTACTGCCAGCATACAGGGTAAGTAGTAGGGGTATCTCTTCATAGGGGCCATTTTAATCAACTTCTCATTCTTACATTTTCCTGTAAGCACCCATTACTGATTATACTCCTGAGTAAAGAACTCCTTGGTCTTATGCAGTATAACTGAATTAATGAATGTAAATGTTTGGCTGAGAGTTTTCCATTTATACAGCCAGCACTCCTTCTAACTGAATACACCAAAGCTCCTCAATAGAGCTCATGTACATCACCTCTTCCAGCCCTGTTACAATTACTTCTTGCCATCAGACAATCCCCTGAACAATACAGATAAGCCTCCAGACTCAAGAATTAGAATTACAGTTACAGTGCTAAATCTCCTAATTCTGATAAAAATTTTGCTTTAATGCAATTTTGCTAGTTAGTTTTGAAGCTAAACCAGTCTTCCCTTCCTGACTTCAGAAGCACCAATTGCCTTCTGTCTTGTGGAAAAGACAATTTCCTTTTCCAATGGTGGCCTTTATCCCTGGCTACACAACAAACTGCAGCACCTACCTTTGCAATCTGATCAAACTTTCCAAAAAGTTCATTCAGCATCACTACTAGTTCCTTAGGAGAGCAGTCACTGGCAAGGCGAGTAAATCCTACAATGTCTGCATAAAGAATGCTAGACAGGAACAAAAGGGAAAATCAACATAATAGAAACATGAAGATATGTCTTTTCCGCAGTCTTAAATATTACAGTGCATTTAATAGCAAGTGTCTCTCCCCTTGGAAAACAACTCCAGAAAAAAGGATTCAAGTATCTCAACTGATTAGAAGACGGCACATCAGTTCACAACATGTTACTTTCCCACAACAGAAAAAAAGCATATTCAGACCGAAAGTCTACTTTCAAATTTTAATTTGACTGGACCATATACATTGTAAAGAATCAGCTGCTTAACACAATTACTTCTAGACTTTGTACTTACCTAACATTTTGGTGCCTTTTCACGTATAGACTATGGAAATTATTGTCATGCATTTGCCTATTATCATTAGTTTCCTTTAACCGCTCTATGATTGCTAGCTTCATTTCCATAGAGATATGAGCCGGCAGTATGGATAAAAGCAAATTTTCCTAAAAGGAGAAGAGGAAAAAAAAAAAATCTATGCAAAATTCTCAATACAGTAAATTTCAAACTGCAGGATGTCAGTGACTGCAAGAAGAAATAGAAAAAAAGAGATGCCTTTATTCAAATAGCCTTTGAGTAATGTATGTCAGGGTTCCCAGAAAAGATTTTCACATTTCTATTCTCAAAAATCACAGATTTTACAGTTAAGTAAGGTTGTTGCCTTTTTATTTTTTTCTTTTGTTCCTTGTAACCTAGATATGGTGTATCTCTGTAACTATGACACACACAAAAATTTAGCATTCAATACTACAATTTCAGGATAGATTAATATGTATTTTGCCCACCAATCTCAGTGTTATGTTAGCATTGTCAGATAAAGTTTCTGGTAAAAGCTTGCAATTTGTAATGAAAACTATGCAGTATTAAAAACCCTGGTGAATTCTCAAATGCTGGAAAAGCAGCGACACCAAAGTGTCGACAACATGCCATACCTTAAGGGAACTGATGCCACTAAAAGAAAGTCTTTTGAACTAAGTGACAGTATAAAGTCTTCAAAACCCATTTACATTGTTTGACTGTCCAGTGCACTGTTTTACACTGGCTTTGGCTTAAAAGTATTTTCTTCAAAAGACAACTCTGCTAAGCTACTGGGCAGAAGAGGAAGACAAAAAGGGAGTACTTTTAACCCAGGAAGGGCTCTGCCTCAGACAGTTACCAGAGAAGAGGAAATGTTACATGGAGAAGCTACAGGCAGGAACCTTTTCAGAGGACATTGCCAGCAAGGTCAACACATTGTGTAACTGAGTAAAATGCTGTCCTCTTGGACCAAATCTTTTCCTTTTTCTGTCCCCTTTTCCTGAACACCTGATGCAGCAGCATTCAGAGGGCAGTAAGCTGCCAGTGTTACTTAACCAGTGCCTGCCACCAAAATGAAATGCCTTAGGATCACAGTGCGAGCTCTTGAGCATCAATTACTGCCCTACACTACATATACACAATTTAGTTTGATATTGCCCCCAGAAACAGAAACAGCTCCTTCTCTTCCTCTAACATTTTAATACTGGGAGAGTCAACCTTTTGGGGCAATTTAAACTGACAGCACAGCCTAGTGACTGCAACAGGGCTACTTGAGGCTGACACATCACAGTTTTCAAGGAAGTGATGTTGAAAACTGAACTGCATTTCTCACATCATCTTCACAGAGAAAAATTGGGTGGTAATAAGGAGATTCAGAATTGTCTGACAAATTACAACACAGATGAAAGCAAGCTGTCCATAAACTTTAACCATATCTACACCTCAAACAAGCAACCATAAAAACCATGCAAGTTACCACATCACCCAAAGAATGAGAGCACAGTGCCTGTATAAGCTGATCAGATGCTTCCCTGGCTGCTGTGTGGGGAAATTCTGCCAGGAGTTTCACACAGATTTGTCCTGTCATCTCACAAGATCAGTATCAAAGGACAGATCACATTAGCACTGTGGCATTTTCTTCTTTTCAATTTGATCCTGTCAGCCACTTTTCAGCCCCTTCCTTTTATCTAATAACTTGTGGGCAGAGAACTCAGTACACATCAGCCTTCTAGAGCTGCTGTTCTTAACCCTATTTATACCAGGATAAAAGAGGAAAGGCACCCTAGTTTCAGCTTTGATTCTTCTTTACAATCCTTCCTTGGTAAGAAATTTATCTTCCTTGCTTATTCTTTAAATACCACTGGAGTTTATGGAAATAAACAATTTCATACTCAAATGTGGTAATGTATTACACAGTTTCTTTTTCTGCCTTAGCCTCTGATTTTCTTCTAGTAAAAGAAAAATAGTTTGTGAGACAAGAAAATACAAGAACAAATAAAACAAAAAAATGTGATCAAGGGAACAATTAAACTAACTGTTGAAATTACAAGTATTTTTCAGGGCATTAAGGGCATGTTCATTTAAGTTACCTTGGAAAAAAGTACCCAAGTTACACTTGGAAAAAGTACCTAAAATAACTGGAAATTGCATTCCTGTTACAAATACGGTGATTTTCATATAGACAAGCCACAGAGAACAGCTTCCTCCCTTTAACTTCCTTCTTTTGTTACAAATGGCACAACTTTTGTTTTCGACACTAGGTGGGTATCTCAAAGATTGGACCAACCCTTTCAACATGCATTAGTCACCAACTTTATAAAATTATACGACTTTAGAAATTAAAACAAACAATTCATAACATGAAATATTTCACTCACTTGTTGCCTCTTTTCAATCTTCAGTTTCATTCGGACCTGAATGCACTTTAAGGTGTATCTATACAAATCCCATGAAGCAACCTGCATTTGGCGTTTGTGAAATGCACCCACGAAGTTACCACAAAGGAAAAGGACAGCATTGGCAAGTAGCTGCACAAGAAGAAAAATATTTATTTACTGCAGAACAGTCATTGATCCTTGACTACCATATATGCTAGTCCCTGAAAGACTATCTACCCCAAGCCGCATGCAATTTACCCCATCACACACAAAATCACAGTGTGGCAATTAGCCAAGATGCACCAGGGGATATCAGCTAATTTGCACAGTCATAGACATTCATGTCCAAACATATAGTAGTATAATGGAACAGAAAATTCTGCTATATCAGTTAGCATTTATTTGCAGGCATGAGCATTCAATACAGGCAGAAACCTGCAAACACATTCATGCATCAGTGTGCTGTGTGATGCCTGACACTCACTTGCATCAAAAGAGCTGGGGTGCTCCTTTCAACACTCTATACTAATAAGTGTTGGTGAAACTTATTAAAAAACCACAGAGTGGCACTTCCAGGTCCTACTGATCCCCCAGGGCAGCAAAAGCCCTTTTGATCCACCTGGTAGTCAGTGCCAGGTGAAATTAGACCCATCTGAAACAGCACAGACTCGTAAGAATGATTGTGAAAAAGTCTGACATTTTGAGTAACCTAATAAAGAAATTAAAATAAGAATTTTTCTTCCATTTAGGTCAGAAAAATCAAAATTCATTCGCGATTAAAATAACTGCAATTTAATGAAAAGCTTGAAAACCATATTGGGCCTGACCTCCAAATGCATGAATGTGAAAGATCCATGTGGAAGCTTAGAACTTATTTAAACAGGATAGTTATGCCAACATCAAATAGCAATAAGACTAGAGTTTTTAATTACTTAACAAGGAGTATTTCCTTACCTGAGATAGAATGGATTCCTTATTTTCTTGAGTATTCATGCTTACCATAATGCTTAGAACAATAATATGGGAGAGAGCAGAAAGAACACTAATCATGACAGCACCTCTCATCCCAAAGGGTAGCATGGTGTAAACTGTGAAGATTATGAATAGAAAGAATGGCACCTTTGGAAAGAAAGACAGAAAGAAAGAAAAAAAAAAAGGAAAATAATCACACATACATGATATGAGGCACCTGCCAAAAATCACTACAGAATAAGGAGGAAAGTAGCAGGATTCTTGCTCGTTAAATTAAACAATTAATGAACAATTAAATGTTGACATTTCCAAAAGCACAATTAAAACCGTAAGAACAGTGGTAGTCCTAAAAGCCTGGAGGGAATTGCTATAGAGGGAAAATTGCTTGGAGGAAAAAGCTGTAGATTCATAGGTAAGATAGTTTAACATGCCATACCACCTTTAAATTTTTCAGTTGTCCTTGCCCTTCCACCCTTAATTTATCCATTACAGCTGAAGATGCATTTTGCACATCCCATACTAGGAACAGTGTGTTGCAAGGATAGCAGTATTGAATAGAATCAGATTTCTTACCTTCTCCAAGTCATTATTCTAATGTTAATACCACCCAATCACATGTATATATTTACTCCATATTTGATAAAAATAAAAAAAATCCAACCAACATTTCCTGTTGCTGACACAATCATTATTACCACTAACTACATGTTTAGCTGCACAGATTTCACAAAATGCACAATGGCCCACTAAAGAGCTAGGGAACAGATGGAAGGTCTATAAAACTTAAATCCCTACTTAGAGCTTTGCTATAGTGTTTAGCTCATATATATGGAAATCAACAAGCCTAATCAGAGAATATTGCAGTGTTCCTGGCTCAGCTCCATCTCATCACTGCAACTCGTGTCATTCCAGACATGAGCTTCTTTTAAGGAAGTATCAAGGCCCAGTCTGCATTTAAAAGTTTTGCCAGAATTGATAGTTTTACTGGGACAACAATAAAGAGACAAACAAGAAAATAAGAGTTTTTATTCAACCAAAGTTATCTTTTCATGTTCATTCCAACCCAAACCATTCCATGATTCTATGATCTTTACTATTTTAGCTAGACTGAAAAAAACCTTTTTTGATGTATTTACGAGCCCCACCACACAATGTTCTAAACACTGTGTAACAGTTTTATAGGCATGGACAAGCAAAGGTCATACCTGCTTTTAAGTAATAGCTTTAGTGATAAATTCATAACTTAAGACAAAAGTCTGAAGTGCATCTGCTTAGTTCTATTTTCTAATCTAACATCTCCTTATATTTTAGCCTTTAAATCAATATTAATGAATTATTACCACATGACAACACAACATTGGCTTGCAGCACTGAAAGCAGCAAAACCAAATCTTGCTTCATTACATGTTCAAACACTGAATTTTGTTTTTTTCCTAAACTAATAGGTTCTTCCTTAAGTTAAAAAAATACTGAACAGCAACTGTAAATACACAGTCCTGGCTTTAGGCCATAATACAAATCAGATTTTGGTTGTATAACTGATAAGTTAAATCTTTCGTTATTTGAAATAAAGAGGGGAAGAGTCAGTAAAACAAGATAAAATGTAGTTTTTATTTCAATTAAAAACTCTTCTGTTTACATTATGCGATCTTAGGAGGAGTTTCCTACAGATAATGGTATTTCTGGCATCATGATATCGCCTGTCTTCTGATCAGAGATACTGAGCAATGGACTTTAGCCACACCCAGCTATGCCAGGATGTGTCACTAATTCTCATTGTTCACTTCACCTCTCCCACCGATTTGAAAACAGGCTCCCTAGGGCACACCCAGATCTAGACTCCTTTACGCACTTCTTCGACCCTATAAATTAACAAAGCAAGTATTATTCATGAAAAATTCTCTCAAAGATGAATTGAGGGTAATTAAGATTCAGCAAAAGACAAAGAAAAATACAATTTAATTATAACTTAATGATGCAATTCCCACACAAATTTATGCAGTGATCCAATTTTCTCATCTGAATTGTGTTTCATTATAATAAAGAATACAAACTAAAATTTACTAAAATAAACTAACAAAACCAATTTAGAACATGGATCTAAATCTCACAAAAAATTATTATGCAATTATAATAGTTAGAAAAAATAAAGCCCACGAAACACACTCATATATACTGGCTAGAAGTTTCAGGTAAGTACCTGAATAAAGAAGATATACACACACCTGTTCCCACAGTTGGTAATCATTTTCTCTTTCAAAAAGTGATACATATCCTACGATTAAGAAGCAAACCCAAATCACAACTCCAAATAGCATCAGCCACCTCCGAAACAGGGATTCAATACATAAAAGTAAGTACATGACTGCAAATATGACAAGAGCAGCACATACTGCAATAATGAAGGCAAGATGATTATGTGCTTCCTGTAAAAGGAAAACAAAGTGTTATAGTTGGTCTAAATGTCCCCTTCGGAAAAAAAAACCAAAAAAAAAAACAAAAAAAAAACAAAAAAAAAAAAACAAAACAAAACAAACATAAAATGCTATATTATACTGTCCTGGAAACAGCTTAGATAGCTTTAAAATATGCTAACCTGAGTTCCTAAGTAGTCTGACTGTGGCGGCATTAGTACTTCCTCATATTCACACACACAGGGATAATAAATACTATTATAGATACCCAGTCAACCCCAGTTCCACCACTATTATTTCCAAAATTAATGGGTTTGTCTTTTAAGCTGAGATCTAACTACACTATATTGTAGAATGCAGGTGTACCCAAATCAAAGCATTTGAGGAGTTCAAGCTTTACTAAAAAGTTGGTCAACAGATCTTTCCCAAAGTTTTACAGGAGATGACTTCTTATGTATAAATGGTATTGCTACTTCTTTCCTTTTTTAAGATAATAAAAGCTAAAAGGGATACAAGTGCAATCTATAAGATTAGATTCATTGCTAAAGAGAGACATAAAGGCACTTTATCAGAAGAACAGTATTTGTAGAGCAGTTTTAGAAGACAGTGGATGATTACAATAGCATCCTTATTACCTTTTACAACATTATGTTTAAATCAACTCCCCTTTTCAACAGCTGTCAACAGGACTGGCTTGGATGCTAAATTTCTTTACAGAAAGTTTATACTACACAACAACAAATTCTTTAATCTGCATCTTTTCTATGCCTACAGGATCCCTATTTTTTACTAACTATTGATTCAATGGGTCACCCATTGTATTGGGAGATTCCTGTTGTGTTTGAATTAATATCTACAAATGCTTAAATAAAAACAAAAAAATCACCTCAAGAATTCATAACCAATGAATCACTATATTATTTTGCATTTTTTAGCTGACTCTAAAAACCATTAAGTACATTTTAACTTATGTTCTTGTTCCTTCTTTGGTCCCTTTATTACTTACTATCATAGCTACCATTTAGCATAGATTATGATTTTTTCATAACATACAGGAAGACAAGAACAATACTTATAGTAACTGCATGTGCCTATAAACACAGTCTCCTCTCTTCCCTGTCCCTTCAAAACATACACAATATTACACATATAATTACTTGATTTCTTTTAACACTGCAACTTTGATACCATGCAGCTCAAAAAATTATTTAGCTAAGTGTTTCGTGTGCGGTTATAGCAACTTATCATCTTTGTAAATATCAAACGCAAAGAAAAAGGTATACTCACCTCAGTGGTAAAAAAGACTATAATTAGAGTAGTCCAGAAGATGATTGCTATGAAGAGCAGCAGCAGGAGGAGTGGGTGCTGCTGGCTCGTATAGCGGTACTTCTCATAGAGTGGGTCTGACATCCTACAGTCATCAGTTTCACTGAAGAAGTATTTACCTTTAGCTGGCATTTTTTTCCCAGGTTAGCTGCTATTGCTCTCAGTTTCCAGTGCACAGAATAAGACACAGCTGAAGCCAGTGCTTTAAAGAGAAGGTTTGACTTTTTGCTGCTGCCTCTGCAGTTTTCAGGCACACCGAGTAACTCACGTTCTCCGGTTTTACTTCTCATGAGCATTAACTTCAGATTTCCAATGCAACAAGAAGCAGTAGAGTTAGCCTCCCCACAACCACAGGCAAATCATCACCAACCTGTATTCGTGAAGAAAAGAGGTTTTGTTGTGTGTTTTTATTAATTATTATTTTGCAAGTCTGTAACTCCATAAGCTTGAATCTCACTTCCCAGGATGAACTCTGCTGAGACACAGTATCATCAACTGAGTGTGTGCAGTTACATGTATAAAGTGTTGCCCAAGGCAAAAAAAAGGTGCCTGGCAGATACAGGGACAGGGCTCAGGTAGTGCTCACCAGTGCCTGCCCTGCACACACAAACTGTGCCCTGCTATAACAGCTGAAACATTTTCATATCAAAACCATACTAGCTCTGTTTTGCTGCCTTTTGAGCAAATGACTGAGTTTCCATGAGCATGTTATGTAACTAAATCTTCTGAAGTAATTGTGCATGCCTCTGCATGTATATACATATATATGGAAGTTTAATCACGTAATACACTGTATTCTTCTTCAGGATATACATCTTAAAAATTAAGAAAACCTCTTTTTTATATTCCTTTCACACTTTAATTAAAAGGCATAAAAAAGGAGAAAAGAATACAGTTGTCCACACCAAAATTCACTAAACTCTTTTTTAAACAGAAAAAGTTAACATCTAGTTCTGTATACTTCATTCAACTCTAACTAATAGTGTTTCCAAGGCAATAAGTGTGTCCTGTTAACAACGAACATTAAGGAATGAACTGTATTGTTAATTACTAATGACCAATGTCTTTTAAATATATTCACAAATACAGTTCACTCAATGCCAAGACATGTAAAACAAAAAGAAAGTAGGGGGATGGAATTGAGGGAAGCATGAAAAACAGGATTTCAGAAGAAGTTTTAATAAAATTTGATAGCAGCACAACAGCTTTTTTGCCACTTCACTACCATCACCATGGTGCCCAAGGTTATTCCTTTGGGGAAAAAGAACCCTCTAAAAGACTAGCAGAGAAGGCAAATCCTTACTCTCAAAAGGCAAAACATTTAACCAGACACAGGTGTTGAGACTGCATTCACACTATAACCAGAAGTGGTGTAAAAGAAAATGTTTCAGAAGCCTTACTGAGTGATTTAGCCTATGTAAATAGAGCCAAACACCAGCATACTACCCAGTTACTAATGACCAAGCAGACAAAACCAGATATGCCAATGGTAAGACCGGACAAAAATGTTAACTTTGCAGCAAAATGAGTAACTACAATCCAATGTCCAGAGTTTATCACGAACTTGGATTAATCACAAAACCAAAAAATATTATTTTATTATTTTCATTCAGAATAAACTCACATACATATTAAAAACTGGAATAAGACATCTTTCAATACTTCTTTCCTGTGTATAGTTAATGGTACACCTAATATCTCACCTATACTGACTATTACTGAGCTTTTCTTCATGTGAGGTACTGGAATGGGTTGCCCAGAGAGGTTGTGAATGCTCCATCCCTGGCAGTGTTCAAGGCCAGGTTGGATGAAGCCTTGAGTGATATGGTTTAGTGTGAGGTGTCCCTGCCCATGGCAGAGGGGTTGGAACTAGATGATCTTAAGGTCTTTTCCAACCCTAACTATTCTATGATTCTATAATAAAAGGCCTCCCATTTCTCATCTGAAAAATAAAAAAATTCTTCTGGTACTCATACATCTGCTGTCCATAGTAATGCTCTTGCAAAGCTGCACAAATGCAATTTGGAAATGACTGACACGTAAAGTAAAAGAGATGCCAAGAACAAACAGAAACATTCAGTTAATGCCCTAATGCACTTTCCAAGTCATACAGGTGTCTGCAGAATTGCTTGAGTATAGGCCATTTTTTTTCTGAAGACTATCAGGGGCAAGTATTTTACTCAGAATTCATTTTTCAGTAACAAAGACAGCACATTATAAACAGTGGGAAGGATATGACTGTGACGCACTGAAGAAGCCAACATCTCATTGAACAGCCTGAAGAATTCCTTTAACATGGTGGCGTAAGTGCAAGTATGCACTCTGCCTGATGTGATCTACTATATACAGAAGAGATTATAGGTTTGCTGTCCCAGTTCCCTTTAAAAAGTGTCTTTTCAGACTAGAAATAATGAAAAAGGTTCTTTAATATACTTAGAACTTGCAGAAATATGATTTTGAGGGTAATTTTTATGATAATGAGTATTGTGAGAGGCAGCTTTATTTTTTTCAGGTAGCAGAACCAAATCCATTTTCTAAAAATAACTGCTCATTGCTAAGCAGTAATACATTCACAATTATGAGAGACAAGCAATACTGTCTCGGGCTACTTAATATTAAAATCCAAGAAAAATTACTTCGCAGCTTGCTTTCTGCGATTTATGCTTCTATGTCAATGAAAAAAAAACAATACCAGGGACAATCTATTCTACAGAACTATACTGTGTGGCTGTGATTCAGCTATCTAATGTTCAAAAGATGAAAAAGATGTCAAATGTTAGCTTGGAATTATCTCCCAATATTATTTAACAGTTTTACAGGATACCAAGTTGAAGAAACATGTCTCTTCAATGGTTTAATCCATTTTAATGAAAAAGAGATTGCTGCTTTATCAATTTGTTCATTTGTCCACTGATCTTTGTGGATATACAAGTAATCATGAATGTTATAGATTTGCTTCTCAAAACTGTTAGGTAAAGAAAGACCCAAACAGTACTGTATTGGTTTATCAAGAATCTATAATACACTGCATAACTGCTACTTTGAAATGAATAATTCACCTCTGAACTAGTTTTGATTTGCAACCCAAGTCCCACAGCTGCTACCACACCCCTTAAGAAGTACCAGAGCAACTTGTGCTCCTTCAGCCCAAGTTAAATATTTATTTAGATTCCAAATTACTTGCAGCACACAAAATTGGCTAGTTGAGAATCAAGCAATTATGCATTAGTTAAACAAACACATTTTTCCATGTGACAAACATAATGATCTCCCAATCATCACCTTACAATCAAAACCAGAAATACACATACATATATATTAGCATAAGAATTGTATTTTGGCTCCAAAACCACTACAAACACTGTTAATTTTATTTTATTTTATTTTTAACACTACTGGCATTACCCCTTTCCATTAACCTACAAGACAGTCTTTTGTTTAACAAACTTCCACAGACTAGCCTGGAAGTCACCATTTTTTGTGCCCTTCCCCCTTCTTCTTTGGTAATTTTTCCAGCAACCTTCTGAAAATGTAGAAGACAGCCTTGAGAGAGAAAAAAAGCTTCTACCTCAGGGATGGCATTACACCCTACTAAAATCGTCAATCTAATATACTTCTGCTCATATATTTAAGGCTCACATGAGGCCTGTGCACCACAGCATCATTTTTGTCATTTTTTGGTCATTGTTTCTTGGAGATCTGCTATTCTCACACCACTAAAGAGGTGTAACCCTGAAATGGCAACAAGCCACAAAAACTAAGAAGCACTCCCAAGAAGTACCAGTGGCAACACACCAACTCAATTGGAGACTGGATCTAGGCTGCTGCCATTAAACCATGGAGCTCTGATCATCTGTTTAATAATAAAAAAAAAAAAAAAAAAACAAACCAAAAAAACAACAAACCTAATTTCGTTAGAAGCCTTCATTGTGTTCTGAAGAATTAGAAAGGAGAAGGAACAATTTGTCAAACAGATCAATATATATATGAAACAACCCCAACAACAGGGGTTGGAAACTGCACTAAGAACCTACAGGAATGTCCACCAAACAAAGAAATATCATTTAGTCAGATCTGGGCGAGTTCCACAGATCAACATCTTACGAGCAAAGCAGAAAATTCAGGGCAGAGGAGGCAAATTAGCTGATGGGGTAAGAACACAATTCCTTGTGTCCCCAAAGCACCAAGGACTTCCTTCATCTCCCATCTCCAGTCTTGTCATAAATAGTATGTAGTGTACCTCTAGGTAAAAACCTTCACTCACATATCTGCAATGCAGGCATACTTTCATAATGTATTTTCATAATGCATTTTCATAATATGACCAGTTACTAAACAGATCACTCTTCCTCTCATCTTATTTTCTAAATAGGCTATTACTACTTTCTAAGGTGCATCAACAATGTATTTTCCACTCTAATGGCAAACGGTCATGCAAACAAATTTGATAGCACCTAAAATTTCATACTCTGACAAGGTGACCATCTGTAAAGTAACGCAAAAGTTTGTGAAATGGAGATGACTTTTGCCTTCCAGTGGTTCGTTCAGCCCTGCCTGCACAGCAGTACTACATAGCCAGAAAAATCGAAGTTATTTTTTCTATCAACTTGAAATAGAATTAGATTGAATTGCATTTCAGGAGCCTCCTGAAGCTTTGGCTGCTAAGGTTTTATTTTTCTGAAACAACAGTAAACAGGCAAATGCCATAAATACTAGGCTTCTTGAAATGCCTCTCAAAATATACTGGGATTAAAAGTCTGGCTCGAGTCTTTGTCCTGATAATAACTAAAAGGTCTTGTGCCTAGGCCCCAGTTCTTTTGATCAGCAGTAGTTAGTCACCAGTGTGCAGCAGCTCTTTTTCAGCTTCAGTAACCTTTTCTGCTGTCTGGACAACTGCCTTGCTTCCAGAAAGTCCCCCAACCTCACTGCATGCTTGGAGCTAAAGGTAGGCACTGCTTTGCTGCACACATTCACCCCATCTACAGCTCAAGTAAGTAGCAGAAGTCCATCAGCTTGCCCCCACAACACGTGGATGCATTTGTTTCAGGCACACTGCACTAGACCCTTTTTTTCTTTCTTTTTCTGTATTCAAATCACTGCAGGTCACACATCAGCACAAGGGTGTTGATGCAACTTCAGAACTTTCCTTCCCAGCAACCGTCCCCAATGAGCAATGCAAGGGCAGACACTGGAGGGAGAAAACAGAAGAACACTGAAGGCATCAAGAGAGCAGTGACTTGTCTCAAAATGTGGCACAAAAAGCATGCTTCCTCCAGCAATGCAAGGTGGAACAACAGGAAGAATCATGTGTTACCCAATACAAAAATCAGACACCACAGTTCTTGCGACGGCCCTCTTTGTCTCCATTTTTACAGAGCACAAATAGTTTTCAGGTGCTAGCTCTGTTGCTGGCTGGGGAGCAGACCTGGTAAGCCTGCACCCTGCACTTTCTCCCTCACACAAACAGGATGCACAAATGGCTAGTGATCATGTCCTTCCCCCTCTTCTCTTGGGATAGCCATTCACAGCAGCTACTGACCAAGTTAATGCTTTTCCAAATGGGACCAGAGTATGTTGCAGGTCAGTTCTTCATTTCAACATTACTGATGTGTTCACAAACACATCCACCTCTGCCTGGACAATTCCTGAAGTATTTTTTCACTTACCTATTCATTTGCCAAGGGCTTAAGTCTTGCTCACCTAAAGACGTTTGTTTACTAAAAAGCAGTCTCACCCATGAAATATTAAAGGAAACTCTTACTAAGCAAAAATCAAGCGATATATATATATATTGCCTTATACTGCTGCACAAAAGCAAGCTGAACCAGTTTTTCCATTTTGAACTATTACGGCATCAGAGACAGAAGGTGCAGTTTTGATTTCCATTACATCTTTTGTTTCACACAAATGACAAGAGCGTTTCTGAAATTACTTCAGCAATTTCCATGACAGGAATGATTGTTGACCATAATTACCCATTTGCAAATATTAATAGAGAATCAAGGATCTATAAACATCCAGTAGCATATCAGTAGATGAATTATGAATCTCAGGCAAAAATAATCTCCAGTTTACTGGACTCCAAAACTAATTCAGTCTAGGAAATGAACATTAGCAATCCAAACATACACCACAGGAAATACCATTCAAAGACAACGTTAAAGACAACGCTTCTTCCTTTTAGACTTTCAAAAGACAGCCTGCAGTCACCTCAGCTTTTTCAGCTCATACAAGAATATTACATGGCAAGCAGATGAGGTTTTAATGATCTATCTGCTAACAGTAGCGAATATTACTTGCGCTGGTAAGTTTCTTTACAAAGATAAATCTCTTGTGTGTGTGTATATATATATGTATATACATATAAAATGAAGGTTTTCCTGTGAAATTTCACCTTAATTACATCTAACTTCTGAATAGTTCCTTCTGCAATATTTATATTTGCAGACTATTTTCTTACAAAAAGTAAGCATACCCACTTCAGCACATCATGACTCAAAACTGTATTTACATAAAAAAAGCCAAATTGATGCAAAAAGTAGCCTGTTGTTTTGGGAGGAAATAAATAAATAAATAAATCAGGAGGCATAAGAAATCCCACCACATGTCAGAAAGACTAGAGTAAGACATGACGTTACATTTCTTAGGCTGTGCCCTTGAACACTGCGAGCCACGACAATGACAGCACTGAAAGCACTGAAAGGCAAGCATTGAGATGGAACTTTATTCACCATCTTATTTCAGTAGATTGCTTCTTCTCATGACATTTCTCCTAGAATAGTCTTTAAAATAGGAATAACCTGTTATTCCTATCTCAGATTATACGAATTGTGTAGTTTGAAAACAGTTTTTTATTCACCAGTAAAAATGGAAGATGTAAAATACCAGAGACTGCTGTTTCATGAACACAGACCTCGAGCTCAAAGCTGGCTCAGAGTTCTCAAAGAAGGAGGTCTCACCCACTGGGACCTGTACAGCAGCAGGGCCTGCCTGCCCAGGAACACAGCTCCTGCACCTGCTGGGCTCTCTTCAGAGCTTGTTCACCAACTGCAACTACAGAGAGCTATTTTTGGCAGGTCACTTCTCTGTCAGGGTGGTGAGGTGCAACAGCTAGCAGAGGTACTGATGAGTTCTGGAGCTGGCCCAGCATGTGGAAAAGAAAGGCAAACCGCAAGTAGGAAAGCAAGGGTAGCAGTGAGCTGTTAACTTGAGTCATCATGTCTCACAGATCCACAGCCTAAGAATATCAAAAATTTAACTTCTAGAGCTGGGGGGTTTGTTGCTCATTTTTAAATACCTCTATTATTATGGGATGCTCTTTGAGGAGTGATTAGTCACAGAAAGAAACCTCTACCGATCCAAGCAGGACAGAGAAATGAAGACAGAATAAAGATGATAGAAGATGGCTCAGGACACAAAAGATTTGTAATTTAAGACTAGCTCACAAACCGATATAGTGAAAAGGAAAGAATTCATATAACCAGATTGGTGCAACTCATATGGGAGGGGTTACTACTGTTCTAAGGTAGTTTATTGTGCAAACACATGATGGTTCAACCAACAAATCTATTAGGCCTTATAATTAACTGCTGGGTCTGGCTCAGCAGGGGAGGGAGGGGAGGGAAGGGAGGGAAAGTAGTCTTTTTATAATACTGGTTTTCATAAGCAGCAAACTGCAGGGTGTAAAAAGATACATCACACCAGAAGGGAACTGAGCTGTGCTTTGCATCTTTCAAACTCCAAGGTGTGTGATTATTTCATGATTCCCAGACTCCCTGTCGCATCTCACAGATAGATTTTCTGACTTTAGAGGGTTTAAAACTGAAAGTACTACTACAAAAGTCAATATTCAGTTACACTTTGAGTTTTCAGTGACCTATTTAAAATTCATGTACTTGAACACTGTGGCCTCAGAAGTCAGGATAGCTTTTCATTGTGTAATTTCAATTTCATTATATCACATGCAGAATGTTTTTGCAGTTATTTCTAATAATAAACCCTGCAAAGTTAAACTATATAAGACTCAGGAAAATATAAGAAACAAAACAACACTGAAACACAGAATATTTAACTTGAACACTACAAGGAAAAACAGAGAAACATGGTTGAAGTGTGTGTGTGTTTGTGTAAAAGCCTCAATTTCTACTAGAAAATTCCTCGATTTTTACAAAAATTAAAATCCTTGACACTTTCAGGGTTTTGTTTTTTTCTTTTTTTTGGGGGGGGGGGTTAGAGGAAAAAAAGTGTATTACAATACATAAGACTAAGACTATATTGAAATTAGTGGTAAGAAGAAAAATCACTTCAGGAAAGGTATGTTTAAACTGTCAAGAGGTTATTTTTCCTGACATTATCGTTTAGGACACAGAATTATAAGTGTAAGGCAAAAAAAAGTGCTCAAGCTGACAGACTTCCTAAGCTCAATATATTACATCTAGAAAAAAAAAATCTCATTTGTATAGCAATATTCTGAATATGCCTCAGCTTTTCTGTTCACTAAAGCAATCAAGAAGCACAGGCTAATGATGTGATGGAGCCAGAGCATGAGGCTGCAACATTATTATTCTAACTATGGTTGGACATGCCAACAGATATTCGAAAGTTAAAAAACATTCAACCACACACACACTGGGAACAGGAGTGTAAAGGGCACCACACATTACTCTTTTTTTTTCCCTGTCTCAGTTATTTAGGGGGAGTGTTACAGCTCAACATAGAAATGCATCTTTTCCACCTTTAGAGTAAACTGGGTATTTGCACAGAACAGGTGCAATCATGGCAAGGGATAAGGGCCATGCTACAAGTGGGAAGAAGATAAAAGCTGACCTGAGCAAGGTAAGAAAACACTTGCTATTTAGGTTCTGTTCAACTAAACCCAATAAAACAGAGAAGGAGGCTCAAAGATAAAACCTCTTTCCTATCTACAGCATTTCCACACTGCTGAAGTGAGTAGAAATACACAAAGGCAGCTGAAGTACAAGCACTGTGCTGACATTAACAGCTTCATTTCTTTGTTTTTTTTTTTTATTTCCAAGTCTCTAATTTTTTGCATGAACAGAGGCATGTGCCCTGAAAATGTGTCACTGACTAGTAGGTGACAGACCATTAAGGCTATTTGAGGCACAAATCAGCACTGTATTCCTGCTGTACTCCATTATCAGTACAGAGTTCTAGAACAGAACCAAGTATTTCAAGTGATTTTGTCAAACATTAGCGAGAGTAAACCATAATGTAAGAACAGTATCACTTGCGTCTGCTGCCTAAGGCCAAACTGATTGTTTCTATCTTTATTTGTTTACTAAACAGTCTCATTTGTATTGCCCTTCAGATTAGTACTCCTCCTGAAACAACCACACTGGCAACCTTGCTTTGGAAATAAACTTCAGCCCAAGGCCAAGAGGTGGACAATGGAAAGAACACAGTTGTGCATCAATTCTTGGAGCAATGAATGGCAGGATGATATTACAGTACAAATATTTTTGTTAAGGTATAAAATGCTCTTTAGGAAAGCAAAGCCTTCATACTATTTATGAGGCAAGGGGGAAGGGAAGGACACAGATTAAATCCAATCCCCCCTTTACTTAACAACTAGTACATCAAGAGTAAATCCTATCAACTAGATAGTTTTTAAAATCTCATTTCTAGATCCTATTTATTACAAGGGAACTTTAATGTTCCCCAAACTTCTTCACATGTCAACCAAGCAACATTTGTTACACCACCACATCCGTACCTCACAGCCAAAAAAACTAAAATGAAAACTAACACTTCCAATGAGGAAGTTCCCTCCCTTGGAGGTTAAGTATTCAAAACACCACAAAGGAGACATACTTACACTTCTAAAAGAAGAGTTGTTTCAGCAGTCATGCCCTGCAACTCCAGCCAACCACAATTCTTTTTAAGAAGTTTTCCAAAAAGTAATATTTAAGGTTTAGGAGAAGTACTTTGCAAACTCATTCTGGAAAAAAGCAACAGTAATGGGATGCAAATCTCTGCAATCTTGTACTTCCAGTGCTACTTGACAGCAGCACACGCTTCAAAATTGTGAGGAATCATCCACATATTTTTCACTGGTACAGGCAACATGCCACAAGGGCCAAGCATTCACGAGTGCCTGGATAAGCTCTCTGGTCACAGAAAGAGCCAGGCCATGTAGAAGCAGTGACAGCTTTACACAGACAACCAACACACCTCATGGGATTTTTTTTTTCCACGCTAAGTTTTGATGGTCTACTAACATAATGGAATGTCCATATAGAATCACTTTCATTCTCATTTTGTCCTATCTTTCATCTTACCACTTTTAGAGCTTTGTTTGCCAGCCAGCCCTACTGTTTCCAACTCCACCTGGCTATTGGAAATCTATACCATGTAAAGACCACCTGCTGACCACTGGGTCACCAAGGAAAACCTGGGTATCTCTCCTGACAACAGCCAAAATTAAACAGACACTTTGAAATTACATTAATTCTCCTTAAACAGCTTTATCCTTTCAATTTTCTGATTCTAAGTCCAATTAACTAGTGTTAAAACAGAATTAGATTGAAACAATAAAATAATTATGGCAAGATTTCAGAATATGGCAAAAGCCACTTTTCTAAAAAGCTATATAATTACTGCCTTAGAGCAACATGAAGTCCACAGAACTTTCCAAAACAGCAAAGTACACAGCCACTATCCTGATGAGGGTTATCACTGACCAGTACTAGCCAATCTCCAGGGCTGTGCACAGCCATTGAGAAAGCATGTTTTCCCTGTAATGTAATGCTGAGCTGTGCACAGCAGATTACTCCAGGGGCTTATGGTCTTCAATCTCATTGAGACTACTTGCTTGTTGTTTGCTTACCATTACAGGCCACAGGGTTTATTGGCAGAAGTCGTATTTCTCCACTCCACTGTAGTCAGTTCCATCATTTTGAAATTCCTGCAGTTGAGCAGGTAAAGCCCACTTAGGTATGATCCTTGCCACTAATATCTTGACATATCACACACATCAACCTTCAACAACACAGGGAATCTTTACTCCAAGGACCACATTAATAATGCTTCTGTATCTTCCCCCTCAGGAATTAGAAACTAGTCAATCTCCGTCTCCACACACTATGACCCTTTTAACCAGACAATCAGTAAAAGAAAAAGTACTTAACTATACTGTGGTAAGCTGCAACATTAATGTAACTTGACAGAAATACTAAATGATAGATGGAAATGTCTGAGAAGAGGGCTGAAGACTGATGAAAGATATTACCTTTATGTTAACTGATCCCAATCCTTTTCAGTCAAGGCAGTGTGACAGATAAGGATACTCTGCTAAAAAGAGTGTTTTACTAACTTTTACAGCCTTCTTGATAATGAAGGCCTTAAGATTTTTTCCCATGAGTTTTATTACACATCAGCAATATCAGCAATAAAATAAATCAGCAATAAATATATAAAATAAAAAAATACCCCAAGAAGTAAAATTTTAATAAAACAATGTCTATGTAGTTCAAAACAGCATAAAATATTGTTTGGTATTCTGGATCATAACAAATATGACAGCACAGCAGGAAAAGCAGCTAAAAAACAAAACAAAATATTCCCTCCCTGTATCTTGCAGCTCTGGATAAAGACTTTTCTACTGCTGGTGTGGAAATAAAAAGATTCTGCCCTCTAGGTTTGCTTGTCTTAGACCACAAAAAAGGCAGAAAGGCACATTCCTAGGATGCCATGAATCGATGCAAATAATCAGAAGCCATAGTTGGGTTATCATCCTTTAACTTAGCACACCAACTCTCCTGTAGAGGAATCTGCATGATAGGTAGCAGCTCTCAGCTTTGCCTTCCTTTCCTCCTACTTTATTGTCTTCACATGCACTACAGGAACAACTGTTTAGATGTGACAAGATGCCAGAGAAGTTCAATACCTCGAAGTAGCAGGCATCAGAAAGAGGCATGGTTGCTCACTATTCATTGTTGGAGTCCAGTACACTCTCATCAGGGACAGGAACCAAGCAGGGGAGTAAATAGTTATATGCAGTGTTGAAACAATCACCCAAAAGAGAAGAGGCCCAGAGCAGGAAACCAGAATTACAATGTCAGTGAGAAACCTGATACAAGTTAAATAGCTGTGCTGGAAAGGGAACGTATCAACATCTACTTTGTTGTTCACCCCAAAGCTCCATCAATAGAGACCTACTTGGGAAACCAAAAGGTAAGTGAAACTGCCCTGTAATGAGGCCTAAAATCAGAGTGGATGAAAAGTATTTTATTGTAAAAGAACACAAGTAAACTCGTATTTATTTTCAGATAAATTTTTGCTAGGACACACAGATTACTTCAATCAACACTGAAAATAGAGTACCCTATTCTACTGCAGTAGGTTAAACATCCAGTTCATACCTAAGCCCTGGGACAGTTGTGACCAAGTCCCACTACATTTTGGGCAGGAGTTAGCTCCACCTAGCCAAACCAAACGGGCATCAGTGTTTATAAACTTTAGGCAGAAACTAGAGCTGATTCTTAAGAAAAAGGTCAAGAACTTGACAAAGTCCTCTAGCAGCCTTGTAGATAGATAAGAGGGGAAAAAATGTCGTCTTGCTGAATTCATCAGAAAAGGCAGATATATATCAGTTGTGTGCGTGTGTACAAGCAGACAAAAAGAAGACTTTGTTTAACCTGTTACATGTTCAATGTGGAATGCCCAAATAAGCTGCTGCTTTACTGTCACCTTATTATGCATTCAGTATTAAGGATGAATAATGGTAATCAGCAGAGAGACGTATCATTTTCCTTTGAAATGGACCAGTGCTGTGTGTAGAGCAATACTGGGCAGTAGTTTATTGGTATTCAGCTGGGAAAATTAGGTTGCCCAAATAGTTAGGGTGTCCCAGAAATTTCACGATGTCTTTTAAAAAAACATACTATGACAAATTTTAAAAGTAATCCCTGAAACAACACTCTTCAGAGCTTTTTAGAAGAGGAACTAAAGGACATAGAATTGTTGTTGTCAATGTTTATGAAGGTACTTAAACGTAATAAGTGTAACCTGCAGTGTACCAAGTTAGCTTTAGAGAACTAATTGAACAACTAGGACTATGCCAAATTCACAACATTTCACCAATATTTCAAAGATGTGTCTAAAAGCAGAACTTTCACCAGAGCCCCTGATATGCAGTTGTGTGCAAGAATCACTGTTGCAGAGGAATGAAGCTGCTGCTCCCCCAGCAGTGTTCTCAGACTTAGGTCCTGAAGAGAGTCTACTTCCTATCACACACAGACATGAGCTCACACACAGACATGAGCAAAGACAGTAAGTGAGAGAAAGACTACATCAAAATGTAAGGACAGTGGGGAGGGAAGAACAAAAACAAAAGAAGATTCTCTGTGTATTTGTAACTGAAGCTCCTCAGGGGCACCACAGGCTGATAAGCAGCAAAGCTTCCAGAAGCGATACACAGACTGAGTACTTGGAGCCATTTTGATCTGCAATACAGACAAACACCTCCACATTCAACACTAACCACAGGCACCTATTTCCCTAGCAACAGCTTGCAGGTCATTTTCATTTTGACTGAAGAACATTTAACCACTTACATTGTAAGCACTGCACCTTGCTGCTCTAACAGTAGCTGCTTTTCACACCAACCAAATTGTTATTTGTGTAGTATTGAGCTGGTGGGTCAATGCTGCACCTGCAGCACAGATCTGCTTATCATGTTTTTTAAAAAGTATCTAAACTTTATTAGGTTTGAACTGGTCAAAGGTGAAAAAAAACTCTACGGTATTAAAAAAAAAAAAAAAAAGAAAAAGAAAATTCTTCATTTTGCTCCATAGAACACCTCTGTCTATGACTATTTTCGAATTAGCTTTGGAGTATTAGAACACACAGTAGAGGACAACACACACGACAACAGTTCTTGATTAATTATAGGAAGACTTCAGTAGCTTCAAGAAACAACAAATTTCACATAACAAACTCCAGAATGGAAGAATGGATTACTTCTATATTATGAAATCCGAGACTTATACACTTTACCAAATATAACACTTATTTAGAGCAAAGACTTGCAAAATTGTTTGATTCTCCCTATTTTTATTCAAGACATCTGCTCACTGATCATTCAACAGAATATGTAATGAACTGTGGAAATCCAGATTTCACTGTGGTTCTGGAAATTACACAGAAGTTAAAAAAACATTGGGTTTGTTTGACTCCTTTTTTCAAAACAGCAACACCCTTCTCTTTCTTCTTTTGATCCAGTCATGAGATGCACTTTGTATTCTGACCAGTACCTTCATTTTTTAAGCATAAATTACTAATAACAACTTTGACCACTAATTTCAAAAAGTGTTCCCACTCAGAGTTTCTGACTGGTTTATTTGACACATCCATGAACCTCTGTCAAGAAACTCTGCAGTGCACCAAGGTTTGGGTTATCTACCTAGTTTATTTATTAACTTAAAAGTACAAAGTTACCATGAGTCTCAAGAGTTTACCCTGCTACTAGCCACAACAGCAACACCAACACTGTGGAAACCTTCATATGTATGCTCATCCTGAACTGCCACAAATATACAAATACTTTATTTTAGTTCAAATTAATCACATTGATACCAAGAAGTGAACTGTTCTATAGGAAATCTCTTGTATATTTTTTTAAGAACTTCTCTAATAAATATTCTGAAGTACGGACATTCATTTATGACTTTCAGGGCAAAATACAGTTGCATAATGTGTACCCAATACAGGTTTGGAAGTATTTTTCAGATCTGTAAAAAACTCTATTACAATAATTTCAACTGAACAAAAGTAGTTTAAAACAAAATTGTGATTGTATTGTTAAAATACCACACTCTACTTCAACTATATCTTAACAGGCAGATCCTTCAGGCACCGTTTTATAATGCTGCTGAAGTTATTTCTCCCTCAGCTACATATAGTCCTTATTTGAAATACTCTCAATATTTTTCAGAAGTATTTAAAATACGTTTGATATTACCTTCTTAAAAATAAACAATCATTTATGAATCAAAAAAATACTCTTGCAAATACCAAGATACTTCTCCCTATTTTACTGTCTGGCTGATTTTTAAAGATCACTTCCATGTTATCCTAAATGGTAGTGTAAGGAAATACAAATCGAACTGACGCTTAGCTTAAAGTTTATTTTATTCAGAGGCATCCAAGACTATTTACTGTAGAAATACTATAAATGCTCAGGAATAAAAAAGAAAGTCAGAACAAAGTAAACACTACTTAGATCAACTGGCACTACTTCTTCTCCTATACCTGTACCTTCTAAATTACATTGAAAACCACAAGAGTTGACAGTCCACTGATTTCTCCCATAAAAAGGATTTTGAAATTCCTAAACTACAACATGAACAGGATGCTGACTGTACATGCTGCAACTCACTGAACAGCTTTCACTTCCTTTCATTTTACCTCTTGTTGCATTTGAATGTGGTTACCACTATGTTATAAATTTACATGAAATAAGATCCTCTTCTGGATATATCTAGAAAACTACATTTGTGCAGAAAGACTGATTTCTGGTCTCTTGGGAATAATATTTCATTAATGTAGGAGCTACTTCCTGAATGTGGGACATTTGAAGTAAGAACACACACAGGCAGAGCCAGTCTTGAAAGTACTGCTAAAGAGGTTTCCAAGAGTTTCTGGCACAACCTTTCTTGCTCTGACAGGTCTAAAGGTTATGTAGCATTGCCAGAGTGGTTTTCAGTTTCAGTAATCAGGGTTTTTCTACCTGGTACAAGAAGTTCATTAAGAACTTTGCAAGCAGCAGTTCATATTCAAACTATTTTGCATTAAATCTGCAACTTTTTAAAATAAATGCAACAACAGAAATGTCATTATTACAACGCATTTTCAAATAATACATGGCTGTACTTGCAGCTGCACCTCTCCAGCTTTAGTGGAAGTCATTTGGCAAAACTCAGCATGGGTCTGGTTTAGACATGCACCTTGACAGGGTTGATAGTGACAAGGATTGACATCAAACCCAGCCTGAGTGAAAAGCACTAGAGAGCAAAGGAGACAGAATATGTGCCAAACTAATAACACAGCAGTGGACTTCAACTATTCACCTACAAGCAGGTCAAAAGGCACAATGAGATACAAAATAAAAAGTGCTGGATATTCAGGAATTACAATCTAAGAAGTAACCATTCAAAACTGAGAATAAACAGTATCCTTTCATGAAAATGTAACTGAGCTATCCAACAAGTACCTGAGTTTATCTTTTGGTGTTGAGGGAGGAAGTAAGTTTTCATGAAGACTACACCCCAACAAAACACAAACTAATAATGGACTTAAACCATATGCCTAAAATATGGCCTGCTGATGGCTTCCTAAAAGATGACCCATTATTCAAAGACTTTAAATCCTACACAGAAAAACCAGGGAAAAGCAAGCAGTTGCACTTAGGGGGAAAGTGCTTAACCGAATCCCATCCTATGAAGCACCTCAGGACCAGATCTGGGAAGAGAACCCAAGCTTGATAGCTTGATACCGGCCAAATCCTACCCAGTATATCAGGGAGCTTCTGCAGAAGCACAGATTACCCATTCAATTAGCATCACAGCCATTTTCCCTCTTTGCAAAGTTCTGATTGCTTTTAACTTTCACTGAGTTGTTCAGCACAGTTTAAGAGCAAGCCTGAGATCCAAAAATTGCCAAAAACCCAAGAACGTTATTTCACAAACCACATCCTGTGGTTAAAGCATAATAAATTCCAGAGGTATTTTTCTCGCCTGTAATCCTAGCCTTTTCTGTGCACATACAAATTCTCAAAACCTTCTGAAGCCCTTCGCCTCTGTATGAGAAGGATGAGCACTGTGATTAAGGCAAGGAACTCAAACCCCATTTTCTAGCTTTTGGCTCTCCCACAGATTTCCTGCTGGCTGGCCTGGTCTGAGTGTGTGGTATCTCTCTCTTTTCTCCCAAAGGAACTGACCTAATACAATCATCCATCCACAAAAGGTGCCAGCAAAATAAGTGAATACTCACAAGACATTTTAGGAAAACAGTAGTCCCAAAGTTTGTAAGACACAAATCAATTTGGAATACAACAATGTGTTATAGTAAACACCTTCATTAGTACTTAAACCTTTTGCTGGACTTCAATTCATACTTCCAGAAACTGATATAAACCCTGAAAGAGAATGTCTGGTCAGCTGTGGCAGGAAGCATAATGCTGAGCTTTAAATATCACACAAAATAATAATTAAGTTATTGTGTAATATTATTATGTTTAAAATAAATATATAATTAAATAAGAATGCATGATGTTAAAGATTGAAGGACTGGCATTCTGCTGCTCCCACTGATAGACACAGTGGTTACAAAACCAACACAGTGAATCAGTGCTATAAATTCAGTTACAGAAGCAGGGGAAATCTTTCATTTAACACCATATTTTTTACTGGCAAAAGAAATCAGTATCTCTGAGCAATGGTAATGCAGAACAGTGGATGAAATCATGAAGCTCCTTTCATTCCTTTCATATGGCGGTAACAGGAACACTGTGGGTTTTTTTTTTTTTTTTTTTTTTTTTTTTACGTACAGTGCAAGCTGGCACATGCATTATTACCATCGCTTCCTATTTCTAAAGCACAACTCACTGTTCAAGCAAACAAACCCAAACATAATGAGAGAAGGATCTACATGTGAAGCGAGAGGTATTACTATCAGGGATGTATTCAAATACAAATATCTACTGCAGCAAATATTCATAAATCAGCACCCTTCCTACATGTAGTTTAAACTAGTTTAATTAACAGAAATAGAGAGGAAACTTCTGTTGCTCATTTTCAACAACTAAACACACAGGTCTTGCCTATGGCTCTGCAACAGGGGTATCCCAAGTAATATTTGCTCAACAAGTTTCTCCTCCTCTTTCTCCAACCACTAGTTCTTATCATGACACCACACCATTCTTTAGTTAGGTGGATGTCACTCATCCTAGGCCCACAAACAGTCAGATCAACTCAAATATAACCATTTGTGTCTCCTAGTTTTTGTTCCTTTTTGTCTACAAGGCAAACAATAGTCAGTGACTGCAGCGCAGTTTTGTGGGCAGCATGGCCAGCACACCTGGGAGCGGTGGGCTGCAGAGGCAGGACAAGATGACAGCAGGAGGGTGCTCCTTAACCAGAAAAGGCTGCTGCAACCATCAGAGGAAGTGTGCTCCCACAGGTGCTCCAAAGCAAGGGACAGCCCAGAGAGATACTAGAAAAACACCAGCAACAGAAAAGATCAACTTCTCTGGGGCAAAAGAGATCTCTTAAAGCCTTTGCTAAACAAATGGTTAGGGTGGTCTGTAATTCTCTATTTTAACACCTGATAAAGCTATTAACAGTTTGGCTATACCCAGTCCACACCTCAAGGAAACGTTCAAGAATTTGAAGAAGAGGGACCAATAAATATACACAAGCAAGGAAGACTCACCCAGTCAGACTGGCTCTGGAAGCTGCAGCTGTGAATGAGGAGATCCAAGATGCTTTCCCAGACTAGTGAGGAGAATCATAATTGCATCATTTTTCTAGAGGAGCAGTGTCAACAATTTAGGCTGTGAGTCAGTACTAAGGCAGTCAATGCCTTACGATGGTCCCTGGGGCACTGTGCTATTAGAAGTGATGACTTTCACAACCAGCTGCTGAGCAGGATCCAAGCCGACTTACGCTTATTAAGATAAAAAAGAGAACTGCTACTTTATTTTTCAGTAAGAGCAAGAACATACTGCCAGTACTTTGGGCAAGTTCCAGCAGCCAAATTACTGTTAATGTCCAGAATGCTTCCACTTTTGTCTGGGGGCCTCCAAGATGAGTAAATAAAACCTCATGTACTCTTACTTTCTTTTTTTTCCAGAAAGAAAAAGCCATTAAAAAAAAGTCCAACTTGCTAGAATCATCCTGTGCACACTATTTCACTGCCGGGTTTATGCCTCCACCACTGAATCACACTCAAGACTCCTGCCTTAAAAAACACAGTAATTTCATGAGGGAAATCAAAAACAAAAGCGCTCTTTACTCCCAACTTGGAATTGTTGCCTGGCAAGGTGTACACCAAATGTATCTGTATTCAAGTGCAGGAAATGGGTGAGGATTAATCAAGGGAGTTTAAAGATAAAAAGAATTAAAAACCTTAAATTAAAAACCTTAGCTTCTAGTCAGAAGAGGGTTAAGCACACACACTGAAAAAGTGCCAGTCATTTTGGGACCATTTTGCAGTTCATAATTAAACTTTTTTTTTTTTAATCTTACACACCTCCTGTAAGCAAACCTCACAACCAAGTATTTTTGCATTTGATTATCAGTCTAGAAAGACATACAAGTTCCCATAAGAAAAATCCACAAATATTCGTGTGTGTGTAAAGTGTTTCCGAAGTGACACACTTCCAATACATTTACAAATCCAAAAACCGCTTTTACACTAAGATTTTCCTAATACCTTTCTGTTGGTTCTAAACTAAGTCATTGAACTGACTTGCACAAACTTTCACTATGAAATACCATGAGGCTTGAAAAAGAAAATGTCTCAAAGGCAAAAATGTAACAAATGAGACAGAAGCCACTGAAATACAACAATGCACAATATGACAAATCCTGTATTCATATCTGTCTCTGAGTCAGCCAAGTTCATCCAGGAGCTAACAGCCAAATGTTTCAGGGTAAGGAAAAACATAAACCATATGCAACCCTTCAGTGACCTGAACCATGCATAGAACACGCACATCTACATTTTTAGCTACTCTACGTATTACACACAGTCAAAAGAATTATGTAACATGTATTTAAATCATGAAACAGTGGTTTACATCCAGACTTTTAGCACTTTATCACCATATTAAGCCTAGGCATACAGACACTACAAGAAGTCAGAAATGAGGAAGGAAAAGGACAAAAACTATGTGAAAATGTCTGGTATGTACTTCTGTTAAAAAATTCTAATCAACTTCTTAAAATGACTGTAAGCAGTTACTGTTTGGTCATACATGCATTCAGGCACATACAACTTGGACTAGAGCAACAATTCTGTCACCATCTCATTGTTACATATACACATAAACATATACGAGCACAAAAATTAGACGAGAAAATAAGTTGAAATTAAATACAAGGCAACAGTCAAAATTTGAGATTCAAAACATTTTAATTGTTCCAAGTTTTTTTCAAAAAGGCAGAAATGTTTGAATATGCTCAGAGACAAGTGTGGAAAAAGACTTGTGCACACAAACTCTCAGTTTTAGATGGACTTTAAAAAAAAGGGGGTAAGGGGGAGGGAATACAGCAGATCTACAAGAAAGGTGCCAACAGTTCAAATGATGTTCCAAACAAATCAGTGAGGTAAAAGAATAAAGCACCCCATTGGGAAACAAATTGTCCATCATTGGTAGCAGATATGAAGCACAAATTAAGAAAGTGTTCAGAAAAAGGTTTTATATTTAGACAATAGCTAGGGTTAATGAAAATAGAAACTAACTTTCATTGAATTCTTCATCAAAAACACTGATTTATGAAACCCTGAATTCTTACAAAGGATGACACAACAAAAGAAGTAAAATAAAGTAAAATCAAAGCTGCAAACCAAGCATCCCAAATACAAGAGATATTTTACATGCAGTATAAATACGAGCTCCCTGCTTAATCAGCATCAGGGCTGGAAATAATACTGTGAACATAAAGGAAGGATTCAAGTCACCGTAATAAAGATATTAAGATTTACAGAAAACTATATTCATAACATTTCCCCTAAAGTTTCCTCCCTTGGCTGGGATGAAGCCCAGGACCTAGCACAAGAATATGTTTAGAAACCTAGCATTTAAACAAAAAGCAGTACATAAAAATTGTAAGTGTGAGAAAATAATCCTGAATTAAGTACTGCTACATATGTGTGTAATTCTAATGTTTCTTCCTGCAGTTCATATTGTGAAGGACAGTTGTGGTACTGGAGTGGAGCGCTACCCATTCAATAGTATCTCTGATCACAGTCCTGTGATGTGACTTCCACAGAGCTGTTAAAGACCGGAGGAGAGGTCTGATCCTCCCCACTGACAGACAGGGAGTTGGACTTCACCTTACCACTGCTCTTCCTCCAAGCACTTGAGCAACTTTCTCATTTTGCCCTTGGTTTCTGGCAGAACAGATCAGGAGGAGGTCAGCCTAAGGAACAGGGACAATTCAATGAAATCAGAATTTAGAAAACCATCAAGGAACTCAGACTGCATGGTAAATCCATCAAGAAATCCCAGATAAGAAGGTATATTCTCATTCCGGCAGGGTGAAACATAAGAAAAGCCAGGACACTCATCAATAAAACTAGATGTTTGTGTCAGCCCTCCTACTTTGAGAAGCCTGTACCTCTAGTTCTGGTTCAGAAATTAGTCTCTTGCATGAGCAAGCTATAAAAAAGTCAAAGCTAAGGTAACTGCATCAATACCAAACCCTATGGCATATTCAAAAAGCATGACATATAATCCTAGCCATATATTCCTTCATTTAGTGTGCCTGAAATCTAAAATTAGTATTTTATTCTAGAGAAATACATGTAAAAATGTAAGTCATAGGCCCAAAGAAAGTGCTTAAAAGTTTGCTGACTTCTTCATTAAGACAGGAAGGAAGTTATAAGAGTCCACTGGCTCACAAGGGTGGTGCTTTATCAGAATATTAATGATAGCAGACATTTTTAGTGGAGGCTAAATCACAAAATTGTGTTTCAAACAAAGCTTTTAGCACTTGACAGCAAAAAAAAACCCTCAACTTAGGCCAAAAATAGATTAAAATTTGTAAGGCAAGTGAAAAAAACAGCCTCTCAGCTTTGAAATGCCTTTCTTCTTTTTGATGACTCATAAACAAAAGCTGTTTGCAATATTGCAAGGAAGGGGCTCCCCCAGGTTATTATATTGTAAGAAGAGTATTGGGCTTGGGTTTGTTTCTTTTTAAAACAAAGAAAGGACAGGTGGGTAAAAATCACTGTCACTTGACTTCTCCTTTTGTTAGCTACATATCAACATAGATAAGACTTAGCAATAACAAATAGCACCTTACAACTGCGGAAAACTACATCTTGGGATCATCCTGACACAGGCGTTCTTTCCAATCAAAAGGCATACAACATTTTATATTCTATAAAGGGTCTGACCAAGTTATCAAATTGACCAGATTTTGAATATTTTCTGTGTTTTTTTTTAAGGCTACCATGGTAAAGAAAACTGCCTACCTAGTTACACAAACAAATTATTAGTAGATCATCATCCCCATGGCAGGGAGGCTGGAACTACATGATCTTTAAGGTCTTTTCTAACCCAAACATTCTGTGATTCTATGATTAATACATGAGGATTCACTGCATGTAAAATCTCCCATAGTAACGCCCAACATACAAACTCATAACCTCTTGTAAAAGAAAATAGAACAACCTGTCTCATATTTATCTCATGTAGGATAACATTATACACAGGTAATAACTAAAGCATTTAACTTGTTCCCTGGCAACATTTTGTACAGCCATCTTAGTGTAGATTGCAGCTACCTGCCCAATTACAGTCTAAAAACTTGTATGGCTGTAATGACCAATCTGCTCCCCTGATGTAAGAATACAAGTTTCTGCTAAGAAGATACACATGCAGCCTGACTGCATATACTTCTGGAATGAGTGAGGAAACAATGTCAGCATAAGCAGCTCTGCAATCACAAATTCCTATGACTGTAGCAGAACCCACATACATATTCTGAAATTCAGCTGGACATTACTAATGCTCTTTTAAACATAACTTGTTCAAGAAGGGGAGCACGGTTAGGAAGGGCTGGTTGTAAGGCACTGCACAGAGTGAGGAGCAGCCCTCAGCCTCCGCTGCTGAACAAGACATCATTGAAGACCATCCACAATTACCTGGGCCATTCCCTAGCAGAACAAGTAGTTAGTGACTACAAAAACCAGTTTTTCAGGTCTGAACTCAAATTGTGTGGTAACCACGCAACAGACCACCCAAGGGTTTGCGACTCACCAGAGGGTCACACAGCAGCAGAGGGAACGACAAAAGAATCAAAGCCTGCTCAGATCCTTCTCACAAAGCAAAGAAAATCCTGTACTGGGAGGGTCAAGTACAGGAATGGGGACATGGGAACTCTGGAGAGCATTGATCAAATCCCAAAGAACACCCCAAAGAAGGGAGATGCAGGAAACAAACAGCATGCAGTATAGTTTGTTTTGCATTGATCAGCAATCTCAAGCCTCACCTAGAAAAATGTTTTAAAAATTCCCTCCACAACTAGCTTTGTGTCTTTGTGACTGTCAGCTCTCGCATGCCTCCAAAAGTATTCCTAGCAGATGGGACTTTGGAGAAGTTTACATCAAAACAGATGCAGAAGCAGTGATTTTAAGGTCCAGAGCAGCTGGTTCCAGGGTACACGCTCAATGAGCAAGTGCAGAGAGGCAGCACCAGAACTCCAAGGTGCTTAAAGCACTCACATATGGGTTAGACACAAATAGAGCTAGGCAGTGTCTCACAGAAAAGACATGAATCAGGCTAAAACCACTAACTACCACACAAGAGACCTTATTAAAATTCAACCACAACAGTGAAAAGGATTGAACTGTTCCCCACTCCAGAGTCTGCACACTTCCCCCACCCACTCTTAGCCCACTGCTCTGAGACCAGTGCTCAGGTCACAGCAACTAAAAAATGCTTCTGGACTATGTGATCTCCAATGTGTTATGTAGCAGCATGCACAAGTGGTTTTCAAACACACCAAGTTTCCAGAAGACACAAGCTGCCTTTCCCCTTTCGGCATCTACGGAGCTAGCATTTCAACATTATCACTAACCCAGCTTACTCTGGATCAGGACAAGTTTTTCCCAGGTCTACTACAGTATTATTATACAATATAATTAGGTCTCCTCTGCCTGCAACCTACAAGTAACCCAATTTCTGTGAGGGCAGTGCCACAGCTAAGGAAGTCTTTCCTCTCCCCACTTAATTTCTCTCCCTCCCTCTTGAAAGCCCCTTTATTTCTAGTGAAAATGTTTTTATAGCATGTAAGAACTGCAATACTTCACCATCTTTCCGAGTCCTCCAACTAAACACTGTTTTATTCAGTTTGCCAGAAGTTATGCTGAATACACTGCACTGGAAAAGCGCTGCCTCACTCTTTGCCTTTGTTTGAATGAGAAGCAAATTAAACGATTCCCAGATTTCCCATACTTTTTACGGCCAACACTCCTCAGACTTAGCAGCAAATAATAAGTTTGGTTGTTCTAGGGTTCTTTTTTAGCAAGTGCTTCTCAAAATATTAGCTATCCATTTGTAAATATACAAACCCAAAGAATGATGCCTGCGATAATGATACACAGAACATTATGAGAAATCATCCAGAAGGACAAAAAGAAACAAGCACAGTGTCTTTTAGATCGTGTAGCATCCAGAAATGACACCTTAGTTTTCTTTATTTATACATATTATTTATATGTGCCTTATATACACATATTTCTATTCACAACAGAGACAACTCCAAGAAAAGCCTAACCATCACTGATTAAGGATTTATATTTCAACACAGTTCATAACAGGCACAGCAGAATGTATTTCTAAATACAACAGCCTGCATAAATGTAGGACAAAAATTAGTTCAACATGTAAAACAAGTGTTTAATGCTACTTTGGTAAACCAGTTTAGCTACAGCTAGATCCAAATCCCCTGTGTGAACATGTTTGATAAACAGTTATGGAACACAGCCAACATAAGAACAACTCTCAGTTCTTGCCTAAATCTTGAAACAGAATCTTGAAACACAGACTTATCCCCTTTATTCTTCCAATGTATTATTCATGAATTGCAGTTTAATCTCCTTTATCTAGCAACATTGTAATTTATTGGTCTGCACCTGACCAGGAACAATTAACACCCACATGCAGTTCTGCTCACACTGGCAACCCCTGTCGCTAAATCATGTTCTACAACTCCACAAGTGTGCTCTGAACATGCAAGCAATCAACAAGTCAGCTCACCAGGGAAAATAAAACCACCTGTGTGGAATTTTGCCTATCTTAGCACTAAGAACTGCATCAAATTTTTTTTTTTACAAAGTAACTGGATGCAGGGTATTTTTCCCTGTTTCTTTGAAAGCTAAGCATGGTGCTTATGGTCTTACCAAATTAAATTCTCACTTTCTCAGAGCAACGCCTAGCTGTGACTAGCTTTCAGCAGCTGTGACTTTTGTATTATTATGTTAGGTGCAAAACCACTGCACCGTTGCTATAGCACTGCAATGCATTTTCTGCCTTATTTAGTGCAGCATCCTGAGGAAAAAGGGACTGGGGGACTTGTAACTGTTACTGTATTACAATTAGCAAACTGAAAATAAAAAGCAAAACCTACTAAATCCAAACCAGCATACTCCTCAGAAACTTGCAAAAAAAACCATAGGTGATTTTTTAAAAGTACTACGGTGAAGTATTTTCACATTCATTTCCTCCTGTACAAGTAAAGCAGAGTAACAGAGTTCCTTCTTAAGAAATACTGTTACTGAATTAACAATTCCAGCGGCAGTACCTCAAACCAAAATATAGTCCATATTACTTTTCCAATGTATCTGCAGAAGCATAACTTACTACTTGGATAACAAGTATTTAGATAACTTGGAGCACTGTTTACAGTATAGCCACTGAAGAAAACAAGGGAGCTGTCCTTGCCTGCATCTCCAGAATTTCAACACATTTTTGTCACTTCATCAAGCTTAGCTGTTCGGTCCCTACAGTGAGGGAAGGATGCGTGGCGGGGTGGGGGAGGGGGTGGAGGAGCGAAGTCAGACTGAAAAAAAATGCTTATCCTATCAAAAAAATAGCTTTTTGCCCATTTGGTTCCTGAATCAGCTCACCAGCAGGTTAGATGAGCACCAGTGCTGACTTCAGGGAGGGGTGTAGCACAGGCATTGCCTGCTTTTAGTAAGAGCTGCTGATTGAGCTAGCTCAGCTACACCACAAAAATCACACCCTCCATTGCTCTTATTCCTGCAGTTATAGTCCAAGTCATATAAGAATATTTCTAGGGAAAAAAAAATCAACCATCACTAATCATTCTTATGTAACTAGTGAGCAGAAAGGAAGTTGAAGTTCTCAGCACATTTTCAAAAGCTTTGCCCTCCTGTACATATACAAGCATTTGCTGGGGAAAAAAAAAAAAAAAAAGACAAACCAACAAACAAAAAAACCCAGTGAAATTGATGAACTACATAGACACCTCACAACAGAGCAAAGTCAGGCCTGAAAAACAAACCTCAATCAAATCACACGGTTGCAAAGTACCTGGCAGTCTATGTCAATTCTAGAGGAAGAAAAAAGACTCACGGAGTTAGAAGTCCACTGCCAGAGGCTTCATACCAGAGGAGAGACTTTCTGAGCTCTTCTCATTGTGAAATAAGGACTTGCACAATTAATAAAAATCAGAACTGATTTCTTATCTGTGGTAAGAACTTTAAAAGCATTTTCACCTCAAAATCCAGTTCCTGATTAAGATGTACTAGTAATGACTACATATGTTTCTCACATCGTCTGTCATTATCCCAATAAATATGTCACAAACATATAAAGGTTTGTTTCCTTAGCATTGAAAGGATAGCCACTTCATGCAGCAGGCTGAAACTGCCAGCAAAAGAGCAGCAGAAGATCAGGCAGAAAGTATCAGGAAGTGAGAAATTTTGATAGCCATACCCCAGCTTCCTTTCAAAGAAGGAAATTGAAACCAACATTCTGTTTTGCTACTGCAGTATTGTTTTTTTTTATTTAGTCCCACCTAAGCTCAGTAGCAATAACAAAGAAAAACCCTAGTACAAAGTTCATCCTCTCTCAACTTGACCAAATCTGTTTTACCCTCTCCCCCCGTCCCCCCCCCCAAGCCTGAGCTTGTTTCACAAAGCAACTCCTTCCTTAAATACCGTAACAGACGGACTGGGATTGACATGATACAGGTGCTAAGATTACCTCACATTTAAATGATCAGGGGGTTATTGCCCTTTTCCGTTAATTTCAGCTGACTTTGAATAAGCTTCAATGAACTCAGTCTGCTTGAATCCACCTTTGACAGCTCCTTCCCAGCTTCGTTCACTACCCAGCCCTTCCATGTGCTTTGTCATTTTATTAGCACCCTTGTTTCCTCACCATTTTGGTTATGTGGTTGGAAAACAATATCTGAGTAAGAATTAGTCACTGCTAGCTGGTTTGATCAACTAGTTCTTTAAAAGAACTCCCTAGTATGAATGTATTATATTTTTATATCAATAAACTTAACATCACAGATTGTACATTAAGTAAATACTAAATAATACTAAAGCACAGGCTGTATTGCAATGAAAAACATCTTACTGAGATATTTTATTCAACTCACTGAAATGCTAACTAATCATTAGTACTTATAACAAAACTTCACAGAGTAAAAAGGAACAAAAACAAAGTTATACAGTCACATGTAAACTATTTCTACATTTATCTACCTATAAAATATTTATATTGCCTCCTCTGTTGAAATAAAGCATGCATTCTTAAGACCTCACAACTTAAAGTCCTTTTAAAACATTTCCATATTGAGTGTATGACATAAGTTTGCTTGCAGCTTTATAACCAGCCATTTACAAGGCAGCATTAAAAAAAAAAAAAAGAAAAAAATATAATTTATTGCTATACTTGCTGAGCACCTCACAGAAACACATTCCTTTTGTTATGGTCTGAGTGACCACTCGCATGTCAAACAGTACTTGTTTCTGCATCACACAGAACAGAAGGTGGTACAAAGCTCAGTCACTATTCTTCAGCAAACTGTGATACAGGACACAGGAAAAGGGGTCTGAAAATTATCTTGTTCAATTATCTTAACCAACAAGTCCCTGAAAGCTCCCTGAGCAGAGCAAACAGATACACACTAGGGGCAATGCAGATATACCTACAGCACAGGGGCCCTTCAGGAAGAAGTTGCAAGAAAGACACAGCCCTATTCAAAGAAACTTGTCACCTTTCTCCAGCTTGTGCCTTGGCAGTCTTTTTTTATTTCTGGTTTACTTATTATCCTAGTTTTATGCCCAGAAACAGAAGTTAAACACAACCTGTTTGTTCATTCTCTCTAATTACAGACCAGAAGCTACTTTTAATGCTGAGATGAGGATTACAGAACAGCTGTTAGAGAGAAGAACATTTTGGCCATTAGCCGTGAAGGAAGCTCTTAGGAGAAGTGGTATGTGTGGCCCCACATCACGAGAGCCAGCTTCGACTTTGTTTTGTCTTTAAAGCACCAGCAGTACTGAAGCCTCTGAACTGTGGGCTCTGTAAAGTCAAAACAGCAGCCTGGCTGCCACAGAAGACAGCTTATTTGATAGCTATAAAAAATGCTACTGCAAACAAATTTGAAGGACACATTTTGACACAAACACATGTTATAACTCCAAGCTACTGAGATAAAGCAATTCCTCAAAAAAAGAACAGCAGCCCCACGTTCTACTTAGATTTTCCCATTTATCTTTGTCATTTTCTAACATAGACAAAATTATTTCACCCTTTACATCTTAATTTTACTAACTCTGAAGAGGTAACACTCTGCAGTAGCAACTTATACCTGATGTGCAGGAAATACTACTACAGCATATTTACACTATTGCATGTTATGCTTATTTAGCAAAAAAAAAAAAAATCCAAAGGAAAAATCAAAGGTACTGCTTGCCTCTCTGCCTGCATGCATGGAGCACCCTTTCTGCTTGGCACTGCAAGACAGAGCCTGGATTCTACTTGAGGTGACTCAGGAAGACAGGATGGTGTAAGAAGCAAAAGGCAAACAACAATAGTTATTTACAGTGACTTTCAAGTCGCTGGAGATAACAATGATAATTATTTTTATCATGAGATAAAATTGTTATAAAAATCCCAGTTTTTTGAAGACAGCATTTTTTTGCAGGTGAAAATGATGCTGTTTTTAAATAAGAGGAAATCAAATATCAATGTCTTTGCTGTTTTCAGAATGTAAAATATAAATTACATTTTCAGCAAACACAAGAAACTGGCTATTCATGAGGTACACCATAATGATCAAAGGAAGAAGCTGCACTTCCTTATTTTAATAACAGATGATCTAACTGCACAGTGGTTACAAACTATTTCACACTGTAACATCCTGTCAGTTTAGCAAATTATCATCTTGAAACTTTGCAGATGCTAGTTTAATAGCTTATCTCCCTATTTATGCAGTACTCAGTCTTTGAAAGAACCGGTTACCTCCTCAAAAGGTGCTCTAAAGAGACTGCATTTAAGAATTTGAATACTGTCTGCGCTCTAATTAGAGAGGAAAAGAGCGATCTTCGGCTCAGACACGTCCCAGTTTTCATCTAAATAACGTTTTCAGTTTAAATAAAAAGTAAAAAGACCTTAAATAAGGTCTGTAACTCCATTTTAATAATCTTTGGAACTACTTGTGAACACAGACGGTTCTCACACAGAGCATCAAATCCAGCCCAAAAGAGCAACAGCAACAAGTGAGCAGCTCAGACAGCGGCCAACGCATGCTCACTACTAGTGAATACGGATCTTTACACCTTGGTAAGGTAAAACAGCGCTGAGCCAGACAACTCTTTGTAACATAAGAGGACAACACTAATTCCATTGGCTATCTGCTCTTACAGATAATTATCCCAGGTTTATTTCAGAGGAAGATAAAACCCCCTCTGATTTACACAGAAAAATATTTCTACATATGCAAAGCCTTAAATGACACTTGCAATACAAAAGTTCTACAGATGCTTCGTGCAGTTGACCATCACATTTTATTAACCTAAAACTCCAAGCAAATACAGGTAGACAGGGTCCTGTTGCAGAAAGATAAAATGTAGCTTCGACACAAGATTGAGGGAGCTGTCGCTGGGTGAAGTATTTCAGCCCATATTTTACAGCCTTCCGAATGAATCAAAATCAGATTGAGTCATTTTGATAAATCCTATAATGTTAAATCAAAGTCAAAAAAGTAACCCAAGAATAACTCTAACAACTCAATTTAGAGTTTGGTTTTGTTTCTTTTGTTGTTTTGGTTTGTTTGGTGGGTTTTGTTTTTCTTTTTTTGTTTTGTGGGTGGGGGGGAATGCTGCTGTTGTGGTTTTGGGGTTTGTTGTTTTGTTTTGTTTTTTTTTAATTCCAGAGCAGATTTTTTTTTTTTTTAATTCAAGAGCAGCTAGCAATTACAGAATCATCCACATTAACAGAAGACAATGGTCATCTGTCTCCAGGCTAACAAATAAACTAATTAGCTCTCACCCAGGAGCTGCTCTATCACTTAGCACAAACCATGAGAACATAAATATCCACATACACTAGGGAACGAAGTAACTTCCTTGCTTACTCCTAATGGTGTTGACATTACCTTCATTAAGAAAAAAATTAAGGAGTTTAATGGCTGCCTTGCAAGAGCCTCCAGTGACCCTAATTGCTGTTAGTAATGACTCCTGGAAGCATAAATAACAAGCTATAATGGCCATTAGAAATCAGTATTGGCTTATTGTTCTCAGCGTTATTCCACATACTCCTAATTTTCTGTTCTACACTCTGAATAGGAAGAAACTGTCAAAGTGTTGGTAACTTCAGCAAATACTGGTTTTGGTGTCAATCGCTGCAAAGAAGATTATTTTTCTTTTTTAAAGTACTTAGTTCACTATACACACAAACATTCCATGAGTGCACTCTATCACAGGTCTTAACACAAACCTGAAATACATTCCTCTTCCACCTACAGAGAAGAGTACAAAAAATTCCAGATCAGGACTTCAACATTGGCAAGGTCAGGATACCTAAACAAACAAAACCCCCAACATGCACACAACCACACCATCTGCTCTTTGTTTATTTCTGACCTAGACATAATCATTAAACCCTTCTAGACACGCTCTCTTTCTCTCCTGGAATCCTCCTTGCTTAACAACTGTATTAAAAAAAAATAAATGTATATATATATATATCACTACATTATTCTTATTTACACTCAAAATATATAGTAACTCCTGAGTTTCTTTGTGTTTTTTGAGTTACTTTTCCTCTTTAGACACAGACAAATTCCTATCTCTCTCTCCTTTTTTATTTTTTTTTAATCTTAAAAGAAAAGAGGATGCCTTTTACTTTAAATAAAAAAAAAAGACCCCCACATCTTGGATCTTAGCACAAAGCAGTACAGTCATTAACACAAGTACTGTTACATCATATTACACAAGATGAAGAACTTTGCATCTTGCAGCACAGGACATTTTATTTCCTATAGTAAATCTCAACCACCTCAAAATCAAATCCAGTTTTCAGGTGCATTTGTGTGGATTTCCCCCACCTTGTATTTGCCCAGCACTTTGCACAACGTGGTCCTGGGCCACGACCAATGCACGTGAAAGAAGATATAAAACATATCTGATAGGAGCACAGCAGACCTCTGTGCTGGACCTATTTTAAAGTTTACACCACACATTTACGTTCCATGTCCAGAAAACGCTTTGAATGTGTCTTTGCCAGCCTTCAGCACTTCTGCTGACGACATCCTTGCTGGCCATAAAAGAAACCTCATGTTCAATGGACTTTAGCATGGTCCTGGACAGCTGGTGATGATATACCCCTGCTCTATGATACACTTTACCTACCACCGGCAAACAGAAGACCTAAGCAGTAACGCTGCACTCTGTGTATTAAAGCATTTTAATCCCTTCATTAGCACAGCGCACTCACGTGTTACAGAAATGCCGTAACATGTCCTGCCGAGGAGCGACCTACCTATTCAGCACTCAAAAAGACACAAACTACAGGTATTTAAAGTTTTCCCTTGAGAGCTAATCACTTCTTCGAACAATTTTAAGCATTATATCACTAAAGGAGCACTCAGTGCTTCGCGGAGTGGGCCCGTCGGGAGGGGAGTCCGGGGATTGCCGTTCGGCTGTTCGGATACCCGCGGATCCCCTGACGGTCCCACTCCGTGACAGCGAACTCCGACCCCCAAGCCTCCCCTCCCCAGGATCCCTTGCCCCGCCATCTCTCACCTGCAGCATGCGGAAAAGCAGCGGTACCGGCGGGGCAGCGGCCAAGGGCCGGGGCCAGTCCCTCAGCCTAATACCGCCTCCTCTTGAGGTGTCTCTGGGGCCCGCGGAGCCTCCCTGGCGTGGTGAGGGCGGGACGCTAGCGCGGCGGCAGCGCCCCTCCTGCCCCCTGGCGGGTGGTGGGACGGCCGCCGGTCCCCCTCAGAGGCGGCCATGAGGGACTGGGGACTCCGCCGCGCACACAAGAGGCCGGTATCGCCTCAGCCTCGCCCCTGACGATGGATTTTTAGCAGCAACACATGAAAGGGAACCCCTCTGCTGTGCTCCCCCTGGAGAGCCCCCGGGCAGGGTCTACAGCACCCCGTCCCTCACACGCTGTGAGGGTGTCCATGTCCACCCCATCCTGTTCACCCACGCTGTAAAGCTGCGGAAACAAACTTCTTACTGAAAACTTAGGAATAAGTTTAAGAAATAAAAGGTTTATTAAGAAATATAAAGATTCATAACCAGCTGTCAAAAACCAGGCCACTGTTGTGGTGCTTTTGGCATGGCCTCAACCTTCCCTCAGGCAAGCTGCACCGGCTGAGGAGGGACCTGACCCTCAGAGGCTATCCCATGGCACCAGCTTTCCATCCCTCCATTTACTTAGTGCTTTTTCACCCTCTCGGTATGTTTTGGGTGAGTTTCTAAAGATGCAGCAATGATTCCTCAGTGTATTGAGCCTTGAACATCTGGCCACTAATGCAGACCAAGCCCAGCTCCACCACACTTAAGTCCTACACAAAGGTCACTGTAGGCAGTAGAAACACTGGTTTCTGTAGTGTTTTGGATCAAGTTTAGCTGGGGGGGTGTTAGTCACCAGTGACCACACTCAGCCAGTGGCAGGCAGGCATGCGCTGGCTACCTACAGCTACAACCATGTGTTAGTCATCCATGGCCCTACCATGGCTGCAATCATAGGTTAGTAACTAAATACAGCCATTTTTATTTGTGCACTGCTAACCAGCTGGTGTTTGGGACACAGTAAGGCAGAGCCTTGTGCTTGAATTGACCCTCTTAGAGGGAGCTGCACTTCTGTGCATACACCACAAGCATGACAGCTTCATTTGACTCTAAGCTCCTGTTTGAACACAGTAAGCAAATAAGAAACATACTGAGACTGCCCAGCCACTAGAATGCTCTTGGGCTGTTAGGAATACAAATCTTGAAAAGGAATTTCAATCAAGTCTCAGCACTTTGGGACAAGTATATAAGGAAAACAGAGAAGAATCAGTTGTGTACCTGAGGTACAGGACAGGGCAGCAAGTGATCTGGACTCTGTTCCTCTGTTCCCTGTCCTGTGACACTTTCATGCACAGTCCTGAGCACGTTACTTAATGTTACCTAGGCCTTGCCATTCCTGTTTTGCACATTGTGTATCTGAAAAGAATTAGGAAATTATTGGAGAATTCAAATGGAAATGGTGAATAAGATATTCAGACTATTTCTTAGAGAAGAGAAAAAGGATTGTTCAGTAAAATAATTGTTAAAAGAATTCCTTGTCTTCACGGAAAGTTGGATTAGATAACAAGATTTAATAACTGCAGGAAATGGAAAATGCATTGTTCTGCTGAGATCATGAATGGAGTCGTTTCAGAACAGATGGACTCCATTTACTACTTCATCAAAATTTTGTGGACCTTCCGAGTACACAGATTGCTTAACATCATTTCTGTATACCCACAAATATTTGCTATCCCAAAGTAAGATCTGAAATTCCTGCATGATTCAATGCAACTGACATTGTAGGGATTTTTAATGGCAGCAGTTCCAAAACACTCCAAGTGCTCTATGTACACTGTTGTGCAGATTACTCTTAAACTACTGGTGATTATTATAACAGTTTCAGGAAAACAGATATAAAAGGAAAAAAGCAAAATATGAAGATTAATATCCATTTAATTGGCACATGCTATGTATAGTATTTGTTTTTCTGGTGCTAATTTTTGTCTCAACTGCAACGTAGCTGGAGTAGTCAGGGCTGTTTCCCACAACACAGATGCTACTACCCCTTGCTGGAGAGCTCTGACATTGCTGGAAGCCCTGCTCAATGCGACTGCCCAAGTGTAAGGTTCTGTCCTTGGTGAGAAGTGATGGCACTTAATTTGTCATTTTAATAGCCTATCTTTTTGAACCTACAGACTGATCTAAAACCAGTTTCCTATGTGTATGTGGTAGCTGCAAATGTCTGATTTTGTGAAAATGTAGCCCTTTATCAAACGTCCGTCTGAAATTATGTTGTCCAAATTAGAATGCAGTATCCCTAGATTTTTATCTGTCTCTGTCTTTTGTGAGACTGCTCTTCATAGACAAGCAAGTATTACTATTTTCAAGGTCAGCAATAATATACACATATGCAATGATACATACATATCAAATGTGCAAAACCAGAGTATTAAACACACAAATCTAATCTTCCCAAAGATTGAACTGGGTAACTGTATCATAAATAATACTAGATTTTTAGTTAAAATAAAACACTACACATTAACTGATAAAAATCTAATGAAATAAAATTCAAGCTATTTTCCAATCTTCTATTTAAATTATTTGTAGCTATGGTATTTATACCAAACCTACTTGCAGTGTCATTTACAAATGGAGTTACAGAGCATTACAGAAATCTGTTTTGTACAGTTCAGATGTGTGCTTCAAGTACCCAGTGCCATGAATCATTATGAAAGAGGGAAAACCCACTATTTTTAAAAGAAGCAGAAACAGAAAAGCATAGTAATCTTCAAGATTAGTTCTCATATGGAGGTTACATTTTCCTCTAGGTAAGTCATTGTAGGTCAAATCTGCCTTCAGTATACGCATGCTTGTACTATTCACAATAGTTACAAGGATGACAGCTCCTTCTAAACCATTTTATTTACGAAATGTTTGAACATTCAGGTTTTCAATGGCTCCCATAAATGAGCCAGCTAGGACTCAGAGGATGGTTGCTGAACAAACAAGTATGTGACAAAACCAAATCAGAAATATAACCTCAGAAAATATGAATAATTTGAAAAATAATATACAGTAGACTGTTTTGTGGGTTAGACATAATATAATCCTAAGTGGCATAATAATGTTAAATAGTATTTTTAAAATTAGCAGGTAGACTTTTGAGTATATTCACTCATTCCAAATATTCCTTTGACATCCTCCAGTACTGCAGCAGTTAGCATTTAGGAAAGCATGTTTTACCATGCTGCCTTTCTGCAGTCCCTTGTATCCAGAAACAATGACCAGGACAATCTTAACTTTTGCTTTTCTTCACTAGCTTCATGATTCTGATTGAGAGTCAGGAGTGAATGTTGTCTTTAATGAATGCTACAGTAGAAAGTATTAACAAGAACAATTTTTTTGTTTTGGATGAGATTTAACATCTATTTACCAGTGAGCATATGCACTCACATTACCCTCTTTGGCCACTGATCAATTTAGAGAATGAGATGCATAACTTCAGTAAAATATTTGCTATTTCCTGTAAATTTATGAGATCAAAGATCTCTAATAATAGAACAATCTCAAAGTGCTAGGAACTACAGGCTTAGGGAGGATGCAATATGAAACTATTTTGAGTTACCACCCTCATTTACAGGATAATATTAGAATCAATTGCTGAACAGCCTTGAGTTTATGCTATTAAATGCAGGCGTTTTATCCTGCATCAGCCAGACTAAAGAGAAGGTAGAATTTCACTGCTGTTACAGTTTGAATTTCTAGGCCTTCAGATCAATTGAACAAAGTTTTGGGAATCATTTGCTGCTTTTCTGTAAGCAAAGTAATAAATCCTATACATGTTTCTTTAGGGAAACGAAAAGCCATTCAGGTCTCTTGTCTTATTTGTTACTTCTTTAAAAGCTGCCCAAGAGTCTAACTGACTTGGAATGCTGATCATATTTTCTAGCATTCCAGATCTTGTGGAAGCCAGTGGGACTTAATTCTACAACAGTAATTTATCCAAAAAAAACTTCAAGCCCAGTGCAGACTCACAGCACTGTTACAGAAATTAGGATAAGTACCAACAGTCAAAAAAAGTATGTGACTGAGAAGCTAGCAGTCCATATTCTAGAGAAAATTAAGGATTTAGGAATTCTAATCCCACTACCTGCAGCTCTGCAGCCAGGGCCAGGAGATTGTGTTTGACTTCTTGGATTAAGAATCAGAAATATATCTCTAGCTGCTCTCCTACTCATGCTTAAAATTCTTTCTCAAGAGTGAGAACATGCAGTATGCCTTGAAAACTCAGTGGTTGGCTAATCACTTAGGCCTTCCACCTGTACTTAGAGGTGTGATTTGGACTGCACTAGGGGCTACTGCAGTCTATTTGAAACAGATCGGACTTGTTTCCAAATCATTCTGCATACTCAAGTTGACCTGTATTAAAGCAGAACTTTTTCTCCTATAAATTAAATTATTCTCCACAAGGCTGAGTGACAGAACACCTCTCTTCTGAAGACCTGTGGCTTCCTAGAAAGCTGTTAGATGGTCTTATCAAGAGGTCACTGTTTCTTTTTGTTAATTGGTAAGTTGCACAAGGGAAGAAAATAAATGAAATGAAGGCCACTTCCCTGTCAGGTATCATTACGCTGCAGGTGGGGTTTGTAACAAAATGGGAGACCTTATTGATTTAGAGAACACAGAAAGAACAGACTGTTTTATTTTCACAGTGAATGATGAAACTATTTAACTAACTGTTTTCAATTTGCACTTCCAGTATCTTTGTGTTAGTAGCCAGGAGGGCATATTGGAAAGAAAAGAATACTTTGAAAAAATCAGTAAGAAAAAAAATGGACCATGTATATTATTAGTGAAGGACACTTTTAGATAAATCAGAATAAAATTCTAGAACAGAAGGTTCTTAAAGATTCCACTAGAAAACATGGATCTATTAAAAAAGAAAAAAAAAAGAAAAAAAAATTCTGTTAAAGCAATTTTCAAAGTGTGCGGACAAACTTTATTTGGTTAAGTCAATGCTGTCCTCTTATATTGAAGTCAATGGAGTAAAAATTACTTACATTACCTGAAGATCTAGCCTTTCATATTAACTTATGGAAGCTCAAGGAAGTAGCTGAATTCTGAAAGATTATTTAGATTGCAATGGTGATTTTAAAAGAAACAATACAGAGCAAAAACACAGCCCTCCCTTTATTTTCCCTTATGCTGAGAAATGGAGTGTGTTTTCCTCCAAGTAGACTGGGTTTTCAAATAAACCAATACAACAACTACCCCAAAACTGAGTGGGACCAAGATGAAAAATCCTTTAGCTTCTTACTATTCTGATATCACAGTGCTCTGCTGCAGCAGTCATGTATGATATCATTTAATTGCTCAAAAGATCAATATCAAAAGCTACCCTGTTACCACCAGACATCATGAAGCTACTAAATATAGGATAAGATTGTAAGAGTCTGTCTTGCCCTGGCAGATCAAAGAGTGGGCAACTGGTTACACAGCTCATGAATGTGAAGATATTCCACTCACTGGGATCCATCCTTGGTGGGGTCTGTGGTACTAGAAGTCCTTCCCCATTCACAAGGAGCTGAAGGAAAGACTTCGAGCACTACCTTCTCCTTCATGCACCCCCCTCCAGGAAAGCACCACCTGTGCAGTCACTCTGTGGGTTAGTAGGTCTTCTGACATTGTAGCTGTGATTGTCTCCTAAACAAACCTGGAGTGAGAACAGGTCACTGTTAACAGGTGGCCTGTAACTCAGTAAGATGCCTGCATAGTTCTAGTTGCCTTACTGATATATATAAGCATTTGCTTTTGCCTACAAAAAGCTAAAAGTCTTTGAAGCTCTGAAATCAAGAGATTGAGAAAATACAGAGGAAAAAAACAGGGTAAATTGATCTCATGAAAATCAGTGGGAAAACTCCCCTTAAATTCAAGAGAACCAAGATTTTAGTGTTAATTATTAAGAGTAAGGCAAATAAGAAACCTCAAATTTGCAACTGTGAAGGTTTCTCTCCTTTGCAGTAAAATCTAAGAATTTTTAATGATATAGTAACATTAAAATTGAGTTCATACTCCATCTTCACTATTCATATATCATATTATTAACTCAAATCAGCTGGGAAGTGATTTATTGCAGGATAAGCATTGTCTAAGGCCTTAACATGTCCACATGATATTGGGCTGTACTTGTATTTTTCTGACAAAACTTCCAGGTGAATAGACTACAGAACAGGGGACAAGCTTAACTATCTTCTAACATGATTGTGTAAAAAAACAAATACTTGCTGTGCTAAACAGTAATCCACCCAGCTCATAAAATTAAGTCTTCACCAACAGCAGCAGCCAGCTCAGGCTACAGGAGAGCTGTGAGAGCCTGTGCATGCCAGATGAGGCACAAAGGTAGGAAAATGTATCAAAATTTAGCCACTGATGAGGATGCAAGACAAGAAATGAAAGTAAGTAACTTTCCAATAATGACATCAGAAAAGTAAACATCAATTGTTAATTGTAGTTTTCTGTTCTAAGCATCACCAGAACATTCAGACCCTCCCAAAATACAAGTACAGTAATTAGAGTTCACAGCTACTGGTTTTTGGGGACAGATTTTTATGTGCAAGTGTTGAGAACTTGAAAAAAGTATATAATACAGAAACTATAGAACTAGCTTTATGACTTGTTACTGTACTCTATTGCTTTTATTTTAAAAATACTCCTCTACAATCACCACTGTAATCTAAAATATTGCTTTATTCAGTAGAAGTGCACTAATGTCATTTGAAGATTTAGGGTTTGATTTAGTTGTTTTTTTCAATCAGACTACCCATGCATGGTGAAATTCCCAAACCAGCACTCTTTGTAACTGCCAAAGTTGGATTCCTTCCCTTTTATGTTAATGCTTCAGCTTCCAGATTCCTAAGTTCTGTGTTTGCCTGTACTCTCCAAGAAGTTTGTTCTGGTTTTGATAGGCCATCATGTGACTTTGTTCTGAAGTATTTAGAAGTACTTAGCTGATAAATACATTTCTGTAAAGCACCCTGTGTATGGAAGCAGGCCCAGGGAGCAAGAGCTGGCCATGGTGGTCTCTCGCCCCATTTGCTGGAAGAGGTGAAGGCCACCTGCCTGCACAGCCAGAGGTGCCAGGACAGCCCACTGCACCTGCTCCTGATCTAGTAGCTGGAACCACTCTTACCACCTTGGCTTTTGACCCTAATAGTGCTTAAATATTTTTTGTAAGCAATAAAATTCAGTTTTCTTAGCTATATCCTCAGAGTAGTGGGATACTGTGGGATGTAGGATGCACACTTGCAGGCAGTAGCTCAGCAGCATCAGTTAAGTTACTACAACCTGAAGGTGCTTTTGTCCGCATACAAACAAAATTATGAAACAGGAAGCTTCAAACTACTTTTAGTAGTTGGAGTATGTGGCTTAGACACTGCACAAAGTGATTCACAAGATGGCACCCATACCAGCTCAGAGATACTTGATGTTTTCAGCAATTAGATTGCTTTATTATGTTACCTTGATGGATAAAAGTTGGTATCATAACACAGATTTAGTAAGACACACTTTGGGGTGAATAAAGATATTACAGAAAAGATAACATTTTACAAGTTATTCCTCCCTTGCACTGTCAAAAACTTTGAGAATAAAAAGCAAACACGCTAGCACTGAACGAAGACAATATGAAAGATTTATAGCTGCTGCTGGGTGGGCCATTGATTTTTCTGACTGAGAACTGTCTTTTCACAGTTACTGATTACCAGGCAACCACAAGGGAGTTTGAGTCAAGACCCACTACAGTGAAGCAGAAAGTGGGGAAAAAAAAACAAACCAACAACACAATTTTAGTCAGTCCCTTACAGAGTCTAAGAATGCACATCAGTTTGGTTTGGAAATAGGCCACATGAGGAGGGAAATGCAAACAGCAACTATTAATGTGTATTTCACTTAAACCACATTATACTGTTTTTGTAAGACAGATGTGTCATCATACTCCTGGTGCTACAATCTGTTGTACACAAACCGGTAAGGTGGATTTGTTTGGGGATTTTCAGAAATGGGAGCTTTAAGTTGAGAAGAGATATTGTTGCATTACATTGCCAGGTGGCATAAAAAAGCAATTTGAACCAGGTTTATTTTCAGATTTCAGCGTCACCAAATCTGGTTCAGTAAATGAACTTTAGACCTGGGAAAATGCAGCTGAGAGCACAGATTACTTTCTCTAATAGCTATTCAGAAACACTTGATTGCTTAATGATATTTCAGCTCAAGAGTCAAACACTGCTTCATACATAAGCAAAAATAGTTTTATTTACCTGTATGAGAACATTTCTTTCTTTCTAAACAAGCAAAACACTCACCACTTTGCACACAGGGCTCCTCAGACTTCCTCTGCCACCACACAAAAGCATTCCTTACAAGCCAGCTCATACTCAGCCAAGTGGTTTCTTCCTCAGGTGTTTTGTATTATGGGAAATTAGCATTTCATTATACAGAAGGACTTGGGGAGGGTGGGGGAGAGACGGAGGAAATTAAAAAAATCAGCCTAGCACCCAAACATCACAGATTTGCACAGAAACAAGCTTCAAATATGGCTGTATGGGGGCTACAGGAACATATTTTTACTTCACACAACTCAGATCATGAGGGTTATATGTTTTTATTTTTTCTTTAAAAAACAGCTGTATCAGCAGGAAATATTCTTTTTTTTTAAGTGTTACCAATCTCCATCCCTTTTCTGCTTCACTATAGCTCTTTGGCCTAGATTTGATAAATTACATACTTGCCACCAAATCTTTGAGCCACAGAAAACAAAGGGTAGCCTCAGAGCTAAAAAGGGATCAGAAGACTCATTTCATCAAGCTTAAGATATCAAGAGCCATCAAGGGTTAAAAGAATATCTTTTGAAAGACTCCTAGCAAGAGAGAGCAGAAAAAAGACATGCCATAATCAGTCTAATTGCCTACAAACAACTGCTTTTTAAACCGGGTGCAGAATGAAGAAACCTCCACATACTTCAATAGTGAGCAGACTCACTACTCTGGTCATTCTGTATCTGATAAGTAATGTCAGAGCAAGCTGGCTCATCATAAGACCTGCAGCACCTCATTGTTTGTACACCTTGGAAGGCAGAAAGACAGCGTTCCTCCAAAGGGCTTTTATGAGGAAGATCGCTAGGATTTCTTCATCTTTCCTTACTTGTGATTTTCAGGATCCCATCAACTTCTACCAATTAATTTACAACAACAACAACAACAAAAGATCCACATTCCTTCCTCTCCACCCTCCCCATTTCATACATGTCCAAGTTCCCTGCTGGTTGCACTGCTACAGGAAGGAGCAAATGAGAATAAGCAGTTTTAAAGCTGGCTACTGCCAAGAGAGGCCTTCTGAATTGTACAGTCAAGGTGTCTGTCAAAGGCACTCAACTTCTGTTACAAGTTTTTGGAGTCCACAAATTGGTAAAATGGTCATGGTGAGGAAATCAGTAAACAGACCAAGAATTAAAATCAAAGCTGTTCAAAACTGACTAATTAAATTTTAATCAAAATGCAGATTAATTTGGTCTAGCACTACTACGCTCAAATGCACAAGTAACAGCCACCTTCTGGCTCTTGTATTCCTATTTCAAGTAGATACCTGACACAAACTTTGGGCTTGTAAAGACTAATTAAGGCCATTTGAATTTTAATTCTTGTGTTACTCAGAGCATTGCCCATTAAGTAACTTGCAAAGGATTCAGTATTGGGTAGGTTCTCTGAGATCACCTCTAACATCCTAATAACCAACCTTTAAAAATTAGATGATTAGGCTCAGAGCAAATTACTACGGGGAAGAGCCAAGTAACTGGCACAGCAAAATCTACAACCGTGAGGTAATTAAGCACCATGAGAACTGCAAAGCTGTTTTCAACTTATACATGAAACCATGAATATGTATATGTCAACTGATGGTAAATGACTCATGGAAATACAGGCAAGACATATTTACATTTAAGTCACTGCACCTGGAAAACATTTTTGAGCAAAACTTGTGGAAACACTACAAAGCAGCTAGAAAACTAAGCTCTCAAATTCCGCACTTTCAAGACAGTTTCAAGACATGGTAGACTTGATTCTTCAAAAACTTTTTTGCATCATTAAGCAAAAGAATAGAGTTCTAGGAGTCAGCAGAATAGATAATCGCTACGTTTTTCACTTCAACACTAATTACATACTCTTTTTTGTTACAGGCCCCATATAGGTAAATATATTCCCTTCTTGAATAAGTACATACTTTGTAATCTGCTATAGATTTTACTCCTCAGAAAATAAAGCTGGAATCACACATTCAGTTTTAACATCTACCATGAATTTTAACATCCATCAAGATGTTGAATGGCTGGCTTGCCTTTATTTGCAATGCATTTTCAAGATGACACTACTTTCCAGCCAGTTGCTCATATTATATTTAGGATGCAATCATGATGACTCCAGATGTAAAATGGGAAAGGTCCATTTTGAAAGTACATAAGAGAGTTCCCACCAGCCATTGGACTACTCTTTTCTAAGGATTAAGTTCTTGGAAAACACGTTTATTATAAACATTCAAAATCTGAGCTGTAAGTTCTGAGGAAGCTGCACAGAAAATGGAGGTTAGTAAACAGAATCCCGTCATGTCCCACAAACAGGAAAGTTTCCTTTTACTTCAGCTTCTCTTCTGGTATAAGGTAGAAGACAGACAAAAAAATAATAAGTAATATACATCTTTTAACTATAAACACCATTTCAACTGTTTTTTAAGGAAAAAAACCTTTAACAAATCAAACAAATGTCAAAAAGCAAGACATATAAAGATTTAAGCGTATTTATCAATTTCAGACAGTCTTTGGTAGACTACTAATGGCAAGACTACACGTGTAGCCTGCTCTTTCCACACACAGTGCTGTGGAGGAAAAACAGGTTAAGTGTCAAGAATGGTGATAAACTGCAGTAGTTAGATTAAACATTTATTTTTCATATATTCACAAAATCTTCACAAAAGTATTGAAACTCAAAAAGGAATTAGACTTGAGTCAAATACAGAGATGAAATGTACAAGACAAATGAGCAGGCAAACTAAAAGGTCTTGAAAGTATTTTACTTCAGATTGAAAAATGAACAGTTCAACTGTTCTGTTTAAATAAAGATTTGCAAGATATACAGTATTTTATGAATACAATGCTGGTCACTTGAGGCAATGTAAAATACCTCAACTTTTCCTTCATGCTTTTTTTTTTTTTCCTTTTTTTTCTTTTTTCTTTTTTTTTCTTTTAGAAAGGTACTGTTTACCAAAAAGAAACTTGAGCAGTCCAGGAAAAGCTATTTTCCATTAAATTTATGAAAAACCATAAATTGAGGCAAACCTAAGATTCCCAATGGAATCAAGATTATCTTCCCGCTACCACCACCTTAAAATTATCACATGCTTATTGGAACACTAATATCTGCACCCTAAGAGTACATTTGCTTTCAACGATGAGGGTGATACTTTTAAAAACACTTCAGTGTGGTAAATGCGATACAGATCTTTGCAAGTATTAAGTTTTGGAACAGTTTTGCTAATAGCAGCTAACAATACTGGATTAATATAATTTATAAATAATTGTTCCCTAAGTGGTGAACATAGGTCTACACATTCACAAGAATCTAAACCAAAATAAATACTGTGATTATGCGTAATGTGGTACAACTTTTACTACTTCCTATAAGACAAAAGCTCAACATCTGGTGGATAAAATTATCTGATCAAATTAAAATATGAATCTAAAAATTAAGAGAAAAAAACCCCAACCACTGTCAAATTAACATCACTTAAGCTTAGTGTCTGAGTAAATGCTATGACTTTCCTATTTTCTGAATTTTCATTTTTGAAGTAAAATAAAGTTTCCTTTTTGAAGTAAGACACTTTAACACATTGAAAATATTTATTAATTTAAGTGATTACATCAGTTCTGGTCTTATTTTAGCATTATTTTACTTTAAAATCACTGCACTCATTAGTGCCCATTAAAGATCAGGTTGGTCTGTAGTATTCTGTAAATGTGTATTAAAAAATGTTTCTAAAAGCTAATAGTATGTTTTATGAGAGCATCATCTCCAGAACAGCTGCATTAAATACAGCCATATCTGCCAATTGCAGACCTTCTTCTTTAAAGAATTATGTAAAAGTAAATGCCACTTAACTTCCCTGCACTAAAGTGTCCCAGCTCCTGTCCCAGGCTATGCCTGTGTGTGAGGGTAATTACACATTTCATTTGCATTCATGGCATCAGAGTTATTGCAACCTAGACATGTAATGCAACTGAACCAGACAAACGCAGAATTGAAATTAAATGGTAGCTAGCTCAACAAGAACTACTATGAGATATGAAAAGTTTGGGTCTTTAAGGCAGTACTAAATATATTTTATTATTTGAAGTCATTTTGGCTTTTTAAATAATTAAGTGTAAATATAAAAATGTCTAAGAGGGGAGTGAGAAAAAAATACTTTAATTGTGAAATTTACTTAAAGCTTCAACAGTTATCATCTCCTACAGGAATTAGCAAAAATATAAAAGACAAAAAAACTCAGATCTGGAAGGGGGAGGGAAGGCACAAACAAAGAGGCATGGGATTAAAGCAGCCCAGGAATGCAAACGTCTATAACAAATCTAGTTCTGTCATTTGTGGTTTTTTTAAACAAACAAACAAAAATTAAATAAACCAATCACCATCAACAACCAAACAACCCCTCCCCCCAAGGGGCTTTATATTTCTTAAAAAAATGAAAGGGTTGGGTAGAGATCACTAAAGGGAGGAAGAGAAGGATGCAACCATAAAATCCCATTGCCTGAAATGATGGCACTCTAGAAAACAAGGTGAAGGTTACTTCTCAGAGATGACAAGTCCAGTGCCTACACAAAGTACACGTACACTTTATGCAAATGAAAAACTTCATTTGCCACCATAAGCCTTTCTTGCAGAGAAACAGCTTTTGCAGATCAAATGTTCTATTAAATCTTAAATGGCAAGAAAAGAAATTCTGAGCAATATAACTAGTAATGTCTCTTTATATGGATGTTAAGATGACAATTCAGACTATTTTCCAAACTAATCCTGAGAAAAATTCATGTTTACAATTTAAACAGTAATGTTATGTAAAAAGTATTAACAAATCCACTATTACAAATGTCAGTTTTCCTATGGTCATCTATATATACACAATAAAATGGTAAGTATATGCAAAAATAACTAAAAAATCATGCACAAATTACTTTCACCTTTAAAGGCTGGGTTTCCCTCAAAATAAATTTTTTTTGCTTTTTTTTCCTATTTTTTGTGTTTTATTTGTTTGTTACCACCCCCTAGACACACTGAGTACTACCTCTACAGGTCAGCATGAGCTGATGGGAAATACATTTATTTTACATTCAAGCTTTTATATCCTAAATGACCCTGTTGTAGCATATGACTTATCAAATGAGCAGCCTTTTCCTCTTTTTTTATGTTTTTCTTTTTAATTTTTTTCTTTTCTTTTTTTTTTGTTCGTTTTGTTTTGTTTTTCAACATTTTTTGCAGTGATCAATCTTCATGATCCATTCCGTGGCGAGCTGGGAAAAAAAAAATGCAGTTGCTAATCAATGTCTGAACAGTCTGAAGCTCCGGAAAAGATTCAAGGAGTCATTATCAAACTATCCTGTAGCATGAGATCATTGCACACAGAAGAACAGTCATAAAATAGGCAACTATCTACAAAGGTCTGAAAGGGCTGCATCCCTCTTGTGTTTCCTCTTTTTGCCGTGGAAGAACGGATGGTGTGATTTGCTGCCTTGATGTTGTTTGTTTGTGACTGAGGTACTGTGGCCTGAGTTTGTTGGACCTTGGAAGCCTTTGTTAGAAGAGCGAAATAATCGGGCAGATCCATGCTGTAAAAGAAAGAGAACATGGTAAACCAGTGCTAAAAGGAAATAAAGCGTGGCAACTATACAACCCTATTTTGGGATAATGAGGACTTTAATTCATGAAAGCACTAAACTTGAAACAACTCATACGGCAAAAGAAGCCAGGCCATTTCTGCCAGGACAGCAGCACAGTACCATGAATCTTTCACTTTAGTGGCTGCACACAGATGTTCATCCCTAGACCCGACACCATACAGGTCAAGAAAGGAGAGCAGAGCACTTCGAATTGTGAAAAGGGCAGAATTGTTTTATTGCTCCTATTTTGCAACTATCCAAAAAGTGTTTTATGGAAGCAGAAAATCACAATCCAAGGTGACAGATGAAAAATGCTGAAATCTCATCTTCTGTGCAAAATTAAAACAAGAATCTTTTAAGGCCAGGACTAACTTTATACCACATCTTTTTACATATGTAGAGTAACTCTGATCGTGCATTTTCACATTCCAGCACCAGAATTAGCTCTGTGTAGTCACACATACATTCATGGTATATCAAAGGCCAGTTTGTAAACTTGGTACTAGCTAGACTGTCAGCAAGTAGGAGGAAAGTTTCCAGCATTACTTTTTTGGAGCAGTATTCGAGATGATTCCAGACTATGTTCCATGTATTAAAGAAGTCCTAAATATTTAAAAAAGTATAAAAATTTAAACTGCATATATCCAAAGTATGTTCTATATAGAGGCATATAGTATTTCTAGATTACTGACTTGTAACTCCTCAAAATGAGAAACCCCTTAAACGCATAAACTCTGGTAGTTCTCATCGTAAAGATATTTGTCTTTAGGGGCTAACAAGAGGGAATTTCATGTATCAGCAAGCAGTCTTCATCTCCCTTAATGAAAGACAGTTCAGCAAGTACCAAAAGCTAACAGAGCTGTCATAGTTTGTAACATAATTTTACTGTTTTTCACTAAGTGTAGGCAAGTGTCTTTAGTATTCAAATTCTGCAGTCAAGACTGGACTAATGTGCTTTCTGCACAAAAGGAAATGGGTACAGCACAGCTGTATACTGCTGTTAACACCAGGTTTCCCAAAATAAAGTCAATCTGATTTCATCTGGTTCAAGGCTGGTAAAGCCACTGTTGCAAACTCCTCTGTGTAAGCTAAACAGAGAACCAGGTGATTTTAGATACAATCAGTGTTCAGAGCTTTTTACTGGGGTGATGGGGAGGTGAAAACTGCAGTGTTTCCTTTCAAGAACAAGCTACTCTTCCATGAAGGACATGTACTGTTCAACTGATTTATACAGTTGTTTCCAAAGGTTGCACAAACCTGAGATTTGTTCGTGTTGCTGGAAGTATTGGCTGTTTGGCTATTTTGTGTTTTCCCACTTGACTGGGAGGATTCCAGTGACACTTCTTGTGACACCACTCTGTTTGTGGCAGACTGGCGACAACTCAACTGTTTAGAGGTTTTGCAAGGTGTTCCATCAGAATCCTTCAGGAAAATGGAAAGTGTTAGTGAGGTTTTTAAGTGAGTTTTTCTATTAGTGAGTTTTCCCGTAAAAATATAGCAGTGGACAAAACTTCAAATGTGTTTATTTTATTATAAATTAAAATTCTTTAAATTCAGAATTTTTATAGAGTAAAATGGGCATATTTTAAAATGTATTGATGCATGATTCTGATTTTAGAATTTAGCACTTTTTTTTTTTAAACAGGATTCCCAGAAACTGTAAAGGTTTTGGGGTTTGGGTATTTTTCAGCATATGGCTTAGGACTACCAGTCTTGGTTTTTTTAAACACAGTTTTCCCAGAGAAAAGAAGGCTATAGTAACTTTATATATACTGTATTCACTTTTTACGTGTTGTGTCAAAAACACACTGCAACCTACATGTGTAGAAATTGCATAGGAGGTAACATCTTATGCAAGTTACGATTCTGGATGTCATAACTGACTGGGATTCCAAACTTACAAATGTATTCTGTGGAAGCACAGATCAGGAAAAAAACAAAACCCAAAGAAACTACAAAAAAAAAAGCCTGAAATCAGAAAACCACCAGTACTTACTACATCACTGGAGCTGGACAATGTAGAGGATGATGATGATAAAGGACCTGATGAAGAATTTGAAGAATGTTTACTAAGTGTTTCTGAAGTTTTATTTCTAGGTTTTGACAGTGCTTCATTCTCTTCAGCAAGATTATTGTTGCATTTGTCTAGTTGCTGGTTATCTACTATCAAGGTTACTCCATTACCTATCAAAAACAAAACAGAAGCATCACCACACAATAACTGCTAAAATATGATGTTTTTCTTCTTTTTAATATATCCTTTCGGGTATTAGACATATCTATTATACCCAGCAGGACATGTACAGGCATCTGCACATGTGCATACTTGTAATACATGCAGACACATGTTTGTGTATATGTACTGCATGCAGCAAGCCAACAACTCGCAGAAGGTGTGGTGGTTTCCCAAAATCCATTCATGTACACTGTGAAAACCACCAAGCACTACCTATAGTTGAAGCTGGAAATAAGAGAGCTAAGACATGTAAGAAGATAGTAACAAAGTTCAGATGTGCTACTTAATGAGATTGATTCCAACACACTTCAACAGCACTCAGATAGCTAGGTTTAAATTCCATTGCTAAGAGACCAACACTGAGCAGCTCCCATTTTATTTCTGCTGAAGCTGCTAGGATCATAAGAACTTCAAATAAGTCTGGTTGCTTTGCATGATAACCTACCCTGAAAATATGAGACACAGAACTCTCATATCTCACTAACTTCTACCTTAATTTAAAAAAGAATCAGAACTTAAACGTAAACTAAATCTACAAGATGATCACTGTAACTGCCACCATTATTTTCCCGATATAAGGTTATTTTATTAATGTTTTATCTCACAAAAGACTCCCAGGAGTTACCTCTAATTTACATAGCATATATTTGCTGCCTCACTAGCTGTGTTTGCATACAGAGGTTAATATATAGATCATATCAGGTAGCCAAGCATTACTCTGTAGCTTGTGGGACTGAACAAGGGTTGGCTGCCATGACCAGGTTGTGTGGCAGTGCCATAAGGGTCTGCAAACTGATAAAACACAAGAGGTCCAGGAGCACATTCAATTTTACAAGGACAGTGATGGAAATCACTAACAAAAGCTTTAAAAACAAACAAAATTCCATCCTAACGACCTGGTAGTTGCGTCATCTTCACTCCTTAACCCCTAACAAGGGAACACTTCTAGAAGGCAGCATTCTAAAATTAACTGGAGAGTATTAGCATTAATTTTAATTCAAAAACTTTCAGACAGCAGATACACCTACACCAAAAGAGGCTGGCAACTGGCTGGTGAAATCAGAAGATGGGCAATGCAAATAAAGATGATTTTAAAGGACATTATCAGCAAGTCCTTCAGCTAGACTTTATGTTTTTCCATTTGTTAGTAACAGGAATCATGATGGATATTTCAGGATTTTTTTGTTTAAAAGACTGATTCCACTTATGTGGCCAACCCTGGTTTAAATATTGCTTCCATACACATAGAGTATGTTAAGTTTTAAAATGAAAAAAAGAATAAGAGGGTTGAGATTTAGATTTAAGCCAGCGTTCCCAGTAAGTCTTTTAAAAACCCTGTCAACCTTTAAAGGAGAAAGGAATTGTGACAATAATGATGCGTAATTTGAATTGGAAGTTTTTCAGAAGTCTCCTATTGCAAGTCCAGCAATCTTTACAGACCTCTATGCTGGCCACATCTACTGCAAAAGAATAAAGATAGACGTGGCATGGCCTTTCTACTCTTGTACAAATCTACATCTTCTGGACCAGAACAAAACAAAAAGCAGAAAAGTGTATTCATGTTAAGATACATGCGCTGCCTTATAAGAGGCAAAAGCAACAACAGAATCTGATCAAAGCATGCAGGAAGCTTCCCAGTATCAGCCATGCTTAGTCAAAACTCACCGTTACACGAAGACTCTGTCCTACTCTGCATTCCCCACTGCTTTGATATCCAGTCTCTGTATGTGGCCACCTCTTGCGTTACTCTAATTATTCTACCTAAAATACTGTAAACGAGGAAAATAAAAAAAAAACAACCCAAAACCATCAGCACAATTTTTAGACACACAGAAATATAAGCAATTAACAACTGAGATTTAGACTCATAAAATTTACCTTTCCGTTTCGTTGTTAGGATAATATTTAGCTATTGGGGAAACTGCATGGCTCAAAACAACATAGGCATAATCAAAAGCCTGTTTCACTTGCATGGCACCATAGGAGCTCCTCCCAACATCATTACCTTAAAGTAAGAATAGAATTAAATAAAAAAGTAAGATTGAAACTGCGGTTATCTCCTTTCAGACAGGAGACAAATTGCCCTTACTTCCCAACTCACTGCAGTTACCTCTTGTAGAATAAGATTAGTGGAGCATAACTAGTTGAAAGAGCTTAAAGACCTATAGAAATTTACATGCACAGAAGTTCAAAATAGCAGTTCTCTGGGTCAAAGTGCAATACATAAATAAAAAAATAAGCAACCATAAAACCCTGTACTGTTTATATTACACATGTAACAGGACTGTCCGGGATGTCATTTTTCTAGATCAGAAATATGGTAACTCTCTTCTCTGAACAGCACTTGACTCACCATTCCAGAAGACACCCCACTGAAGCCAACAATCAACCTTAACATAAAGGTAACAGTACAGAATGAAGCCACTATGCATTTATGGAGCACTGACTGCAGCACAGGCATGCTCTGGGGTGACACTGTTACTTCTACTAGGAGCACGTCTTAAAGAACACTGTTGTTTTCTGCGTCCATCTTGTGTTCAAAGACATGAATGAGGTGTTTGTTTGTTTTTTTTGGTGGCCACTCTACTATTCTTGAATTTCTCTGCATTAAGCATTCCCTTGATTTTTTCTTAGCATGTTAAGTGTTGGTTTATGAGGATACCTGGCTGTAACGGATCTTCAATATACAACATCGACGGCCTGTAGCCATCCAGCATGCTTTTTTGCACTTCATCCTTGGCGACGTAGGAGCCACCATCCTTTATTCGGATTCCAGTCTTCAGATAATTGAAGTGACGTCCATATAATTCAAAAAACTCTATTAAAAGAACACCATAGTTGGCATTCGGCATACAGGCATCTTCCCTGGGATGCAGCTATTAAGAAGAGGGGAAAAAATCATTTTCTTCAGACTTTAAGTTTCAAGTGCCTTTAAGTGCCTTTGCTTTGTCACAACAAGCATGTCTAAAAACAGTAAAAAATAATAAAACCAGAATATATAAAACAAACTTGTCTAAGTACACTATTTTCCTTGATAAAGCAGTATTAAATCTTTAAGACAAGATGCTACCAAATCTTTCATAAATTAATTACCTCCTAAAAATAAGGCTGTCAAGTATTAATGTTTTTGTATTTGAACTTTCAGTTCAGTAAGTGAACGTCCAGCACTAACAGCAGGGTTCTTGTAAAAAACAAATGTATTTGCACTTCACAGACCTGGATTTGCAATACAAATACAGGCGTTAACGTTCACAGCTATAGAAATTATCCCCTCTGCTGTTAGGTATGCAACCTGATGGATTATGAACAAAACCCCTTCATAATTTTAACTGATAAAAAACTTGACTGCTTTTTTTTGCAGAGCAAATGGAGATGCTATTAGACAATACAAGAAAAAAATGGGGATGGGAGAGATTTTGGTTTCTTTCAAAAAGATAAGCCTGTGCTCTTCATTTCTTTCATGCTTGGCAGGCAACTGCACTAGCACTCAGCAAACACCAAACTCCAGCTCAAGGCTCAGGTTTAAAAGTAACTACAATCTGGAAAGTACAGATATACACATGTACACATGAAGTTACACAATAACATTTAATACAAGAAAAAGAACAAGGCCAATAAAGTCAGAACTCAGCTACTTCATATTTCTACAATATTTTTCTCCCATGGGCACAACAATATAGATTTAGCTCTTGCATTTTGTCCTCTTAGACATAAAGTTGTAAAACATGTGTATTTGGTATTGGTTTAAAAACCTAGGCAAGCTAGCAAAATTCTGCTACTAACTTGTTAAAGCACACCCAGAGTGTTAGATCTGGAAAACAAGGGTTATAAAGGACAGATGCATCTAACAGTAATCTGCTTGAACCAGCTTGCTCCAAATAAATCCTACAATGGTCAAGTTATTTTACCATGAATGTATGCCTGGTACTGATAGACCAATGGATGTTCCAAACACCTCTAATACCGGAAGTGCCAGTATGGGAAAAACAAGGCGGTGAAATGTGTCTATTTTTAAAAAAAAAAAGAGGGTGCAAAACCAGGATAGCATAGATGATTAAACTGAAGGGTTGAACAAATTCTTTCTTAATGTTATATCTTTTTGCTCCAATGGCATCAACAGATTTCATGAAGCTTACCTGAAGAAAGCTGACAGCCATTAAAAAAAGGCTATAAGAACCGATCCCCCCTGTAAATACTTCATTAAGGTCCCTCTGCAATAGGAACTGTTTCAATACTAAAACTAGATACGGTAACACAGGGTATTTCTGAAAGAGAAAAGCAAAGGTGTTAGGATACTGATGCATATATACAACTGCTACTAAGAAAGCATATTGAAGCTATCTGTTACACTACATCTCAAAGCTAAGTGTAATTCTGATTTATCATTTTTAGTATCGGGGAGAAGCCAGGTGGTCATTACAAGTATTTTACCTCTTTAACGCCAGTGGCAGACATCAGCAACAGAAAAAAAGTTACTACTACTCATAAAATCAGAATGATTTTGTTAAGATTATATGAATATATTTGATTTTCTCAAATGGAATTGAAAAGGAAAGCAAAGGAAGAACTGTGGCGATATCTATGTCTGTAGCAAAACCTTCCTGCCACAACCATGCTGATATCCCATAGTGGGCAGGAACTTCTGTTCTGCAAATTCGTCAGAAGCCCAGAATTCAAAACAGTTCTTCAAAATTACTACACCCAGATAACACTTTTGGAGGAGTCAAATACTTACCTTCGGGTACCTGGTCCTTCAATAGGTTTGTCAGCATGGATTTCCTTAGAGATGTGCATACGCTGCACATGCGGAGAACATGGACCTTTTGGGCAGCAGGGGAGGCTGGGGCTATGCCTGCACTCTGAACACCCCCTCACAAGGGAGGGGAAAAAGAAGCTCAATAATATCACTCCTGTTAGCAACACAGAGCTAAGAAGTTCTTTACTTTCAGGAAAGAGATGTGGATCATGGTATCTGTGATTGCAAAAGATTAAAGGGAAATTGGGAATTTCTCAAAGAACAAATCTGCACAAGTCTTACAGAGAGTATCAGGAGCCCTATGTAACTGAAGATCCAAGATCAGTTTTTGAACTATTAAGAACTTAAAGAGTCACAAGCTGGGGTGTTGACTATACCTGTATATTCAGAGATGGGATTTTTCTTAGGAAACTGCAAACCCTTAATTAAGGCTTCAGCCATCTCAAACTTTCCAAATAAAATGGATTAACAGAAATAAGCATTTCCAAAGGTAATACTGAGCACGACACCTCCATTAGGTAATTCAAAGTAATGTGGGACAAAATAGACCCAAGAAAATACCCTGCAAGTGTTTAATAGAGAGATCCTCAAGAACACCACTATCAGTATGTGCCAGAGCTGAGTGCCACCTCTGCCCATGTGTGGGCCACCTGTCACACATGCTCAAAGCCAGCTCTGGTGTGGCACAATGGCATGGCCTTGGCTTGGGCTGCTGCGAAAACAGCTCTGTGGAAAGCCTCTTTGGGAATCCCTCCACCTCACTCATCCCTCCACCAGCTGCTTTTCATCTCTGCTGTTCCCCTGGTGTCTGCCTGAGCCATACTGCTGTGCACTGATGCTGATCCTGACCCTAATGACTGACCTAGTGTTCTTAGCCTCAACCTCCTCACTGGAAAACTGTCTACCAGCCACTGACCACCCTCTGAGCTGACCCCAGGTACTGTCACCAGACCTGCTCTGCTCCTCAGGTACCATGGGCTGCACTCCTGCCCCATTTCTGCCCAGCTGCCACTCACAGCTCCCACTCCCTCCTCAGGGGCACAGCCTGCTCTTACCATGCCCTGACCCAAGGCCAAAGGATCTCTAATGAGTTGCAAATAACCCAGGCAAAAGGAACACACTAACACATTTCTCTTGTTAAGCACACAAAAATGCTTTCAGATTCTTAAGAGAAGGCTACCTCCTCTCTTGAAACGAAGAGGCACATAGAATATTTTGGGCACGCAGACAGGGCCCTATGGACTTACCTAAGAAGAAATGTATGTGCAGAATGTAACAGAAATACAGCCCCTGTGTTGTGGCAGAAAACCAAATACAGATTGCCTGTCCACCAGAAGGCAATGCAACAACTCACAGAATGTAAAAACTGAAGTTAGCTACCAAGTTCCAGGCATGTATCCTAAGACAGAGAGAACCTGGAAATCTTCTTTCCCCAACAAGAAGCTACATAGCACAAAACTATCAGTCTTGACTTTGCAGTAAAAGGTTGGCCAACACAATCAAATTCTGTCCATCACAGAGATACTGAGAGAAGGAAGGTCTGTGGACCCACCCCACCCTCTTACTCTGAACATGGGTGCCAGAGGCCTCATCACTGCAAGGCTTACATACGAGCACACAGGTAAGACTATGCAGACAAGAACTCGGACTATTCTACTGAAACTAAGGACAGAGGTTTTTCTCCTGTGTCCTTCTACATGTTAAAGAAATAGATGCTGTAAGAAGCAAACTGAGCTACTCTCATACTTGCTTCTAATCATACATAAAAGAACTGAAGATTAACAAGTTGAAGGCTGTACATTCAACTCATTACCAACTGAAAATCCCCCCCCATTTAGAAGACATCTTGCTACTCAATTACATTATTAAAGTAGATGTACATGGTTGCTAGCCCTTAAGACTGAAAGAGAAGTAACTGCTTTATCCAGATGCATAGAGTTTTATGAAGGAGTTTTACATGTTCAGCTACTGAAAGTTTCGATTCTCCTGCTGTCATTAGTTTGGTTAAAAAACCCAAAGTTAGTAGTAGAACAGTAATACCTACACACTGAAGGAAGACTGAACTGCACTTCATCCCCCTACACAGAACATGAAAATCCAAGAGAGACTTTCTACTGCTTCTGTATTTGCTACAGTGTCACTATACACTGAATAGCGGAAGGGAAGTAAAACAGTGTGATGATCCTTCAAAACTTCAAATAAAAAAGCACATTAATGCTTATACAATGACCGTGTATACTAAGCAGAAATAACTGTAATGTATCTGTGATACATGTATTAGTGACTCCCTGAATAATGACTTACCAAATTTAACTTATTCTACTTTATCAGCATTTGTATGCTGAAATAATATTAATTCCATAACAAGACTATTCCTCCTTTCTCAGCAATGCATGGTTATTACTAATTTTAAGTTAAATGAACCACAGTTAGAGCAGAACGTTTAAGACAGGTATTAGTGTGTTTTCTTTAGTCACTGTACCATTAAAACTTCTCAATATTTCATACATTACTATCTTCATGCCTTTCAGGGCAAAATATCTAAAACCTAAGAACATCACAGAGTAGCAGCAGACCACAAAAATAACAGTGAAAGTGTATCACTAATCAGGATGCAGTCAAAGTAAAACATAAAATCAAGTTATCAAATATTCAGCTCTGCAATTCTATTACAGTGTTGCCTAACCTTGATAAAATCTTTGATGAGCTGGGCTGCTTTAACCCCATTCTGTACATTAAAGCTTATATCAACTTTTACTTCAGTGAAGGAATCTGTCAGTTTAATAATGGGTACCTGCAAAAGAAAAACAGGTTAAGTCAACACAGATTTCCAAGACACATTTGGTTTCATTCATACTTATATGCACCAGTAAAACTGAAACATTTTATGACGTTGTGGAGAGAAATCAGGACTCCTGTCTATTTATGAAGTTGCTCTCTTTGCCAATCTGTTTACATCAACTTTGCTTTTCTAACTCATAATTGCTATTTTCAATTTACTATCCTGTTTAACAGAATGTAACACTTCAAAGTGATTAATTTCGTATTGGTTTTAGTCAGTTCCTGGTGCAGCAGCACAGTTCTAGAGGGAAAAACAAACACCAGAGGGAGACAAACACTTAAGAAATTAAGATAAATGGTAATAGATACTCTTAATAAAATACACACTCCTGTGTAATTGTGGGTCATTGATTCCTCATCAAAATTATCTTCAGACAAGAAGCACAAGATACTGAGAGCACTTTGACACATCTCCATGTGAGTGGTTTCCAAATTACCTCTCTGTTAATAATAGCCATCAATTACACACCTCTTTTAACCGCAACACATTTATCATCTTAGAACTAGCAGAAGGTAAGAAGTTATAATGGAATTAATCCTATCCTGTGCAAGGCACACTATCACATAAGGCTGTACTTATACTTCAATGTAAAATGTATTATGTCTGCTTCCTTATAATAAGAAAAATTAATTATGTACAAACTAAGTCCAGAAATTCACAAGTTTAATCACATTGATTCACAACAATGACTAATAGGGTCTCACTTAAAAGCAAGTGTATGTTGTATAGTATGAAAAATCACATTTTCCCCAACAGAAGAAATGCTTCTGTTGGAGCACTATCAAGTTGGTTTTTTTTGAGTAATAAAAACTGTGCAAAGTAAAAAGGCTCTATTGGTTCTATCTTGTATTTATATATAAAATAGTTTCTGCTTATGAAAAAATAATTCTTTTAACCAAGATATTTTATTAGACATTTAGCTTAGAACAAGGAAATACCCTTTTCCCGCAAACTTACAGTTGCTTTATCTAAAACCTTTACTGAGTTTTCATCTGCTACATTGTGCTTTCTAAGAGCTTCTTCCAACGTCCAAAGAGGTAATGTCTCCCACTTTCCAAACACAACTAAATCAATATCACTGAAATAGAAAGAAAATAGATTTATTCAAAGACCAATACACTTAAAAGATGAACAGCTGACATCCACACATAACTAGAATAAAGTGATCAAATGTATCTTAGCCAAATAATTTATTCTTAATTTTCTGAAGAAAGAGGAGGGGATGAACTCTTACACCTGGAGAACTACAGAACATTTCAGATTACCAAGGGAGGGGACAGACACACACATAAACCACCTGGGCTGCAAAGCCCAAGATTTGTCTCTTCAGGCCACACTGTCAGCAGAAAGGGGTCAGCTTCTCCAGGGTGATTCTAAGCAAAACATTAACTTGTTGTAGAGCACCACTTCTGGGCTGTATCAATCAGTAATGCTGATTTAACAGCGTGTAACTGAAAGGGAAAGTCCTGTTCCCCATCCTCTGCTCCCAGATGCATGGCCCAGTCTCCTCCTTTGCTGTAGGTCTGGTGTTTGTCTAGTCCACAGCAAATCAACTTAATGAGTCTGGCCAGAAACCAATTCCCCACCCCTAAGAAACCAGAAAAACACTCTGGGGTAATTTCCTGCTTCTTTGCATCTCAAAGTTGGGTTTCTGGGTGATCAGAACACCAGCCAGCACATGGCAGGCAGCTGGCCTGTAGTGCCAAGAACAGGCAACAGTGAAGGAGAGAGGAAAATGTGGCAACTTCGACTTCAGGAAGCAACAAGCTGTTAAGTAAGATCAAACCATCTAATTAACTTCATTCATTAACTCAGCTCCTTTAAGAGATGTCTTCATCCCACTATACTTCCTGTGCATACACATACTCACCTAACTATGCAGGGAGCTGACATCCTAATTCAATGCCTAAACTCAGATCCAAAAGGTGACTGTGAGGGCCACTGTAGATCTTCAGCTCCCTCATTTTGCTACCCAACTTCTTTGATTTCCCCCGCTTGTTTGGGAACACAAAGGAGGAGAGCATATAACCCTGCAGCTATACAAGCAGGCCACTTCAGTCACACAGAAAACTGTGCAACAGGTAACACCAAAAAAATTATAACACTTTTTCCCCCCAACAGACTCCACAGGTCTGCTGATTCACAGACAACACTGCTTTAACAACCTCAAAGAAACCACATCTGCAGCAGATGAAATACCTCTTGCCAACAAGCAGTGTCAGCAGCAGTTCAGCTGCATACCGATTAGCTGCAAGGGTAGGCAGCACTCAGCCAGCTGCAGAAAACTATGTTCAAAACCTGCCTGGAGAACATGAAATGCTGCTGGAAGCTTCTCTTCTAAACTAAACTGGTGTTAAACCCACTACTGATGCTAAGAGTTAACAACAAGAGACATTTCTCTGATGCATACCGAGACAAAAAAGCAGCTCAGTTGTCACCTTGAGTATAAATATGCCTGCAAAATAACACAGAGATCCAGCAGCAAAACAACCCTGTGCCCAAACCTCCAGTATCAGCTTAAGTAAAAGGATATTAGGCAAAACATAACATAGAATAACAGAATAAAAACTACACTATAGGTCTTTCACCAAAACATGAAAAACCCATATAGCCATAGCTATTACAGTTAACACTCTTAGTTTTTCTACACACTTTTCAAAGTACTAATAGCCTAACACTTTCTTAATATAACAAGTATACACACAAGTAACATGGATATTGGGAGATAAGTCACTACAGATAAAAGTTTGACAGGCTATCTTTTCTCTTGTACAGAATTTATACTGAAAAATTACTGACCTTGTAGGTAAATATAAACCAGTTTTAAAACTTCCAAATATCTGCACCTGAAACACAAGAACAGGATATATGAAAACAAATTGTCAGGCTTCAAAAGGCAAACAAGTTCTATTAAATTGCTTGTAAAGGCCGGTTATTGCTACCCTCCATTGGTAGATATTGGTATTGCTAACAGGCACATTCTGAACAGAAGTACTCTTTGCTGCTAAAGCGTTCACATCTTCAATGTATTTAAATCACTAATTTTCCTTGTTATTACCCATGAAACATTAATAACTTTGACATTACAAAACCTTCTTTTAATATAAAATATTTCACTATGACACAATTTAGCAAAACTCCATAACCCAAAAGACTTAAAACACTTTAGAATGATAGAACATTAAAAAAACCCAATATCAGTTCAATTTATTTTTTGCTTTTATATCTCAAAGTGTACCCTTCAGTTTTTAAATACATTTTCTAAGTTTAATATATTTCCATTGCTCTGCATACTAAAAAAAATTATATCACAATCCATGTTTTTCTGAATCACAGATCAAGTAGCACAACTCTCTTTATTTTTGCTTAGACAACAACCAAAAAATGTTCCAGGGAGTTTGACATCCCCCAGATTTCATTTATTATGTTGGATTTTTACTAAAACTGGAGGTTTAAATAAGGAGGTTCCTATTGTAAACTGTCCGAAACCATGTTCTCATTAACTTAGCCAAGCCTCGCAACGGAGGTCAGACTCGTGTGCTAAGTCTCAAAGGGGTACTGGTGAGACTTCAAAGTGCAAATATCTCCACATTTGGTCTAATTTTCAACCAGTCTTCCAATGTGTTTCCTGGAGCCACTGTACAGACCTTTGTATTCTGCTTTAAAGAGTCTCATGAACTATTTTGACTGTCACCTATATTTGTATGTCAAGTGACCCACTTCTTATGTTTTTCCCCTCCAGGATAAGAAAAAGGGAGAAATGGGAAAAGATAATGTTTTGCAAGTAAATGTTCTGGTGCTCTAGTAGACTAGGAAGCAGTTTGAGTGCTTTCTCTTGATTATTTTACATTGCTTAACTCTTCTTAATCCCTCAACTCATCCCCAACAAAAAGCACATGCTGGCAGTAATTTGAATGTTAAAAGTTCTCAGCTTCTCAAACTAGAAAAGACTGCAAGAGATGCCATAGAATTAGCATCAACATTGTGCTAGATCTTGACAAAAGTATAAAGGCATCACAGAGCTAAGAAAGTAATAATGACTATTATTACTACTTTAAATCCAGGATAATAGTAAAAGCATCCCCTGTAAAACTGTTTGGGTTTGTCAAACCTGGATTTATTTGGCCACCAAAAATATCTGTGGATATGTGGAAAAGTGCTTTGCCACAGTCAACCACTGATAGGTTTGGAAAAAAATTAATGTCTTTTCACATTTTTAAACAAAATAGTGCACTCAGCTGAACAGCAAAGAGAGCCTTTACTAAATAAACAACCCCAAAAGTATTCATAAACTTACTGATTCAACATATATGACCTTTACGGAAAGGAATGAGACAACATCTGCTGTTGTACAATAATTTAGAGTACAAGAAACACTGTATTATCATAAAAGAAACCCACACCCACACTTCACTGCCACAGATCTGGAAAGATGGGAGAGGAAGAGTGAGGAAATCAGAAAAGAACCATTAAAGGATTTTGACTTACAGAATTGGTATTTAAACTGTTGGAGCTCTGTAGCCACATACATATCTAAAGCATCCCAAATACAGGACACTGTCATGATTTGAGAGACCTGAGAATTAGTTTTGTAGTGTGCCAACACTGCCAATTACGGTTTTATTCTACATGGACAGAGATATGTATTTGCATTCATAAGATTACTTAAGACTTCACAGTACTATAATGGACTCCTCCTGCTCTTGTATGTTATTGTTACTATTTATCCTACATTTCTTCAAACTTACTCATATTAAATTCCAAAGATCCTGAAGGAGCTTTAATTACAAGCGTGTGTCCAAATATGTCCTCGCTATGAATAACAGAGCTTGGAAACCCACATAAGCTTGGAAAGTCCTTGCTACCAAAGCCCCTCCATCAAGACAAAACAAAATCTATCCATATCCGATTTAGATTTCCCTTTCTTCTACATCATTACGTAGAATTTTCCAAAGTTTGTCAAAATAAATAGAGTTAATCTTTCTACTTCCATTTCCAAGGATAATATTTTCACAACTGAGGAGTGTGAAGTACGCCACATTACCTCTTTTCAGATCTATGACACCACACAATACTTAGACACGCAGCTGAGGACATTATGAAAAACATATCCTAAATTCCACTGTATAGCTACTTCCTTGTTCAGTAGTCAAACTTTCATATTCAACTGGTCAAAAAACTTTTGTCTTAAAATGTTTTCATTTAGTATTTTGGACTGTTCCGTTTCAGCATAATTAAAGCTTTTCTTATGGTCAGAGACTTGCTGATGCCAAGAACAGTTCTCACTTAGTAGGAATGTTTCCTTCTAAGCACATTCCCGAGTAAGAGAGCAAATGACACGATTGCTAACTTCTATAAATAAAGTAGCAGTTTAGGATACCTAGTTTTACCCTCCCTCCATGTGCTTTTTAAGCCTTTTCCCAAGTGGAACAGGAAAAAGAAGTATGTGCACAGACACATACCACACACTCACTATAGTCTATATGTTTAAATCCCTGAAGCCTGATTTTCATTTTCCTTGGTATCTGATTTTCATAAAGTCTGTCTTACCTATGTGTTTAGTGAGAAATTACAAACTGAATGTGTATGTTTAACTTATGAGTTTATTTTAGCTGGATTAATTGCATCTATGACTCAAAATGAGCAGTTTAAACATTAACTTACCACTTTACACTACAGTTAGAGGTGAGGACATTGGACCAGATAACATTTTACCTTCTCAGAGCGTGTACTCAAAACTTAAATCTTACAAGTAGCTAAACCAACACAATTTCCAAAATGTTAGTGATTAACTCAAGCAACTGAAAAATTACAATAAAACACTGTCAAAGTTGAACACAGTTGAGTTCAGCAGTTCAACTTCCAACCAGACCTATAAAGTATTACGAAAATAATGCTACAGTAATTTCCAGCTTGTCACCTGGTGTGCTGTGTCACTGTTCAGTTCTTCTACCCTCCAGAAAATGGAAGAGCATAAAAGAGGAGAATTCTCCCTCAGCATAACAGTAGCACACAAAATGAATTTAGGCTCTGAAGAGCAGGTACTGACTTGAGAAAAACTGACATGTTCTTGCTCTCAATCATTTTCAGGAATAGAAAAAAAAAAAAAAAAGAGGGTCATGGCAGTTTTAATTTGCAGTAATTGAAAAGTGAACCTGTTTTCAGCTACATGGGTTATGCTTCCTCTCAGTTATGTTACAGCTAAACCCCAGTAGTCAGCTGTCACTTGTGGCAGGGCTTGTAATTTGCTTCCTCCTCTTCAAGGGACTATAGCAACAAAAATCCGTTTCATTAGTTTTAAGAAAGACTATTTTCTCAAGTCCTAAAGTCATATATATATATAAAAGCTCATTATTTTAATACAAAAGACCTAGCTTTTACAGATCAAGTGTGTCCTACAAACAGTATCTCTAGAAGCATTAAGTTCTTGTGCCCTATTCAAGGTGTTACTGGTAACAAAGAAATACCCCCTGGTAGCAAACTCATTCACCCCACTACACTAGTTAAGTCTGCAGCACACAGACACGTCTAGGAAATAGTATCAGTCTTCTCCTGGCTGAAGCAATTAGCTATCATGATGAAATCTCCTGTTACTTCGGCAGGGTGTATCAGAGCAAGCACTATTTTCTACTCCAGCTGTTTCCTACACTAGTGCTTGTCAAACAGGCAGCCCACTATTCCTGCTCTTGATTAGGGTCTAAACACTGTTTCACTGGGTTAGAGGAGATCTAACAATAGCTGTGAGATATGCTGAAGTCTCTTACACAGCTTCTGTGGAAAAGTTACTGTTTTACTCAATGAAAAAAATTACCAGATATGTGTTGTACTTAATATATGTATGTCCATACTATACATCACTAATACGCTGACTAAACATGAATCAACTTGAAAATGTTAGTGTATTTTACACACAAAATTATCCACCACGTATATACAGTTCAGAAAGAATTCCTATTCTGTCATATTCTGCCAATTTCTAAAAAACACGTTCCAAACAACAGGCTAAGAAGATCTGAACTGAACTGTGGGTTTAAGTTGCTCATGTCAAACCACTGCCTTTAACATGGGCAGGATCAAAGAGCATTTCTTATACTAAGATTCTGCTGTCTGAATTTGGTTTGCTATTCCAGCTAACAAGTCCTTATTTTCCATTATTGTTATCTACAGATAGATGACTACAGCTATACATCTGCATTCTGAAAATGAACATCATGTTAGTGAGGGATACAATAAAACTAGATGCAATTATGCTAAAAATCCAACTGTGTGCCCATAAAATCACGCTGAGTTGTAAAAGCAACTTCTCCGGCTTCTCTTTAATCCAACCTTTTCATAGCTCTGAACAGGAGAAACTTGTTTCAACTGATGAAGTACTAACAAAACCCCATCTTCAGTGGAAAGAGGCATTCCAGATTTAAAGCTAAATACAACAGACCTACAGATCCACAAACTTGTTTTTCCTGTACAAAAAAAAATGGTTCCTTTAAATTCGTTAAGATGTCAATTTAGTTTAACTGCCTATTAAATATAGCATGGTCTATGTAACATGGCATGGCTGGCATTCCAGCTTAATAGATAATTCAAGATCACAGGTCTTTGGACTAGAAGCCTTGCTACTAGCAGAGTGATGACTTTCATAAGATATGTATGTTTTTAACACAATACTTTACAAGCATGAATGCCTCATATGTTCCCATTAATTTTAGTAAATAAATATTCATGAGACTAAGTGTAGCCATACCTTACGAGTTTTCTTTGACTACAGCAGATCTAGATTGTCTTTGCTCCTATGTGTGACAGAAAATGTTGACCTGTATTATTCTAGGAAAAAAGATCATCTCTCTCATTTGACCAGACATCATTTTGTTAGGTTGTCGGTTTGTTTTGTTTTAAATATGGAAAAATAAACAGTATTTTCATTATTCAACACTTAATGAAGTAAACAGGCATAAACCACTTATTTAAAACCAGAACAGTGTCCCACTCACATCTGCATTAGGCCACAGCTCTTTTATAACGTTCTCTATCCTGTTCACCACTTCCATCCGCATTCTCTCTTCTTCAGGTCTGGGAGACATGTACTTATAGAAGTCAATGATTTCTTCATGAAGACTAAGAAAGGAAAAAAACAAAAGAATAGAAAGTCATGAAAAAACCCACAGGAGACTGAAACAGCAACTACTCCACTCAAACACTCTTTTTAAGCTCCTAGTTACCTATCTAGCTAAGGGGTAGCTCAAGAGCACCATGCAATTGAAAAAAAAAAATACCAACAAAAAAAGAACCAACAACAGGCTCACAACACTTTCTAATGTTTAATTTCCTGTTAGTTTCTTGTGCCATAGGCTAATATTGCACTGCACTCGCTAAAAGCATGGAAGCAAATCTAAATCCAAGAGCCTTTAATTCACATTGAAAGTCACACTGATTTTACTGCCAGCACAATACAAAAATGGTTCAGTCTTCAACTCTGAACGCAGCTGCAAAGGCCGAGTACACGCTTTATTTAAACAGGAGGTTTTCAGCCAACGCTTCCTAGTCAGCCCTTGGCATAGAGAGTTTCAGGCATCAGTCTGTGTTCAGTACCAAGCATTCAAAAAGTTGATAGTAATTGTGTCAGTACTAGAGCTGGAAAACTGATTCTTTCACTCCTTAAAGACACATAAACCAGAAAGCCACTCTCTCCCCACAACAAGAAAATAAGTACTACACACACAGGAATGGTGGCTCAGAAGTGTGATTGACAGACAGTTGACCCATATATTTTACAATTTACCATATTAGATGTCAGTCATTAAGTTGTGTTTAGATTACCTATGATTAGATCTGAAATAAAAATGTCTTCATACAGTGCCACAAATTTCTATGCTCACATAATATCATAAACACATCATCTTGACTAACAATGTACTTAGAAAAAAAGACACAACCCTTTAATTTCAGCCACAGAGTAGCTAAATTAATTTCATCTGTTTCCTGCAATGACCATTACGGTAGTAGCCAGTTGTTTTTCAGAAATGTATTGTTTCTAGTTACCAAGTACAACTGCATTTCCTCTTAAAGCTTTGAGGGACCATCAGAAGAAAGCAATTTATTAAGAACAAGCCCTTAGATGATATATGGAATCTAATACTTCCCCACTGCATACACACTTCAATAAATCAAATGTTACTAACTGGAAGTAGAATATAGGTGTCAACAAAACATTAAAATACCTGAAAGTTGTATTTAGCAGTGTCAGGGTAGAGACAGAACTCAACCCATCTGCGTTATGTTCTTCAATACTGCAGCGTTACGAACAACGAAAGCTTTTTTCAGAGACAGAGGAATAAAATATTTACATTACTTTGTGCTGAGCATTTATTGGAATCTTCCCCACACACAGTTAGAGGAACAGTCATAAAAGTCTAGCATCGTGGCCAGCACCACAGCTCTCTATAGTGAACACAACGAGAAGAACTCTCAGAGAGTTCAGTTCCTTCAAAGGGAAATCCAGACAGATACTCAATTTAGACAGCTAAATCAACCTTTGAAGAAGCTTCTCCTCCTCTGGTGCTTACAGAAGGAGCCTTACAAACACTTAAACTAAAAACTAACATAAATCCATCCCCCAGGCAATCTGCAAAAATGCAAGGTGCCATCTTCCTCCTCCACTCTTACTGCCACACAGGCACCATGCCCTGTTCACACACATCACCTCAGGTACCAAAAGGATGTACTGAACACAGCTGCAATATTCACACCAGTAAATGCTGTTTTCAGCATTTACTTTGACATTGCTAGTAAATTTCTCACTTCCTCCTAGGGCTGCTTTCTTGTTTTACCTTGGAAACTTACAACCTGGGGCTAATGTGCACATCCCACATCACCACTGCAACCCCTTAGAAGAACACTGTCACTTCTGCCTTTGGTTTCTCAGCCATCTCCTGTTCTTCTATTCTTCACTGCTATTCACATGTTGAATAGCAACTTGAACAGCACTTTATGTTGGCACTTAAAACTTCTTACAGCTATCCTCCCCTTGCAATAACTGAATGCAGAAGTATGTGACAAAGCACAAGCTGAGTACTCCAACAACCAGGTTCACTCTCCATCCCCACTGCAAATCACACACACTGAATTTCTAATATGATCTCCACAAGCTTGAACATTAATTTAGCATTGGAAACCAGGAGCAACAGGGAAAACAGGCAAAAACCTGATAATCAGACTCAAGAAAACTTGAATTATTTTTCAACTGTAATTTGGTGAACTGGCTTACAGGAAGTCCTTGGCTTCCTATCATACATAGCAAACTCTTTATTTATGGGCTACACTGTGGGGATTTGATTAAGCCCTGTTGCTGTATCTGCTCCTCTGGCCTTGCTGGAACAGACTGGTTAAATCCACAAGGCACAAGGTTTACCCCAAAGCAATGTTTTTAGCAATGTAAGATTGAGTGCATACATACACTGCATGCCATGCAGAGAGGCACCACCTTGTCTGAGGGCACTTAACAGCACGTGCTGGGATAACATCGAGGGACTGACCCTGGTGAGAAATTCATGTATGGCACAGCACAAATCCATACTGCCCATCATGAGCAGGCCCAGCTGCTGCTGGGCTTCTGTTTTACTGGAGCTAATTGTTCCCCTGCCCCATAACAGAACTTTGGAAGAACAAGACAATCAGAAATGAGGTCCCCAAAGTGCACAAAGGGCTGAGCCATACAGACACTGCAGTTCTCGGGGCACTTCTCTTTATTAACTCCACTGACACTCTTAATTGAGATAATTTTTTCAGTTGGTGCGTTCTTCAGAAGCACATAAAATAGTGACGTGTTGTCAGAACCAGATGCATTTCTTTTTATAAACATAAATAATGTATGTCTGCATCTCTTGAAATGGGATCCTCCTTAATCTCAGCCATGTAAAAGCCTTATGGGAAAATAAAAACTTAAGTAGCACGGAAAACCACAGAAACTTACATTACACATGCACTGAGTGTTACTAAACAATGCAGATATAGAAAAAAATGAACTTTGCACTTTTTCAGTGACAGAAGAAAGGTTTAAAGACTACTAGAGACAGTTCCCATCAGTGCACCAGCTGGAAATACTAGAGACATATCTGTATTTCATTCGCTCCAAGGACTGCTTGTGCTGCACAGACCACAGCATGCAGATGGCCAGCAGAAACCATGAAGACTACACCTGGAACCATACCTCCCTGCCCGATAATGGCTGCTGCCATGAAATAAGAGAATAGTTAATTAAAGCCAAGACAAACAGAAGTAGCCATATGCAGATTCCAGAGCAGCACAATAAGATTTGGAGGTGGGACTCTTAATTAATATGGAGTTAATTCATGCTGTACTGAAAATTAAAACTCAATGTTAGTCACTGTCTTAACATCTATTACAGTAGTTGTTTTTTAAAACAATTTGTTTGGATTAATGGAGTCCATTTATAAGAGCCTCTAGTGGAATTTTATATCTTTAGCTGAAATGCAAGCCTCTAGTGGAATTTTATATCTTTAGCCAAAATGCAGATCAAAGAGACTGAGGAGCTATTTTTGGTATCTGAACAGTATTTTATTATTTAATACCATTACACTCATTAGTTATTTTAGATAAAAGTCCTTAAAAGGAGACTTGATTTTAGAAGGGAATTACACTGTAATAAACCTGATTTCATTATGGAGAAATACTTAATTTTGCTTTACAGTCACATTGAAGCATACCAAGATCCAAGACCCAAGACCTACATAGGATGCATGAAGATAGTTCTCTGCAATATGTAAGAGCATTAGTTTACTGGTTTTATTATAGTAAATAGCTGTACAAGTGGGTCTTTATTCTGCACTTCAGGATATCTTGACACATGGGGAAAAGAAAAATAAAACAGTCTCTTTCACTTTATCTGAGTATGTTTTAAAACAAAGTACTACCTGCACTACACCCTGTTTTCAAGCCTGGATGATTCCATCAGAATTTCACAGACAGAACAGGATTATATAGAGACCACTAGTTAGTGGATTATACTGTGTTATGTTTACCTGACAGAGATAGTGATGCCTCATTACAAAATAAATTATGACTGCAAAAGCTGTAACCATGAGAACTTCCCACCATAACATCACTGACTAGCACAAGGAAGCCAAGTCTGCTAGGCTTGAGCCATTCAGGTGAAAAGCCCCAGCCTTTGTGCAGATGCAAGCACTACGGAACACAACACTTAGTATTTCTTTCTTAGTTGGATCACACCTTACTTTATTTTGTAGCACAACTCATGGGCCCTAGATGTGCAACTCAGTCTTCTCAAATGAGTGTATATATACCCAAGACATTTTTATTGTGGAGTATGTATCTTACTGCACCTCTGGCAATCAATTAAAAAATAATAAGGCATGAACAAAATGTTACCTCTGTCATACATGAACAGTATACAGATATGTGGACAGCACATACATTTGTTCATACACTTCATCTACTGGACACATAAAGCAGCACAACTCACTATTGCTGCAAACCCAGAACTAGAACAAACAGTGAAACTTGGAGGCACACTGCTTTATGAAATGTAACTGGACATGCTACAAGTTTCACTCCTCTGTCCCAGGATCCATGCCACGGACTTTCCCTGCCTGCCCCAAGCACCTGAGCAGCAGAGTGCAGTCCTGCTACATGCAGCAGTCAGCCAAAGATAATTCTGACTGCTTTTGCTTACTCACAGGCTAGCAGTGACGTGTTGCCTTTGCATGCCACCATGCAGTATTATACTAACCAGAACACTCAGTTTTAATTGAAAAACTTCCTGCTTTTGTAATTCTGGAACTGTGCTATACTTCCACTTTCCTCTGGCTCTTCTTCACTCTTCATTTCACAGGAGAAATTATGCAGGCATGCATGTTCTAATTTTCTCAGGGTGTTACCCATAGCTTCTGCTCCAGTGGTTAAAAAAGATTCGGTGATGATTTTTGACATTCAAACTCTATGTTTTAAGATGAACCATTTCTGATTTAAGAGTTTATTGATTTTACATCCACACTTGGATGAGATATTTGCAACACACCCTTTTAGCATTAAATTAGCCTTTTACATCTGACTTCTTTTTGGACGAATAATTCCTGTAGGACAATGTTCAGTTGCCCCTACTATTTTAAATCTCTTCAAAAATTCAAAGGTAACAAGGAGAAATATTGTAGAATCCAGATTTGTAACTGTCTTTGGGGAAGAATGTGAAGAAGGAACCTGAGGTATTTTAGCTTTCTTCAAAGAATCAATGGCTCCACTCCTGACAGAAAAAACTACTGCTGCACAAAAGAGCAAATATCTCTAGTTTGAAGCTTCCCAAGGTGTTTTGCTAACAAAAAAAAAAATGGTACTGGTTTTGTCGCAAAAAAAAAAAAAATCATGGCAGGGAAGTCTGATCCTTCAGAAGTTTCAATGAACTAAACAAAGCTCTTCCCTCTCCCATCTGCAACCTACTTGGTGCTGAAGTGGTTGAAAAAAAATGTAACTTAGGGACAGAGAGCCCAACCCTTCCTCTATCACCTCCCAACTGCTAGCTAGCTAGCTATTTATTTATTTGTTTGTTTGAAAAGCAAAATGGACACACTACAAGATGGGGAATCCAACAGCTTCCCAAATTAACCTTACATTTTAACATTAGACTCACACAAGCATAATATTGCTGTTTAAGCCCAGCCAGTAACTCAGAACCACACAGCCTCTCACTCACTCCCCACCTTCTTCCTCCCCCAGCTCCCGGAAGGATGGAGAGGAGAATCAAAAGAATATAACTTTCATGGGTTGAGCCCAGCAACTAAGGTATAACACAAACCACTACTATTACCAGCAATAACAGAAATTATAAGGGAATAACAAGGGAAAAAAATACAACCGCTCACCACCCGCCCACCGATACCCAGCCTGACCAAGCAGTGATCTAGCCCTTCGAGGTAACTGCCCCCAGTTTATATAGTGAGCATGATATGCTGTGGTATAGAATACCCCTTTGGTTAGTTTGGGTCAGGTGCCATGTCTCTGCTTCCTCCCAACTTCCTCTACTCCCTGGCAGACCATGAGACTCAGAAGAAGTCCATGGTCATAGTAAACACTGAGCAACAGCTAAAAACATTGATGTTATCAGTGTTGTTCCCAGGCTGAAAGTCAGAATCACAGCACTGCACCAGCTACTAAGAAGGAGAAAAATGACTGCTATTGCTGAACCCAGGACACTCAGTAAAGTAATTTCTAGATTACTGTTGCAATCTACACATGCTAAATGATGAAGCAGGAACAACAGCTGACACTGTAAAGATCACACTATTTTCCCACCAGAAACTCAAGCAAAATCAAACATTAGAGTAATGAACGGAACTGAAAATATGAAGCATCTGCTGAGGTCATCTCCCTACTACCTGGGCTTCTGTAGCAGGCAAATTCTTTTAATATTTGCAGGTTTATGCTACTGAAAAAAAACACTTAACTGCATCTTGCAGGTGATTTAATAGGCAGTTAAGTTTCACAGCGACCGCTACATCAGTCCTCTTAAGAAACTAAAATTGGCATAATAAACCAAACAATTTTCTAAAGCCTCGGAGACTTTGACCACCACTTTCTATATCCCTAGTTAGCGAACCATATCAATATATTACAGGTCACATACTAACTATATTTAGAGCCATATGTGCTCTACGGGAGCTTTAAAATGAATCATCCCAGAAGATGCCTGTATTAGGAACCTGACAAACAAGGAAAGCTCACACATTTTTCTTCAGTTCAGTCAACTGTTTGAAATACAGCTTCACATACGATCTTTTCACAGTTTACCTAAAACCAAACATGAAGAAAAAACAGGTATTCCACTGCCATATGACTGCTAAACATCACTAAAAATTAGGATATCTACTGTATAAACAGTTTCCTAAGATGTAAATGGAGCATTTCACTTTGCAGAGTGCCAGGCAAATGAGATTTATTTCTTTCTCCTCCATTATAACCCAGGTGCTTGTTACCACTCCCCAGCTTCCCAGAGACAAGGTCTATTGTAACAGGATTATTAACAGGTCTATTGTAACATAAGCCTCCCTCATACATCAAAGCAAATTTAGCCAAGTGGAATCCCATCACCTTCAGGTAAAGCAGTCACCTTTTCCTGAATGTAATGGGGAGCCTGAAGAGGGGCCCTTCAAGGCTGGCAGCAGCAGTCATGTGCAGCCAGGCCATGAGCAGTGAAGAGAGGCCAGTGGAAGGAACACCTTCACCTGGTGTACCTACATGCAGATGACCACATCCAGCAAGCACACAGTATTTGAATAACTTTTGGTATTTACACATAGAACAGCTTGACCTTTCAGACAATGTGAAGTGCAAGGTCCTACACCTGGGCCAGGGCAATCCCAGGCACACCTAGAGTTTGGGCAGAGAAGAGATTCAGAGAAGCCAGGTGGAGAAGGACTCGAGGGTGTTGGTCAATGAGAAACTGAACATGAGTTCAGTGCGGTTGCACCTCAGAAACCAACTGTGTCTTGGGCTGCACGAAAAGGAGCATGACCAGCAGGTTGAAGGGGGACTACAAGGATGCTGGAGAGGGACACTTCATCAGGGACTGTAGTGGTAGGACCAGAGGTAATGGCTTTAAATTTAAACAGGGGAAGATCAGGTTAAATATAAGGAATAAATTCTTTAGTGTGAGGTTCTTTCCTGTGGGCCACTGGAACAGGTTGCCCAAAGACATGGTAAATGCCCCATCTCTGGCAGTGTTCAAGGTCAGGCAGGACAGAGCTTTGGGAAACATGGTCTAGCGTGAGGTGTCCCTGCCCATGGCAGGGGGTTGGAACTTAAGGTCCTTTCCAACCCCAACTATTGTATGATCCTATGACTCTATGACTAGGATCATCTGCCAAGTAATTCACAGAATTGTCTTTCAGAACTGAGGGAGAGCAAAATTTTCACAAATATGTAAATAATTCAGGAACCCAGGTCCTGTTTTCAGGATGTCTTTCAGGATTAAGCTAATCACTCTGACAGCAAGTTTGAAAACACTTTTCTGAGTGGCGTTAGTTTGTTCATTTCAACAATTTATGGTGGACTGATGAAGCATACTGCCTCAAATGCTGTGGACTTGCCATTAAATCTACATTACAAGACCTATGATTTTTATCCTGTGCAAATACTTGAAAGCATATAGTGCAGTTTCCTCTTTCTTCCCCCTACTCAGCCCCTCATCATCACAACCCCCTCAAATTAATGTATTTTTTATTTATGTTCTGGATTTAACATTAATTTACAGGTTAACTGCACCATGAAAGGCATTAGAACACAGGAGAAAGAAGCAATGTGGGCAGTTCTTTACAATTATTTCAATTGTTAACTCTATTTTTTATAGATCCTTTGTTTCAACCAGGATGAATGCTCTCTTCCACTCATTCAAGTTAGTTCTAACTAAAAGTGCCAAGTACATTCTTTAGTCAAGAAGTAAGAGACTATCAAGGTGCAAGCAAGCATTTTTTGTCTGTTTATAAATTGCAGTGTGTGCTTTGCCTTCCTAAAATACACTCAAACATACTGGAATTTCTTCCTGAAGAAATCTGTCTTTTAAGAGGAAAAAAAGTCCTACTGAACTTTTAATTATAAATCAGATGCTTGAATTAGTCCTACCAATAAGCGATCTGAAATATAACTCTGCAACTGATCCACTGGCATTCAAACCCATGCCATACACATACTCGGTCTTGCTCTCTATTTTTTCCAGCATTTCCAGCAAACACATCAAATGCCAACTAAAAAGATTTTTGAGAAGTACCTAACTTCCCATTGCCTTTTTAATCATACTTTACACAGCAACAATCTAGCTGAATCACTACGTGTGATTGTGTGGGAATAGTCTTCTATTTCTTCCCTGTAAAGCATGTACATACTGTCCGCCCTTCGCATCTCTGTAAGCAAGTGTTATAAGAGTCTGCTGCTTCTATTCTCCTAGGCAATGTGTCTTGCTTAACAGAGGAGTGAAAAATAAAACTAATTAAGAGAAACTGCTATCTCAACTGAGCTGAAAGTAAAAGTACTAGCAAAAGAATAAGGTGAAGCAGGACAAAAAGGTTTAATGCAGGAAAACCACAGTGGGAAGAGCAGAGATGGCAAACAGCTGTTCTATTTCATGACAAAAAGGCTTCAACCCTTGCAATATCTAATTATCTTGAAACACACCAATAATTCCAACATCTCCTATAAAATACTACAAGGTTTTTCTTTAGCATACTTGCAGAAAAGTATCAGTCTGTTGGAACAGTTACACATACAGACCAGCTATACAGTTTTCAACATTATAATTTGTGTAATATTAAAAAAAAAAAAGAATTCTTAAAGAGTAACTATTAGCATGCACTTCATACATTCTGTAATTACAACTTGAAGTAAATTTTCAAACAGCTAAAACCACAGAGAATTGAAAGGTATCTATTTCCTATAGCGGGAAATTAGTAGTTCCTCAGTCTGCCGATTCCCCTTGCTTAAAAAGCTCTCACTCAGAAAGACCAAACAAGAATTTTTACTTCTTTCTTTAAACTAGAGTTAACAAGAAGTAAACCGTCAATATAAGCAATAGTGTTACTACTAAGCCAATAAAAGTAACCATCAATATAAGCAGTAGTGTTACTACTAAGCCAGAACAAAGGCACACAGCAGGTCAGCTAATACACCTTTCTGTATGTCTTCACCAAACCAGGCTGGCAGAACAGTTATTTATATATCACTAGTATACTGATACTGTTTTGTTAGTGTAGCAAGCATTATCACATAAACAAATAATCTGTAACCAGCCAATCAATGACACCACATGCTATCTGGGCAGGAGCAAGACTAATTCCCATCAGGCTTATGAGCACTTCCAATGCATACATAGTGTGTGCTCCAAAGAAAGTCTCCATAGGAAGACTTGGTTTGGAGCTCAGAACTCACAGCACAGACCTGTGTCACCATGTCAAAGCTGTGTGTGCAGCAGGTCACACAGCATGAGCCACGCAAGTCTAGCATGGGGCTCAAACCAGGGCTTTCTGACATGGGAGAGGGGAGGAAATGCCTCTGCTTTCATGCACACAGCAAGTTCTGCCTGGCAAATACTCTTATTTATGACTTGACAAATTATTTGACTTAGTTCAAAGATTAGTTGAATGCAAGGAAGGAGAGCATTATAATCATTAACTCCCATCTCCTTCTATCAGAGCCAGTTTAAATCCCAAATAAACCCGCACCAGTCTCTAAACAGGAGGAGAGACACTCCCACAAAGGCAGATCACCTCAAACCCACGTCAAAAAGCTGTTTAAAGTCGGAGTTCCTACTGGCAGTCAGTAGGAGAGCTTACACACGTGTCCCTGCTAAGTAGTAATGCACACCCCAAAGTACAGTGTTCCCACTCCAAAAAGCCTCCTCAAGTTCACCTGTGCAGCAAGCCTTCCTTCAGCTGTTATCTGATCAGGAAAACCAAGAACAGAATAAAACTCTGAACCACCAGCTTATCACCCACTTGTTATCACTTGTTACTGCACTTTGGTGACACTCTGCTACAATATTAACACAAAGTTTAAATGCGCTGCTGTCCTATCAAGGCAAAATTCAAATCCCAAATGTAGTTCTCCCTCTCACTTCCAAATGCTCAAATGTGACTGAAACAGGCGCATTTTGAAGGAGGGAGATGAACAATCACACGAACTGTGGCAAGGTACAAGGACCATTTCAGATAATTTTATACTGTGATTTGTAAGGGCATACACAGGGACCTATGTTGAGATTAATCATTGCAGTAGTCATTTTGGGACTCACAACGCAGTAATATGCTCCCTTAAAGGTAACTGTTATAAACCATTTTTTCATATTGTTTTGTTCTCTTGTACTCAGATACTCCCACTTGCAATGCAGCATGCACAGGTACCAGAAAAACAGTGGGCCAGGAACACTACCATGCAACATGCAAAATGTTTTGGAGAATCCCCAGCCTCCTTTTGCTCTGCTTATCACTCCAGGTTAGAAAGCTACAAACAGTAACTGTCAATAAACGACTGTGTCTAAGCAGATCACAGATGTTTCCTGAGGTTACCTCTATTAGCCCAGTGAGAGAGACGCATGCTCAAGAGCATCAGTGTCAGGAAGAAATAGGTGACCAGTCTCACCCTTCAAAGTATCTGGAGAAGCTGGTCTCTAACTAACCCTGTGGATCAAGTCATGGGTTTTGTTGTCTTCTTTCCCCTGAAGCTCCAGCTCATATACCTGTCAGAAAACTACTAATAAAAGACTAGAAAATACATGACTGAATACTTTCAAGAAGTCCAAATTCAGAGACACCAACACACACTGAAAAATGACTTCTGAAAGACTTCATGTAATGACCTCAATTGCTGGCCCCCAGTTAGGCATAAGAACAAAAGAATCAGCACATGGTGGAATAACAAACAAACCAACCCAGTGGGATTTTACTGATTTGAGAGTTAAATCCTCACAACTGACCAAGGTCTAATATGTAGGTGGAATCTACTCTAGGATGTGAAATCCCCAGCAGAACACACTCCATTCACATGCTGTGCATTAACACATCTGTGCAAGGTCTTTGAACAAAAGCAGCGAAGGGAGCACATGGGGCGGTGCAGAGCCTCAGAAACACACTCAAGATTCATCCAACTCACAAAATGTACTTTCACAAAATAATTTCAATAATTTGAAAATTAAGCAAATGTGTCTGGATGCAGCAGTGGAGACCAGCTATCAGAGAAGACAGGAGTCACTACAAGCTCCACAAACTGATGTATCAATAGCAGCCACCAAGAGCAGGTTTCAGCATGTCTGAAGGTATGCTTCAGAGGAGCAAAAGCTGAAGTAAACTATTCTAGCATATAATGTTCAGTGACTTAATGCCTGCAGGCAAATACCACATTATACAAGAAACTAGAGAGGAAGTTTGTTGTTACACAGTTATTCTCTTTTGCTCCAAACTGTCAGAGCTGACACTGCTACTTACTGCCATTGAAACATTATTTCTACCAGCCCATAACATCTGGCCAAGTTGTAACAAGAGCAGCTTTGCAAGATCACTAGTTTATTCAAGTTTAGATAGATTTTAGCTAAAAAAACATTTGTAGCTGATATATAATGTAATCACAAGACACCAACAAAAGCAAGATAATGCTGTCACTTCTGCCTAATCTCAGAAACTACCCCATAAGAAGAAATCCAAAAGCTCAATGAGGCAAACTTCTCCTCCACCTGATGCTGGAAGCAGTTAAGTGAAGAAGTTGCTTACCTCAAATAATTACTTACTCTTCAACGCAAAAATCAACATGAAAATTTTCTCCTGTGAGTACCGGTCAGATGACTACTACAAGGAAAAATCCCCATGGATGAACAAGAGTAAGACACTGAGTCCGAAACACAACAAAATAAAACTCAAATAAATAGAAGATCCTCAAGCACATGATTTGAATCACCCAATTGAAAAAGAGTGAGACATAGCAAAGCAAAAATTAAAATTAAGGGAAACAAACTATCAGGGCCTCACTTGTTCAGCCTGGCTCAATACTGACCCAAAACTGTGTGATTTGCAATCATGATCATTATTCAGAACAAAACAGTTCCTTCAATACACCATGTTTAACTCACTAATTTAACTGACAGTTGTGGCCAGGAGTACCTCTGAACGCTAAGAGGTGAAGCCACTGTGCACGGCACAAATCTGGAGTAAAACTTCATGCCATTTTCAAAAACCATAAGCATACTTACCCTAGATTAAAGCCAGAATCTTACTGAGGAAAAAGGGGGAAGGAATGTAAATACATAAAGGAGCATGCTTTTGTTGCAATCCCCTTGAAACAAAAAAAATCCAAAACCAGAAAAACGAAAAAAACTTTTGCTGTTTGCAATACAGAAGAAAATATCAGCTGTTCCTCAGCTAAGAGAGGAAGCAAACAGCTCTAAAACTAACACAGTGAGACAAAAACTTAAGGAAAAAGTTATCACACTTCCTCAGTCTAGATCAACCACTACATTAAGAGGTCAGGCAAGGTCGACAAGCTTTGATTATGGATTTGCCATCTTCAGGCTACATATTGACACATAAGATCCACACTTTAGTAAATCACACTACAGCAAGATATTCCTACATGCTGTATTTTAACAGTGTTCTTGCTCTTATTAAGAGTATGACATTATATTAAGGGCTTATCTGTACTTGATGTTTGTGACAGGTTAATACAAGTTCTTCCAGATTTCACTGGATCTATAAACAAAGTAATTGTAAAAAGCATGTAACACTTTAATAAATGTGTGCACTTAAATCTACCTAGAAGTCCATCTACACTGAGTAAAGATGATGAGCCAATGTTCCTACTCACGTACACACTTCTTCCTCTACTAGGCTCATGTCCCTGATTTGGAAGTTTCTAGAGGACTTTAATGCTTGCATTTGCTCATTGTTATAGCCCATTACTTGTAGAATCACAACATTATTTCCTCCATGCTGTCTAACTACATTTTCAATATTGTGCTGGCTATTTCCCCCCCTCATAAATCATGCCAACAACATGGAGGAGCAGAGATGCACAGTCTTATTTTGATCCTAAGCCTCTGCTTATTTGAGCCCCTACTACTACAGTTTTCAGTAAAAATTCCCATAAAATTAAGCACAAAAACAATATTGCAAGATGTACGCAAGACAGTATAGCAATGGAGAATTCTACACTGTGAAGCCTTCTCAAGCAATTGTAGCAAGACTGTGCCTCTTCAGCTGCATATCACTTTTGAATAATTCAGTTGTAGTTCTCGTGCCATGCAGGACATTATGAAACTGTCAGAGACGATGATCTAGAATGAAGGTTGCCAAATAATCTTAATTGTTACCATGGGAGGAAGAAAATTAACAGCTGTTGCTGATGTACCAGTGTAAGACATCCTCAGACCCAGACACGCAGGCAGTGAGTGCATCCTCACACTGAGCTGATGTGCAACAGCCGCCCTGGAGCAGCTGCCTCTTGCCTGCTCCCACCCTCAGAGCTTGGTGGCTGTGGTACAGTCAGCTCATGGGCTGTGCTGCTCAGCCTTGCACAACTTCTGTGATACAGCTCTAAGGGTCAAGAAGATAACCATCAGGGACAGCTTGCCCCAAGACCCACACTCATATATTAATTGCATGATTATGATACAACACACGAGTACCATCAATACAAAGATACTGAAAATATTTAAACAGGCTCTAGAGATATGTAGGAGAGGGTTTTGTACAAATTCACAAACAAGAGTTCTGCTGTCTCAATCCACATTTATCTCCTGTTTTGACATCCTAAGTTCATTGTATGCCTGGAAAAAAGTCCTGCTGCATTATCTATTGTAGGTTAAGGTTACAAAATGAGTAAAGTTCAAATTGCTCCTTCTGTAAAGCTGTTTGGAGCCTAGGAAAATATCTGAAGCCTGCATCCAATTAGCTGGTTTTCCTCTCTTTTTCTTGCTTATATGACTACTTATATGAATACTTTCTATACCCTCAATTTCTAGGCAAATGGACAGAAAGCAATACTGAAATATGACCAACATCTTAAGCATTCTTTGGCAGTCCATCCAGAAAGAAAATTCAAAAAGACAAATGCTCATCACTTAAAAAATCCAAGCACATTCAAATAATGAATTAGCCTGCTAACAGCTCACTAAGAACAGCAGTAGTATTTATTTGCTTATAATATGTATTATGCAAGATTTTCATTGATTATGTTGCTGTACCACTACCAGCACACACACTTCTCAACACAACACCTAGGCTGACTCTAGGCTGCATTCTCCCACTGCTGCCAGTTCCAACATCCTGCAAAGAGAGTATAGGAACCACTGGTTTACATCACATACATTAACAACAAGCTTCAAAGCAACAGTCACCTCTTAAATTTTGCCATATACGTTGTTTTTGGAGCATATACCCATATTCGGAGATGTATTCTAAATCACCATGTTATGAGGTCAATAAAAAATACAATTATTTCTATTATTGTCTATTTTGATAGTGAGGCTGTGAACACTTCTCAAAACCACATTTCAAAGTTTTCCAAATTCTCAAAGTGGAAAACAGATCTCACACTCCAATTTCAAATATTATATTTACTTTATATAAACATCACTACCAAAAAAATTGTCTGCAAACTTGTGCTCCTTATAGAACAAAGTAAATAAGTATCCAAGTCCCAGACAGATTATAAGAACTGGAGAAAACAAAACAGTTCACAGGAAGCCATTAACACGCTGTTTCCTTGCAGGTGTAGAAACCAGTAGGCCTCTGAAGTCCTCCTTATATTCTTTAAACAAACATGCCAAAATGTTGGCACCATCCAAAAGTTCTGCAAGCTCAAACAATACAGCTACATAATATTCACGGTATATGTCCTAAGGTTTTCTCTAACTGCATCTAGTTCAACATCTTCACCCCCTAGCAAACTTGTTTCTCTCTCCCAGTCCCTCCAAAAGAAGTGACTTCTTACTGCAGGAGGCTGTGGGGAAAAATCTGATTTCTCTTCCATAAACCCCAGATGAGCACCTTCCAAGAGCTGCAAAAGCTATCACAAGGGCACTGCCAGAACTGTGCCACAGCATGACTCACAATGAGATAGAGAGCAACAGAGATCTTAGCAGACCCATACTAGAAAAGGATTTGCACTCGCTTTTTCCTTTCAGCTTACATATGCAGCTACAGAGTGAGGGGACAGTACCATTCTAATAGTTTTTTTTTCAAGAGGCAAACAGATTTGCGTCTATGAATCTTTCCTGAGTAACTTATTTTTACACATGATGTACATGATAAATTCAACTGCAACCTATGTTTTAACACACACATCTTTACTAAATCCAAAACACATGTAACTACTCTAACAGAAGCCACATTAAGTTATGCACATACCTTGTTTGTGCAGAAATAAGAAGTCCGTGCACAAAAGTGCTTGTATCACTTATGTATCATTTAATGCCACAGAAATCAAACACCACCCATGCATTTGATTTAAGCACACAAGAGTACATAATGGAAAACAATACAGCTGATTAGGATTTTATCTGATTTCCCTAAGTTAGGCATTCAGTCTGGCTAGATGCGTGCTGCTGGCACACATACCTGCTTTGCTCCCACTACACTCAGCTCTTTCTGTTCACCCTCCAGCCCACACAGAAATCATGCCACTGTGGCTGATACCCTGGCAAGGACCTGAGCAAACAAGAGCTAAAGGCACACAGGGTAAGTTATCTCAGGCAGGCAGTTGTGTTACTGTAACTGCATGTCCTCTGGTCAGCTCAAAGCCTGCAGAGAAAGAGCTTGTGCCTGCATTAATACACTTAGCTTCTTTAAAAAAAAAAAAGAGACTACAAGAACTGAGAAAGAAGAAAAAATAATAGAAAGAAAAAAGAAAAAAATAATAATAGAATTTCTGTAGCAAAGACACATGGCTTTAAGCTATTTACTTCCTAAAGTAGTTATTTCATGGTATCCTCTGTAATCCTGGGCAACATACTGGGAATCCTTATATCAAATAAGCTGAAACGTGCTCAATTCCATGCCAACCAAATCAGCAGCCCATAGGTGTTTTTGTGTCCGCACACATCCCTTATCTGAGGTCACAGGATTCTCTCCCTCTTATGGCAAATTTCCCATCAGTACCTCAAAATGCATCCACTCGATATTTCAAAATGCACTGTCTCCTCTTTAGCCCAGGTTCTTCCTTGGGAGTACACATGGCAGATTTTGCACCTTAAATTCACATATTAATTAGGTTCTTGCCTTTGGCTGCAGATTCCTGTAAAAACTAACCAGCTCCCTGGAGGGTGCAAAATCTACAGCTCCTACCTGGGAATTGTGCACTAACTAGATGATTTCCTTTGGCACAAGAATCACAAATCTACGGAAAGATAGGCCAAACTTACATGCAAGTCTTTATTTTTGGGTTTTGTTACCCTTAAGGCTTCTGGCTTTACCCATTTTTCTTGTGTCACTCTTTAGCTAGGCTGGCTGAGTCTAAACTTGGTGAAAGCTGTAAAACAGCCACTTCAGTATTCCAAAAATCTTTTTCTTCGTTTTTAACTGTGATATTACTGACATTTACTGTTACCCTTGGAGGACACACAGAGCATCCCCTTCAAAACCCCAACTCACACATCCTTCTACATCCTTGAGTTTTGCTACCAAGTACCTCATCAACGTAAATCCCATTAAACTCTTTGAAGGTTTAAGTCACCAGTACTATCATATGCATACTGTAAATGTCTTAATTCATTTTCTGTGTTATCTGTTCATTTTAGCACTACCACCTGTTGACAAAGTTCCCAGAGGGGATGCAAGATACACAGGCTAAATCCAGCTGGTGCAAAATAACTTGCAGGCAGCACTAGACAACTGGTTTACAGTAGTATTTCAGAAGTCACAAAGTTAAGAGTGCCAGAACAAAGCAGAGTACCTGTAATGCAAACATCTACATTGTTAACAGGACTGTAAATCTGAAAAATTATAATAAGGGAGCATATTAAAACAGGCCAGAATACAATACATACAATAGCACCATTAATTCTGTAAGACTGGACACCTGTTGAATGTCAGTAGTTCAGCATTCATGGTAAATGTTAGCAAATACTGTGCATTCTTTGTAAGAAACCTGTATTGAAATAAAAAACAATACTGTTTCGGGTCATTTGTTAATTATTTGGTTATCTCTTTGTCTACATAAATATCATTAACCAAGAAAGTACTGTTTCTCAATAAATACACAAAACCTGGAAAGAAAAAAACCCAAGAGATTTCACTGAATAGATATTTATCTTCCAACAAAAATCTCCACTATTTCAACATGTACCTAACTCTTCAGACAGCTGTTGTATGTTTACATAAACAGTCCAACTAGCTAAAATTTATTGGACTGTTTTTTCCACACAGCTGATCAATATAATTGTGTACTCTGAGTTGTTGGAAATATGAATGCCACATGCCAGCATTCAATTGTGTTTGCCAGCAAGTCAGGCCTAATCTTTCTGAAAATGGGACTGTTCCACAACACTTTCCTATTCAAAAGACTCTGAACTTAAAGGCATTAACTGAACAAAATTACAGGATGGTATAGCAAAAGGTGTTGAGGGCCTCTACTATTTTTCACAATTTGCATCAAAGCAATCTGGAAAAAAAGTACCTGTTACCACAGAAGTAATGCCCTAATAGAATTGTGGGTATCTTTTTTTCCCCAATAACTTAGAACTAGTTAAAAGAAATTTGGGAATTCATGTTGGAAATAATTAATACTTACTTTGGCAACAACCTCATTAGTTAGGTTACAAACCTCTCTATCCACCATTCCTGCCTGGTATCTCAAGAACCAAGACAGATGTCTCACAACAGACAGCTATTAAACAGAACTCATATGCAGGAGCAATGGCAGCATCTCAGTACACACTGCAGGCAGTGACAGTGGAGGCTTCCACGTGGCCCCACCAGCAGTCAGTTGGTCACACTGCAACATTCACAGGAGTTAAGCACCTCCTATGCTTTCCTAAGTGGCTTCAGATCCTTTTAGAAGTTGTTTTCACAATTCTTCATTCAAGACTGTTAGCCAGCTGTCTCTAAATAGCTTTGGAATAAATCGCTTTTTTAGAAGCGACCACCACTCACTTCCACAATTTAGGAAAAGCAATGTAGGAGTGTGTCTTTAGAGAAATTCTATCTTACCCTGCTTTGAACAAATGAAATAGCTAAACCAGAACCTCAGTGTCATGTACATATATGCCACAAACCAGACAGTCAAGCCAAATGTAGACCCATGTAACATATTTGAGTACTTTTCCATATTACTTAAAAAAAAAAAGAAAAAGAAAAAAAGTCCACAAGATACTTCCACTTGGACTTTGAAACTGACTCAGCCGAAATTCTACTCTAGCAACAGATATCATCTTGGATACTTTGGTACAGTTGTTGTTATTATCATTACCATTATTAATCTCTTACTGAATTTCACCCTTTTCCCCTCTCTAAAGGGAAAAGGTTTCTGGATTTGCAAGACAGAGAGGAAGAGCAAAAGGCACTTCTAAAAATGTTCTCAAACTTCAAGTAAATAAGCGACAAGCTGGAGGATACAGAGTCCAAAAACTAACTTTGTATCTTCCAGCTTGTCATCCAAAAACTAACTTTTAAAAATTCAGTACTCTGTATGTTTTGTACACAGTACTTTTAAGGTATGTGAAGAAAGTTAGGGAAGGTTTCAATGTATAGTGGCTACAGAACTTAAAATAGCACACTTCTGCAGTGTCATTTTAGGAATTACTATAACCCCATCAGTAAACGTAATATCGGAGAGCACCAGCAGTGAAGCTAACATGCCAAGAAAACAGGGAGCCAGAGGTGGTAAAAGTTTGTCTTTCAAATTTGAACAGTCACTTTGACAAATCCTACAGTAGGGTGATTGTGGAAGGCAAAGAGGGAGAGGGCTGAAGGACCCTTATTACAAGCTGAGCACAAAAAAGCTAACATACCCAAATCATTACCCATTTCTAAAACGAGCTCTTCTGGACCTTTGCCACTTGAACACCTCCATAATTTGAACCCTGGAACCAAGCCAGACTTCTTTGTAAAGAGCAGGATTGGAAAAGGTATTACATCTGCACACACCAACCCAGATGCCCATACCGAATGGGTCAAACACATGTCAGAGTGCTCTTGCTGCAGAGATGAGGAAGACAGTGTCACAGATGTTGCCAAATCGTTTTTATCCAGAGCATCACTCATGTCAAAAGCCATCCTGTGCTTAAAAAAGAGTGGGGAGGGAGGGTTTATAACAGTTTTCAGGCAAACAGAAGACACATGTTTGCCTGCCCTTGCTCTCTGTGGGTCATGCAAACCCAACTGACAAGACCTAAGTTAACACAAAAACACTATGGGGAAAATACTCATATTAGAACACACATTCCACAGTCAGAGATCCATGAAAACCATTAATAATCCCGTACTGAAATCCATAATAACCTATACAATTCTGTGTGCCTACCTTCTCTGTCAGGTCTTAGAAAACATGCTCTCCATGTAATTTCCTAGACTGCGCACTTTCAGCAGCAGTAGATTATTAGCCTTTTTAAAGTTATAACTCCTACTACGCATTTATTCCACACACAACACAAAACTCCAGAAGCTTGCACAGCAGCGGCTGCGAGGGCAGGCAGGCAGGACCTGCACCGCTGACAGCGTGCTGCTCGCTGTCCTGCTGTCCTCCCCAGCTCAGCCACCTCCCCAGCCTCACCCGGCCCAGCAGCATGTGCGTGTGCAGCACTGGCACCAGACCCCTCACCGATACCACCACCAGCACAACCACCGCAGAGCAGCGGGGCGGCAGAGGAACACCTGTGCTGGGCAGCATGGCGCGGTACCGGGAGAGGCTCGTCTAACAGCCACACGTGCACAAACGGTGACAACAGGCGAGGAGCTCCCATCACCGCGAACAGGCGCGCCCGCACCCGGGCACCCTCTGCTCCCTACAAGAGGAGTCGCTGCCCGGCGCGGCCCGAGAGTCGCACGAGGGGTTGCCCTGCCGCTGCGCGCCAGCGGGGCCGGGCGGCGGTTCCTCACACCGCGCTCGGGCAGGCGGGACAGCGGCCCGGCACGCGCGGCCCGTGCCTACCCCCGCCGGCGGCCACCGGCGCCCCGTGGGCCCGGCTCGGCCACCCCGAGTCACCCGCCAGGCCCCGGGCAGCGCCCCACCTCCGCCGCGCCTCAGGTGCCGGGGCCCAGCGCTCCCCACTGCTGCTCGGCCACCGCCCCGTGCGCTGGCCCTGGGGCGGAGAGGGCCTCGGCCCCCGCCTCCTCTAGAGACCAGGCCGGGGCCAGGCCCCGAGACCCCTTGACCCGCCCGCCCGCCCGCCTTCCGGCCCGACGCCGCTGCCGCTCACCCCAAGACTCCCTGGCTGTAGTTCCTCTTCTTCCAAGGGGTGCCGGTGTACAGCGGCTCGGCCAGGCCGGCCTGGGCCCTGGCGGCCGGCTCGTCCCCCAGGGCGGGGGCCCGGCCCTGCCCGGGGGGCCCCAGAAGGAGGCTGTAGTTGAGCCCGAAGGTGCTGGCCTTGTTGTCGCGCTTCCTCTTGTTGCTGGCGGCCGCGGCGGCGGCGGCAGGCGGCCCCCCCCGTGCGGGCCGGGCCCAGGCGGCGGCCCCTGGGGGCGGCGAGGCCTGGTGGTGGCTGCGGTTGTGCTGGTTGTTGGCGCTCTCGAGCGGCAGGAAGTCGGGCTGGGGGTCGGAGCGGGGGGCGCGGTACATGCCGGGCGGGGAGGCCGGGCCGGCCCCAGCGGGGGCGCTCTGCTGCTGCTGCTCCTGCTGCTGCTGCTGCTGCTGGAAGTAGAGGTTGCGGACCCCCTGCGTGGTCTCCCAGATCTGCATCCACAGGCGGTTCGAGGGGCCGAGCTGCTCTGGCTGGAACCAGGCTATCCGGGGATCCATCAAACGGGGACCCACCCCGGCTGCCTCCACTCCCCGCGCCGCGCCGGCCGCCGACGCCGAGACCCTGTCACCGGGTCCCAGCGCTAATGGCGGCTTCTATAGAAGGGCAGCTCCGCGCCTGCCTGCTCGCTGCCGTCGCTCCACAGCCCCCGCCCCTCCTGGCGAGCGCGGCGAGGCGGGGCCCGGCTGGGCCGCCGGCTCACGGGCCGCGCGCAGGCCAAGGGAGGGGCGGTGGCGCCCAGGCCGGGTGGTGCTGCAGGCGGGTCCCCGCTCTGCCCCTGCCCGGCACCGGCCGGGCGGACCCGGCCTCCCCTCGCGCCTCAGCCGAGCCGGGCGGCGCTCGGGCCGCAGCAGCTGCTCCTCTCGCGGAGGAACCGCCCTGGTCCCGGCCCAGCCCTCGGCGCGGGTTGCGTGGGTGTGGGGTGGCCGCAGGGTTCGGCAGCTCTTCGGGGGATGCCGCTTCGGTCACTGTGCCTCTGTTACGCCTGAGAAGAGGATGATGCGTACTAGAACCAACGCTCTTTGGTATATTGCCTCTTGTGCAGTCGCGTTACCCTTCACATAATCAGTTGCCGCTGCACTCCCTTAAAAGTATTTTGGGGATGGTTATGGGTACTTTTGGGTCCTTCTGCCTTTCATTCAACTTCATAGGAGAGGAAAAAAATAGCTTAGGTGCTATACTTGCATAGCCAACTTTTGTGCAGGTAGGCATATTAAACACAACACAGCAAACAGCAACATTTACTAGTACAAGTTCTGGTCTGGTTCAGGTTTATTTTTAGTGTTTTCATACTACAGCTTTAAAACATCTTTGATATCAGCTAGAAAGTTTCCAACATGCTGCATGGAGGGTCTGGAGCTTCCCACAGTTTAAGAATTGCATGGGAAAGGATTTATTCTTAGGAAGATGGAAGTTTTGGAATAAAAAAGCCACATTTCAATTTCCAGTATTGCACTAAGTAGACAGTTTGCAAAGAAGTCTTAGAACCAGTTCCTGGTGACAACCAAGGATTAAAGTTCTGGCTTCTCTCCACCATCCCAGAGCAGGACATGTTGCCCTGATCCCCCTTTTCTTCTGTCAGAGGGTGCTTGGTGTGTACTTTCCAAAAGAAACCAAACTACAGGAACAAGCTGTAGGATGAAATCTGGTTTTGGAGTCTGAAATCTGTTTTTGCTTTTGGGAATTAGGGTCTGTCCATAAAACTACCATCAAAAGCCACACAGAAACTGGTTGAATTTAAGCACGACTTGGAATAGGAGAAGAAACATCCTGAATAACCCTATTTTCTAAAACCCACATTCTTCGATTATTGTGAGAATTATGAACATACCAGAAGAGGTGACTAGAAATTACTAGCCTGATGTTCCTTTTACGTCACAGGTGCAAATAAAAAGTTTTCAATTCAGAAACTTCAATTTTTTTTAAACACAGCACAGAAAAGTGAGCATAAGTTTTATGTTATCCTTAAGGATATAACAGTAACGGGGAAAAAACCCCAACCTTTTACTTTTAAAAAAAAACAACAACTCTAATCCTTAAAAAAAAGTATTTGTTCTACACCCATAGAATGTAAATGTAAACAAGTGTTGTTGTTGGACTGAGGCTTATTAATTTAACAACTCCTCAGTAGCAACCCTTGTCCCAAGCGAATAAAGCCAGGACAAGACACAGTGGTGTAGTACCAGAAAGGTTTTACATAAAGTAGTAAACCTATGGAAAATTAAAAATGAAAAATAGTAAAAAGGCACCCCCCCAGTTCAAACCAACACAATGGTCAGTATGATTTTTTTATATCATGATTTTGAACTTTCACTCTTTTACTTACTAAAACAGGAACTTCCCAGAAGAGGTAATTTAGAAACATCATGCACTTTCCAGCTGAATCAGGCATTTTTCAGTTAAATTCTGGAAATGCCTTTTACCCTCCCCCAGGAGATATAGGGGAGGAGGGAAGGGGCCAATGCGATTCTCCTTTAAAGTTAAAAATACCGCCAACATGTCAGAAGAAAGGAAGCAAAGAATTGTCACCAGGACTTTAGTCAGCAAAGGAACACAAAGCCTGGAGAAGGTATACTTAAATGCCAGTGCATCTCTGAAAGCAGTGTAGGTATTCATGTGAGCGTCTTGCAAGCCCATAACTGCATCAGGAGCCTCCGTTGTTTTGAGAGCACATACCAGACACAGTCGTTCTAGCAGTGTACAGATCATTACAGCAGGATCTTATTGCTGTTCACAAGCAGTTTGATTTAAGCCCTTCATGTAACAGTAACACAAGAAGTTCCTGACACCCAGACTGGGAAGAAAAGTGTCTTACTATTACCCTTTGCGTGTATCTCAAACTATGTTCTTATGTGGTCATTGAACTATGTCTGACAAAATGCCTCACAGAAACAAGGAACTTACAAAATAATACAGAAACAAAATTAAATTAGACTGGATTGATTTAAATTCATGGGATTTTTCCCAGAAAGCACTAAAGTTAACAGTGTGAATTTATTTGGAAATTAGACAAAAAAAACCCTCCACCACTCAATAAAAATTTCTTCAAACAGAAAGGCTCACCATGTTTCAGCCCCATGGAAAAACTTAAAATTCCTTAATCTGCTGTGACTGGCAGAGTTTTCAATTTTTGCCAATTATCTTAATGTTACCTATTTTAACAACATGTCCAGCACAACCTACATTTAGATTGTTTGCTCAATTCATTTGTGCCAGAAAGGAACAATCACGTTATTTTCAATTACCAATACAATTGCCTTAATTTAAATTTGAAACAGTAAATGTAAGGCTAGTCATTTCTATCCAATCTTCTGGGGATGTTTTTACTGAAAATACTTAGTAAGGAAACAGAACTTGAGTTTACACACATTTTGGCTGGTTGTTTTATGTTAACACTCCACACGATATGCATTTCATTTATAATACGTAAACCATAAGCAGATTTTAAATTAATTTGTTCTCCAACACGGTTCTTATTGTGCACCTTTATTACTGTGCAACTTTAACACGCTCTGACTTTTTTTGTATTTTCTCTCAAAATAGAAACATAAAACCAAGCCAAATAATACCAGTTAAAGTTATTCTTGTTCTTCTCAGATGGCAATCTTAAAAAAAAAATCTGTGCAAAAAATGACCTTCAACACACACCACAACCCCCAAATACTTAAGCTACTGACTGTAATGCATTATACAACCATCTTCTGAATGTCAAGCATGACATATAAGAAGTGCTTCACATCATTTTGCCAGCTGCAGAGACCAAAGCAGCAGCAAATGCCACCAGTCCCACTGCTTCTGAACAGGGCAAGGAGCCCATAACCCACCTTATACTCTTAATGCCATAGATTTACTTAAATTCAGTATCTATTTGGTATAAGAAATCACAGCTCAAGGCCAGATTCTGCTTTGTTAGGTGTCAAGAGAGGGAAACACATGAAGCAGCAATCCATATTTTCAAGGGACTGCTGTTTTTAATTGAAGCACAGACAGATGATGTCGTAGGGACCAGGATAAGAACAGAAATTCCATTTCAGAGACCTATTTTGACACCAATCTTATCTCTGTGATTACATGAACTCATAGAGCTCACTTAACTCTATTTACCATCTATTTACTTATGCTGCACACTGTCTAGATCAGTCCAATTTCTGTCACCCTCCAACTATTTTCAAGGTTTGGCTTTGCCTTTGTAGGCTGCTGAGAAACTTATCTTTGTTTTTAGCTTATCCTAAACCTATTTAAATAAACCAATGCTAAAAGAACCCCCAGATTTAATTTACACACATCACCACTTCTGCTGCTGCCTTAATTTTAACTGTGTCAGAACAACTTTTGTAATCCTCACTTTACAGCTTAGCTTTTCTGTACTTAAAAATTGCATCTGGTTTTAGGTCCCAGTCTGACACTTCTTTAAGTGACCGAGTCTCTCTTTTCATGTGAAGGAGAAAAAAAAAAGGTCTGATAAATTATATTAAGAAAACCAGGTTTTCTAATGTATATCCTGTCTTCCACATATTTGCCTGCAAGTTTGAGATTCATATTTGAAAATGATATGTTCCTTCTCTTAGTAAGCTAAAAATAATGCCCTGCCCCAAATGAAAAATAACATACCTAACTGTTGTAACAGTGTCCAGAAACCAGACTCTGACTGCTACACTTGATGTAAAATGCAAAGTACTACTACACTTGTAACAGAGTAATCCCATGAACCAGAGCAAGCTCTCAACCAAAAGACCAAAGACGAGCAGCTTTGGAGAGATCTGAAGGGTCATGATGGACAGTAAGTTGAACAGAAATCAGCAGTGCAGCCTTGCATTGGTGATGGCTAACAAACTATGGGCTGCATTGACAGAAGCATGGCCAGCAGGTCAAGAAAACTGATTACTTTCCTCTTTTCAGCAGTCACAAGATCACATCCACTGATCTCACGTGCCCAGTGTCCAGTTTTGGGTCCCCCATTACAAGACACAGTTGGACAGATCAAGCAGAAGGCCACAGAGACAGTTAGAGGGCTAAAGCACATAATGTACAAGGAAGGGCTGAGGTAGCTACGTTTACTGAGCATGGAGAAGAGGTGAACGCAACTGTTGTTTTCAACTAGCAAATGGGGTGATAAGAAATTGAGCCAGGTTCTTGGTGGTCTGCTGTCAAATGACAAGGGGCACATTTTGCAGCAGGGGGAAGTCCTACTAAGTATACATGGGTGAAAAACACAGAAGTGTCAAAGCAAGGGCAGTCAAGCACTGGGATTGGCTGTGCAAAGTTATGGGGTTTCCATCTTTGGAGATGCTCAAGCCCTAGCACAACCTTTCTGACTCCAAAGTCTTACTTTAGCAGCATACTAGACTAAGGAACCTCCAGACATCCTTTCCAATTTAGATTCTCCTGCAATTCCGTGCCACACCCAGAAAATGAAAGTAGAGCTTTCTGAATGCAAATCCTTTTAAGTGCTCCAAACAAATATTAATACCTTGTATCAGGCCAATAGGATAATAACTTCAGCATACAGCAAGTATAACACTAAGATTAAAATCCACACACTGTGCAGTCTTATACCATAACCCACCTAGCTACTTATTCCTCTGCTGTTACACTCCAGCCCTTTTCACTGCAGCCCCTGTCAAATCCCAGGATAACCTTTCAACTGCTCCATGCTCCACACTTCTCCTGGACTTCTCCAGGTCCTTCTCAATGGTCCTTGAGCCCTTCCAATCCCACTCTTACTCATTCATTTGATTAGCAGGGATTTCATCACATCATACATTTCATTCAACTCCTGTGAAGTACTAGCAGTAATGAGACTTCCAGGAAGCACAGCTGCTTAAACTTATTTTGCACTTTCCCCTGCATTTGATAAAATACCATATAGTCAAGATTTCATAAAGGCAGTTATTTGCAAGTTATCCAGTCAGTTCCTGAGCCTGCTTTCTAATCTAAGAGACTGAAATCTAACAAACCAGGCAAATTTGGTCTTTGTAGTTCCACGCCTAACATTATGGGCATAATTTTTCCAAAAACTAGATGCCTGTGCTAACACAGCATGTTAAGAAAAGACGGGTAAAAAAAATCTCACATTTGAAAAATCAGAATAACAAAAAGTGTTTGTTTTGTTGTGTGTTTTTTTCCCATTAAAAAATGTGTATGAGACAATCTCATTCACAGAAACATCAAAGCTCTTATATATGGCAGTACACATACAAAACTTAATGAATCAGTGACTTTTTAAAAATAGTTTCTGTATTTTACAGCTTAAAAATCTCTATTACAAATATTTGAAAGATATTTCAAGCAATTATAAAGTTATGTTAGATAATACCTCAGTATAAAAATAAAAAAAAAACCCAAACCAACACCTTTTTATTAGGTTTACTACATTCCTGAATTCAAATTCATCCTGATGCAGAATTACAAGGAAAGAAGTAAGTCAGGAGACTTGATTTTCAGAACTACCAATCAAGATAAAAGTAAACCAGCAAGCTGTGCATAAATGTAGGATTCTCTTACACTGATTTCCACAGCAGAAAGGTATCCTACTGAATTCATCATAAATGAACCTGAAACAGTTTTTGATAAACTTCATGAAATAACAGATCCAAGTGCCAGCAGTAACCTACACACTTATCTTGGGAAGTTTGTTGCAACTGCCTGTGCGATCCTAGAAACAGGTGAGAGCAAATAGCAAATAAGAACATTCTGCCATCGCTCAATTCCCTGAAAAGTATCTTTTGAGCTTTTAAATATTTTCTTGATCTGGCACATAATTGAGAATATTTCTCTAAATTACTTTTTCATAGAATCATAGAATTATAGTTTTCCACCAGGACATTTGTAAACAAGGACAGTGGTGCTATGCACCGACCTCAAGAATGCAAGAGCACATTCTCATCACTGCCAACACTTAAATCTCAAAGTACGCTGTTTTTTTACACTGATGTGACTTTCATGTTGCATCAAGCCAGAAGCATAAGAATATTAAATGTAAAAAATTGCACTATTAACATGAAAACTTCTCTGCTTGATAAATTTTAGAAGTTCAAAACGATTTTATTTTTGGAAAATGTTATTCAATAAGAGAAACCTTAAAGTTCTTCGTTGTTGCAAGTTGGACTTTTCCCTAGTGTCTCCTGATATGCAATGAATCTTCTCAAGTTCATCTTCACATTGTCAAGAACACACAGCTGATCTGTACTATATTTTCCTTTGCCCTCTTTTCGCATCTGCAAAACCAAGAAACGCATACTTTATTAATGGAGAAGTTTCTCCTACTATATCACCCAAAGTTCTGTATAGTTCTTCTATAGACATGTTACCGATGCCTCTTGAGAACTCCAATATGTTCACATGTGCAAATGCATAGGTAGCACTTATTTCTGCAGGTCAATTGACATTATACATCTCTGCTTAAAACTACACCATTGTTGGCATGCTATTTCATAATCTGAAACATAGAGTTAGTTTCTGTAGTTTTTTTAATGAAAGGCCTTGCATGTAACTAACCAAACAACAGTAGCACTGTCAGTTATGTATTTGTGTGTCCAGTGTTTAGCTTTAAGATTATGAAAGTCATTCCTTAGGCTTCATCTGACTAAAGAAACAACGTATCAAAGGTCAATGTCTATTTAAGACAAGGATGTACTTACAATTATAGCTTAGAATTTTGGCCTTGTGATTCATGAAAACACAGAATACTTGATTTTAATTAACCACCATCAGAACAAAAATGCCCCCTAGCAGCTACAGCAACTTATAACCAAAACATGTAACTTCAGAAGGGACTTCTCTCCCACCAATTAAGCTGTTCTCCTCCAGGGACATCTGCAAGATTTTTTTTACAAGGGTTTCAGAACAATACAGTAATTTGGACATCAGTAAAGCTGATGGTGTAATGCAGATGTTGCAATGCAGATGTTGTGCTGCTACTTTGATAGTTCCAAGCACTTCAAGATAAGTGTATTTGCTTTCTTCTAAAGAGGAGTATCAGGAATTCAATTATGTGGGGTTGTTTGGTTGTTTTGTTGGTTTTTTTTATATTCATCTTGTAAAGCCATACATTCCTGCTTAAAGCTTCAACCTACACTGTGTTGAGACCCTGAGCTGGCTGCATTTGATGCTTACCCTCATTTTGAACACTGGCTGAAATTCTTTCAGTGCTGGAAGCAACCTGATCTCTACCGCCGCCTTTTCTGCTTCTTTACCATCTGCAAATACATCAAACAATGCATCCAAGGCCTCCCCTGCTACCACAAGAGAAGATTCCTTCATAGCAACCTCAAGAAGAAATTTTCCAATCACCTGAAATATGAAAGAAAAAACTGTTTTTCCAGCAATGCTTAAGAGAATTGAAAGAAGTATCAAAACTGATTTAGGCTTGCACTGCCAATATTGCTTTTTACCTTTAGTGTTTCAGCTGTTTCTTGTCCTTTTGCCAGGATGCTGCCAGAAATTCCAAGGATGCTCACTATATTCACTTTAACACTGGCATTGCTGCTGTCCATACCAGCTTCACATAAAGACAATAGCTGCTCAGGAGTCATACACTGCTTAGCAAGGGGAGGAAGAAAAAAAAAATAAAAAAAGAAGAGAGGCGTGTTTACATTTCCATGGAATTTTCAAATACGATATTTTAGATCATTTGCAGAGTCCTGTATTATCAAAACGTGAATTCTGGAAATGTAATTAGCAAGAACACAGTTAAACTCTCCCTTTCAGGTTCTTAAGGTGTTTCTTCCAGAACAACCAAGGCTGTTATGAAGCTGAAGGAAAAAGTTCTGAGCCTAAAGGGATTTTCACAGATTTACCCAGCTCAATACCTATTTCTCCAAGTCATTACAACTTACAGAATTCATTTTTCAGTTTACAGCCAGGAAGGACCCACAGAACATCTAGTATTACATCTTGTGTAATAAAGTATTATGCTTCATTCCTATATTTAGTTCATTAATTCATGTCCAACCAAGATTTTAGAAAGACAACCAGATTCAACGGGATGACTCAGGAAACAAAGAATCCACTTTTCTAGGTGCTAATTTACTAAATGCTTGCCATTATGTCCATCTTCTAAAGAGAGCACCTGCGGCTCATTCCTATTCTGGTTTTGAAATACCCTTCTTCTGTTTACATGTTAAGGAAGAGATACATAAAAAAAATACTCCTGTAAGGCCTATAAAAAATATGAAGAGTGAATGCTATTACATCTGTTCTTCCAGTGTTCACACTTGCTAAAATTTAGAACTTCAAATGTTCTTGTTTCAAAAACTTTCCAGCACCATCTCACATGATTTTGTGCCTACGAGAGCATTTGAGTTTGAAAGCCTTTACCTGGGAGATGTTCTTTGATGCCATTGTTTGTAAGAGAGCTCTCAAAGCACTAGTTATGGCTTCTAGGAATTCTGTGTCTGTAGGGAGTTCTGTCAAAAAATTGAACCCAGAGACAAAAGTTAAACAGTAAGATGAAGGACACAAGAAGCAAAGAAATATAAATTCCTTAATTGTCCCTGTAGGTAGTACCGAAAACAGGAAGAGCTAGATTTTCAGAGACTCCTCTCTGTAGGTTATAACCACTGTGATTTGTTTAAATTCAGTATTAATTGCATCTGGAGGTCAGATCACAGTTGGTCCTCATTTTCAGGTATATCCTGAAATGTGACCTAACATACAGCACAAACCACTGTCATCAGAACAGAGGTTTGTAAACTGGTTATCACATGTAAGCCATCAAACTAGAATTAAGAAAGCTACAGAAGCTGACTATGTATTTTAATGCCTTTCTTCTGTTTCCTAAGCAGGCCTTTTAGGCACCCAGAACACTGGAGTCCTGCCAATTCATATAAAGGGCATGTTTTCTGGTGGTTTAATAACCTTTCAGAAATGTATGACTCATACACTGCATATTTCTTTTTTAACTACAAATTCATCAATGCCAGCCATCACCTTCAATACATGTTCTGCATTTCTTGAAGCTTTTTCTTTCTCCCCAGTGTGTTTTTATTTTCTGGATCACTCCAGATGCAGAACCTCTTGATGATTTCACATGTCTCCTCCCTTCCCATATATGCAACTAGATCTTTATGCCTCTTTTTCACCCTGTAAACCACAGCATTTCTTCTAACCACATGTTGGTATGCTATCAACTCTATCTGGCAGTTTCCATTAGATAGCATTTAACTACAAAAATAATATTATGCTAACAAAAAGGCACCTGGGCCATTAAACTAATTTATTGGCACCCTTTGTCTTAAGGTAGCCACTTCTCCAGTTTCATCTAAGAACTGACTTATTGTGAAGCATAACAGACTGTGAAATCTTGGAAGTTCCCCTCTTTTAGCATAAGACAAATATTTCAGGTGAACTTCTTTGTATGTGTCTTCGTATTTATTTTCATTTCCTGTATTTTATTTTTTCAAGCACTATGTACTCAGTAATAATGTTCTTACAGACTGGTCACATGGTTTTAATGACATTGGGGAAAAAAAAAAGAAAGCATGTTTTGCAGGCAGATAGATTTTCAGGCATTAATGCAGTATCATAGTATGTATACTATGACAAAACAGAACTACATACACCTCATTTGTGGCTACAAATGAAGATACCTGAAGGAAGGAGAGAAAACTGAGCTTCTCAAGCTTGTAAAACTTGTGCATATGCTAGACTACAACAGAACTGTCTTAGGAAAAATGTTTTCTGACAATTTTTAGAATTGAGCCATCATCACTGACCTTAGAACAAAAAACAGGTTATCAGAGTAGCCTGCATGGAGCAGTCTGCCAGGGAACTGGATCATCGCTTCAAACCAGGGTTTGGGGTTTTTTGCCTTTTTTTTTTGAATCACAGTTCAACTTCTCTAGCACCAGTAACAAAGATCATAGCATAAATGGTCCAACAGTATTATTGGAATGATGCTGATCTCATGTAGATTACAGGAGGCAGCTGGAAATGCCAACTGTCTACACTGTCTTGATAGGGGACTATATGATGATGTACGGGGAAACCATCACAGTGTCCCTATGAAATAACATGCCTTTGAAGAACTACAGTGGATGTATTCTAGTATTTACCAGGACATATCTGATGTTCAAAAATAGTATTTTTAGGAAAACTAAATTTATTGCCTTCTGCACTGAACTCAAGCCACCACTGTAACAGGAAGTTGAGCAGCTTCATTATTTAGTAATAAAAACTTTGCACACTTTCTTATTAAAAATGAATTTCCAGTAAAGCTCTGCAATCATATGCATAAAGCACATCCTAGAGACAAAGCAGCTGCTCTATTTCCTACTGTCATAAGCATGTACATTCTAGAGATTTTTGCAACAACCTCCAATGCCATAATTTCTTAAGATTAAAAAAAAAACCAACAAAACAGTGAAAGACTGCTAGTTTCCCCTCCCCCCCCCCCCCGCCTATTTAGGCTAGTTAGCACACTTAAGAAGAAAACATCCCATCTTTTTCATGGCTTGTCTGATTGATGAAAACCTGCTAATATGAGCAAGCAAACAGTTCGGGTCTCACAGGAAGGCACAATTCATCCACTAACAGCAACTTGCTGCATGCAAACAGATGTAGAGCAAATTCTTGCATTAGAAGCCTACTTGCTCAGGATGCAATTTGGAAATAAGAAAAGTCTTATCAGGATACACTGTTTTGTCAGCAGTCTTCTGACCTTCAGTATGCTTACTTTGAAATGCTGGAGGGATAAACTTACTAATAAAATGGCGTTAGAACAATGTACATGGCTGCCTCATATGTGTAAGTTTAAAGGGGGTCAGCAAGCCCCCTTTACTGAGCATCTTACCAATTTTAGCAAAGACTAGCTGCAAGAGATGCTGTGCAATGGACTGAAGTGAAGCTCCTCCAAGACAATCCACGTCTGACACTAACAAAATGTTCTGAAGACATGTTAAAGCTCTACACTGCACTGCATTGAGTCTGAAACAAACAAACAAAACATACACTTAGCAGATCCCTTTGAAGAGATGTCAAAACACAAAGAAACATCCTCAATTAAATAAGCCTTCGATATGGTATGTAATTTACAGAAAGATTTGTATCTCTCCATACAAAATCATGTACCAGATCCGCCATTGTTTACACCTTATAAGTAACTCAAAGATAGACAATCCTTCTGAGAGTACTAAAACAACTGAATATACATGAAAAATAGTAAGAGAAACAATAAAATTCCTACTTTTTAATTAATGGTTTCCAGGATGGATTGTGCATACAGATGTCTAGAGCAACACTGTTTGGAAAAGCAGTTTTTTCAAGAATCTGGGGAGGGGAAAAAAAGAAAGGCTTAGCAATACAGCCTTAGCTTAATGTAAAACAGATACTTCAAACTACATACTTCAAAGCTCCCCAGGTAGCAAGTGTCTCACCTTGCCAGAATCTTTCTCAGTCACTCAAATGGTACAATTGTACACTGGGTTTGGCACAGATTGTTTTAAGTATCCAACTGTAAAAGGTGATTTTCTAGGCCTCTGATAATCCTTTTTACTTCAATCTTTTTTTGTACAGATTTCACTACAGAATTTTCAGATAACCACAAGTCTAAAACATCAGCCATGAAACTTAAGACTGCTTTCAAAAAGCCTTGAATGTTTTTATCTCACACACTGATGACCTGGGTCAGAATTCTAGCATAATAACTGATGCAACTGATGATCTTCATCTTTACAACTCCAAAGATTGAGTAAAACTCTGAAACAAGAACATCTGAATTCTTGTCAGTGTCAAAAATTGTATTTCAGATACTATGTATGAAACGGGGAAGAACTTGCACTTATTCAGTGCTGACTGTCCCACTCATGTAACATAAACCTCTTTTAGCTAACATGGTAATCTGACAGTCATGCTTCTGCTGAAAGTTTCCTTTCTTTTAGCAAGTAATCTTTTTGACAACCAAATCAATTTTCTATTCTAGAAATGCCAAACTGAAAGCAACACCACCCCTACCCCCCCCAAAAAAAAGAACCCCAGACAATCAAAAATACTCCCAAACACAATTTCTGAAACACATGCACCCTCTATTCCCACTTACATGAAGAAATTATTTATGACAAGACAGCTCATGTATTGATGCTCCACCTCTAGACCAAAAAAGTGAAGTTAAACTGGTTTTTAAAAATACTCCTTTTCTACAGATGGATTTTGATCATTTCCTAACCTGGGATACAAATCAGGCAGAAGGAAAAGGCTGTACCATGTGTTAGAAACAAGACAATACCTTCTTTGGAATGAGATTGTTCATAAACGCTGAGTTAACCTCATCGGAGAGGCATAGAGGTGACATTAGCAGCCCACTCCCATCATTGTACAAGTTTTCCATAAAGTCACTTTCATCACTGCTGGAGAGTTCTTCCCATTCATCATCAGAGGGATCTGAGAAAAGATGACAGACTTGTAATAGCACTCCCACAACAGGTATCCTACTTCTCACTTGTACCTCTTGGTTAGGTTCTTCACCTGTTGGCCAGGAGTCTTTAAGTTCTTGGGCTTTGCTGAGATCCATGCAAACTAACTGCCATTAATCCACAGTTCTAAATATTATACTATTTTTGTTAAAATTGTTTTATCTTTTAAAAATATTTATTTTATATTTACTCATGCAGCAAGCATGTTTACATGAGAGGTTCTTCATACAGAGGTACTTCATTCTCTTGTATTAACTATGCTGCACTTAAAGAAAAGGTATAGAAGAAACATTCCATAAGACATTTACTAAGACTTTAACTCGGATTGTACCATTTAACTTTCTGAGGTATATTCAAGCATGCAAATACACCAGTTTAGCTTAACTTGTTTACTAACTGAAATAGGTTTTAGGCAACTGTTTTCTCTGGCAATACTGAAGCCACAGACAGATGTCCTTTGAGCTGTAACTGAGTGGGATGAAGATGTTACTGTCTCCACAGCAAGGCCAGTTGAAAAAGGAAATGATGACAGCAAAACAAGCCAAAGCAAGCCAGATCACCACTGTTACCCCTTTCAGACAACCTATTTTAAGTAAAATAAACCTGAGCTAGGTTTGTACTTACGTAATTTGTTATACTAACAGATCTGCCAGGGCTGACGTGGTGACAGGAGTTAAGGCCAATCACCAATAGGCACAGCTACTGTAAAAGTGAATAATCTGTCATGGCTAAAAGCAGACCTGGCTTGGCAAGCACAAGCTAAGTCCATCATTTATATTTAAATTGATAAATCTACATGCATAGGGTTTACACTGATTTATCTAAAGTTGTTTTAAACCTAGTTAAATTTTAACTGGTGTGACACCGGTGTTTACACAAGTCCAAGTCTACAGGTCGGACAGATCCTCCTCATTGACAGGTGAAAACTCTGCCTGTGTACATAGGTCAGCACATTCAACTATGGAAAAAACATCGTATTCCCCCCAAAGTGACTTTTTCTGGCAACACAGATGCGCATGAGATCTAGGTCCTGTAGTAACTGCAATAACAGCCATATACACTCTCGGTGGTAAAGATAAATTCATTCACTTAAAGCAAGAAAGGTCTGACGGAAGGCATTTCACCTGCACTACACAGCAGCTTAAAAGTATTTGAAGGTGATAACTGTTGTTTATCCAACACAAAGTAACTCATCAGGCTGTAACACTCTGATCACACAGACATCATCTTTTGCCTCTGGAAATAGCTAATTAATTCTACAGTTACGATAAGCTGTAAAAGAGCCAACAGCTTTTGCATGAGAAAACAGTTGTCTTTTGTGCTTTACCAACACACAGCAGCAACAAGCGTAAGAGCAAAGCGGACATCCCTCTTTCAGTCAGTCTTTTGCCTCTTACAAAGAAATTCCATCTGCATCTTTTCGAAACAAAGCAAAACTTTTCTTTGAAAACTAAATGAGAACTATATGAACTGACCGCAGAATTCAGCAACAACAAAGACAACAGTCATCATACGTTCACAGTGGATGACCAGGGCAGAGCAGGAACTGGGCTCTAGAACATTAGCCCACAACCAAGACTAGATTTTTTGCAACTTTCTTGGAAATACAGAAGCATTTCCAATGACAATCCCATCCTAACTAGCGCAGGTAGGGTAACCTACAACTACAGACTGGAGAGCAACACTGGCATCTTCTGGCTTCCTTCTCATGTCCCTGTTCAGGGAAGAGCACTCTGCTTCTTCCAAACACTGGCCAGTGCTCAGTAGAACACATCTCTTGCAAGCCTGGTTATTCCCCTCAATTCTGTGGCAAGCTGAGTGTTTCTATAAACTCAGCATAATGGCTACAGCTATTTTAGTCCTCAAATAACTCGAAAATTAAATGAGCAGCTGCCTCTGGATTCCTCTTAATTTCTACAAACTACATTTCTGTCTGCCCATGAATGGGTAAAGCACTGTGGTGAAATACAACACAATCAACCTTACATTACACGGAGTGAATGGCACAATATGCAGTTTACCCACAAGAGATTTTCCAATTAAAGGGGAGAGCTTATGAATTACAGCTCATTAGATGAGATATGCAGTTATGAAAGAATTTTCATATACTAAGTGCAGAAATTCCTTATGCTGTAAGAGGAAAAAAAACAAATCACCACGGGGAATATCTGCATATTACTGTGGGTTTTATTAGAATCTGAATGATTTACTCAGAAAATTCTCTCCTATGCAATTACTTTTGCATCAGACTTACAAACTGTAGCAGCAATTAACGTTTTCAGGTTTTGGAGGGATTTTTGAGGTGCAATTTCTGTTTGGTGGTTCTTTTATTATTTTTTTTTTTACAAAATTCGGAAATCACTTATTTGTTTTCATGAGGATTAGGAGAAAAGCTATAAAACACAGTATCAGAGTTCATAGCAGATACAGAATATCTAATTGTTACTCCCCCACAAATAACAGCTTGCCTTTCTCCTCAGAAAAAAAGCTCTTAAAGGTGGTACTCTGAACAGTCTAAATCTGCATTGCTGCCAGACCTGCATGCAATGTCTCTCTTCCTTAAAAAGATACTTATAGTATCTTTTTGATACTACAAGAAGTTTGATACTTACAATATCAAACCAACAAGATTTATCTGCTTAAAAAAATATTGATGCCCTCATTCTGCAGTAACATTCACACCCATATTATATCAAATGAACTCTCAGACCACACTTGAAATGAACAAAGAATATGCTGTAATACTTTTCTGGAAATGCTTCTTCATCACAAGTGCTTTCTTGTTTGTTCTTAAATGACGGCACATGTAGTTCTATTTTGAATGTAGTTTTCATTTCAAAGAAATAGGTAAGCAACAGAAAATACATGAGAAAAACCCACACAATCCGATCTGTCTCCAGTGTGGGTGTCAGGGAAAGTAAGTCTGTGTGCATCTGCCCATAGAAGCTAAGATTACCAAACAGCAAACTAAACATGACCTATTCCAGAAATGAAATGAACTACAACACTTGTAATGAAAGAGATTCCTACAAACCTTCACTGCAGCACATATTAACAATGATTTCCAGAGCAGTTTGCTGAGCCATCAGTAAAGCTGTAACTTCTTTCAGTTCCCGTTGATCAGGCTAAAAGGTAAAAACACGAACCAAATTTAATTTTGTAAAACAACATTTCAGTGCAATTTAAAGTACCCAAACTGACAGCTGAAAATTCAATCCTGCTGTTTCCTCTTCTCATTCTACAGAAAAATGTGAAAAAACAAAACCACTGGCAAAACCAAGAGGCATTATCTATCATCTTTCTGTTGAACACTTCAGACCAAATTTTGCTATCAAGAAATGCCACCTGCACTAAAGCCATCACAGAGAAGATTATCTAGTATTAGCTAAATCCTGAACAGAAACATGTAATTCTGTTATTCTTTTCATGTACATCATAGTGAATCCATTTGTTAACCTCCCGACCATCTCCACTGGTGACTGAATGGTTACAATCAATAAACATCTCACTTGCTACATACAGAAATCAGAACTTCCTCCAGTGGCTACAAGTAGAAGCCTAAGGTAAATATATACCTTCCACTATAGGAAACAAATGAAAACATGCTTTTCTAATGTACTGTGTAACTTGATCACACTGGAACAAGTTGCGCTGGAATTCTCCACGCTTGCCTTTGAAGTTTTAGCTACATTAGTCAAGCTATTTGGGAGCTGAGACTAGTAACACTCATAGATAGTTTACTCTAGCTAAGACTCCCTCAAGACCAGTCAGATGCCTAGCCAAACACACTAGGCTGTCCAAAAGCCAGGCAGATGCACTTACTGGAAGGAAATCAGAAATGTCATTTTCTCCCTTTTTGACTTTTGGTATTTCTTCCAAGTCATAACCTTCACTCAAAACACAGTTTTCTGTAACATCACTCATGTTTTCCTCGGTTTCTCTCTCCACAGCAAGTTTTAACCTGTTTTTCTCAGCTTCTTTCATACGAATAATTGTTTCGCCAGCATCTATTGCTAATGATTCTGAAAAAATCTTCAGGATTGCATTAATCATGCTTCCCAGGCTGCCTGGTGGAATTGTACCCTTGATATTCCAGACAATGCCTAAATGTGAGATAGTTGAAATATAAAAATTAGTAAAATACTCAATTCCCAACTCTGAAATATTTATGTATTTTCTAAGGACACAGCCACAATATCCAGTGCTTATACTTCAATATGAATTTTCAAGTGTTTTCTTTAAAGGCTTGTATTTTTTTCTGTTTAACGTTTCATGTACTTAACCTTTAAAAACAACGTTAGGCCCAAATCTTAAGTAGATTTCAGCATGTAAGTATATGCAGAGTATCTACATGGAGCCACCTTGGTGCCACATTTAGATATGATAATAAATCCACATGAAATAACCATTTTCAGAATTAATTTATTACATTCCAATATAAAAAATCACCATGGTTGAGCATTTGAGGTAGAAAAAAGAATGAAAGATAGAGAACTTTAAATAAAAATCCACTCCTATTAAGTTCAAAACAATTCCTATACTACTTGTTTTGACTCATTTAACTGTTAAAAAACAAATGAACAGTTAAAATGCATTATCATGCTGAATTCAGAATCTAGCATTTAAGACCATTTAAAAAATGGTTGTATATACCTGATCACTACAAAACACAAGCCCAAAAGGCAGAAATAACCTCAAGAACCATCTATACAGGCTATGACCAACAGTGGACTATAGCTTAGAATACTAAGCCTTTTGTCCTTCCCACCCTCCTTTAGCTGCCAGCACAAAGCAGTGAATGCCCTTGAGCATCCTACCTGCTGTGAGTGTTCTCAGAAGGATGTGCTTCATTGTGCTCTCTGGACACAACATCACTGTTTCCAATACTTGTTGTGAAGAAGCATTAAACGAAGAAAGAAGATCTGGATTATCTTCTGTCACTGCCTGCAAGCAGTTTGCTGCAGCAAACAACAAAGATAATTAATAAACCCAACAGCAGTTTTCACTCTCCTAATGAGAAAACATTTTCTGGCAAGCTGGAGTAATGAAACACAGAGACAGGAAAAAATACTTCATACAGTATCATGTTGTAATGGTATGACACTGTCTTTCACAAACTGTGTTTTAGATTAAAGACATTCTATGGCAAACCTGTACATAAAACAGGTGAGGCAGTACCACATTAGACATGGGACTAGCTGTGCAAGCACATACAGCTGTAAAACCACTATAAGATTATAATAGCAATAACACTAATAAAACCACATTGCAAGTGATAGAAATTGTTTAGGTATTTTTAGATGGACTATGTCCTTTGCTCTACAAAAACCTATTAGACTTTTCACTACCAAACCCAGCTAACAAATTTAAAAACACAGCCTCTATCTAGAGCTTTCTTTCCACAATTTTTTTCACTCCCATGTAACCACCAATAAGCCATTCTTCTCTGGACTGAAAACAAGCACAACAGTTGTGTACTTCTGGTTGATATGCTGTTCACAAAGTCTTATATTCAGTGTAAATTTAAGTAACTACAGTTTAAGTAATGCTAAGGCAGGTACATTATAAAATGGATGTGACAGTGCTACATTTATATAGTAGAAAGAAAAAAAATCTTTAAATCCTTATCTTTTTACCACTTACCTGCTGAAATAGCCAGATCCACATTTGTAGAAAATTTTTTCATGTAACGTAACACAGCTTCCAGACATCCTTCCTTGTTGAATATGTGTACTGCGGTACTGCTGCATTCACTAATGCATAAGAAAGATAAATAAAACACTTTTCCCAAGAAAAAAAAAATCCTATAACAATGTTTTATGTAACATGTACTTGCTATTCTCACATTCTAAAAATCCACCTAAGGATTACGCATGAGTTCAAAAGCTATTCTTAATTACTGTGGTTACGATCAACTCCATAGAAAATGGAGAAAGCAAAGCAGCAATAACCTCGGCACCTTTGAGGAAAGTTGGCTTCTGCAGTCTGCTTCCTCACGCACAGTATTCAGGATTTTATTTGGGAGCCCAAGTACAGTGTGCTGCAGACAGAGCCAGCCAGAAGGTGAAAGGCAGCTTACAGTTGCGGTCTACAGGCCAGCCCAGGGCTTTCTCCATCCATCGAAGGCTTCATCCACAAAAGCACTGACAACAGAGCAGGCTGTTGCATCCAGTGTCAATATTCACTTATTACAGGAAATGACTGCTCTTAACATTCCAAAATGGATGCTAAATCAATGCTAAATGTGGCATTTACTTTAATTATCTAACACTGTGATTTGTGTTGCTCCAAATTCTCACAGCTATTCCCATTTTTAAACTAATTACCAATAAAAGACAAATTCAAACTAAAAAGCACATGGGACCTAACTAGCTACAAGGGTCTTCAAAATGCATTGAATACATTGTCTCTGCATCAATGCCAGCCCAAATTTGATCAGTACCAAACTCAGCAATGAAGTCAGCAGTTCATGGTAATTGCAAAAAAAGTTCAAAATACAGAAGTGATTTATAGCACACTTAATGATTATAGTTCCTGTTCCAAAGCACTTATGTCTGCAAAAGCAATTAAAAAAAGAACACAAAATGTTGCTGAGTAAGTTACAAAGGGTCATGTATTCTGTGCAAGGTGCTGAGCAAGCAGTTTCTGTACTGTTCTAGATTCCAAACACCCCCCCCCAAAAAAAAAACCAATGTATAAATAAGACCTCAAGCCAGCAGCCATACCATAAAGACAGACACAGCTGCAGCTGCATTGCAATACTGTACAGTAAAATTCTGTACAGACCAAAGAGTATAATGCCATAAAGCTGTAACAAAACAAGGAGAACTTTTAGAACTGCTATGTAGCACTTCAACACTTATAGCCATTTCTGTATTAACAGTGTTGCCATTTTTCTTCCTTCATTTGGTGTTTTCAATGTAAACTACTAAGTGAACTATCCACATTCTTTCTCAATTAAGCAGATTTGTAGCAGTGTCTCAGGCACTAAGGGATAGTTTGTCCAAACATGTAATATTAATTTTATGGATGACCTGCAGAGGGAGGAAGTAGTACAAAACCTTCTCATACTCCCAGAGTACTAGAACCCAATAATCAGCATTTAATTTCCTCTATTTCCCATATCGTAATAAGGATCTACAGCAACTGCATGGAAGACCCCACAACCCAAAAACTGTACAGGAGATTCACAGAACACAATCCGGAATCAGTGTCAGAATTTGGGATGAACAACCACTGGGGAAGGGAAAGAATGCCACTCCTAAAAATAATGACCAACTTTGTGCACTTTTAGAATCCTTCATCTAGAAAAGTAACTTACAGTAGAAGATAAAACTGTATTTCTGATCAGATGAGGGTTTGCCATTTGTTAAGGAGGACATGCATAGGAGCAACACAGTCAGAAACCAGAATCAGCAACTGAATACTTCCTCACATGCAAGGACAATAATTTCATTTCTGCTTCCATTACCACACTCTTTTTAAGGAACAATTTAATTTAGCTCTTTCCAAAAGCCAGTGTTTACACAGTACTTACCATACATTCCACAGCAAATTAATAGCCTCGTTGGCTATGTCTTCAGTATAGTTTTTGTCCATCTCTATGCGTTTCTCTGGAGAGAGCTGGTTAGCATCCAGTCCAGTGCTGCACTACAACCAAACAAGAGAACCACGGTTAGGCAATAAACAAATCAAGAAGCAAAACCTTGAAATATTAGCAGCAGAGTGAATGGAGAGATCTCTCTTGAGTGTTTGACAGAAAATCAGACTAGTTTCCTATTCTGCATGAAAACTGAGCCACAACAGAACTGAATCATTTGTAAATTTTCTTTTGTTGTAGAAAGACTCTGTCAGTACTTGCTTTGCATTCAATAATCTTCAGAATGATTTTTTTATAAAGACTTAGCAATTTTAGAACCTGAAATGCTGTTTCTTGCTAATACAGACTGTAAGCAATTTTCAGCAGTTCTTTCTAATCACAAAAATTAATTCAGCTAAACATCTTGCTGTGCTTTACAATAATGCTATTACTCAAAATGTAAAATGGGGAAGAAACATACAGAAAATAATGATACTGTTCAAGGCTGCTCATACACAGACAGCAGGTGACAGTATTCAATGCAATTTCCAACCTGCACTGCAACACCTCGATAAAACAAAGAATATGTAATCAGTACAGATATTCTACAACAGCAGTAACTACCCAACTGTAAATCCAAGATTTTAGTAGATAAAACTGCTTGCCAAAATACCCTCACTAGAACAACGTTGCAACATAAATGTTGGATCTGGATCTTCACTGACAAAAAAAGATTTGTCTTCAATGATGTTCCAGACCCAAAATCACCCCACCAATTATGCAAAAATCATCCTGGACAGCCAACCTTAACGCAAACCCAAGGCAGCAGGTCAAGAGACAAAATCGAGTGGTTTGAAATCTCTGGAATACTTTTTGTCCTATTAAACCTACTGAAAAATTAATTTAAAAGATCTCTCAAATATCCTATTGTGAGAATACCTACAAAAATTCAACTATTTTTGAAAATGGGATAACTCAATTACTAGATCAGTTTTAAAGTTGGAATAAAAACAAACACACCTCTTTCAGGAGTGCAACAAGGGGTGTCATGATGTCTTTTGACACCATGTCATCACAGACTTCAAATCCCCCGCAGGCACTCAGATTTCTGGAAAAAAAAAACCACAGAAAAACATGCTTTGATAAGGTACAATACTTTGCAGGAATATTAAAAACACCATGTATTCAGTATTCTCTAAAGGTTATGGTACTTTTTGTTTTATCAATCTGCTTAATCAGTAACTTTAATTTTCTACCTTCTTAGCATAAAAGAGTAACTTTGGTATTAGGTAAAAAAATTACTTTCACTTACTTGTTTAGCACAACCATAAAAACTATCTGCACTAACACATGACTTCTGTCAGATACTACTCAAGATACAACATGAATGTTAACAGGTATTAGCATTAAATTTTAGTACAAATAAAGCAAGCTGCAGGTTTGACTGCAGAATAGCAGCTGAAAATTATGCTGTTCAATATTTACAAGTTTCTAAAAACACAGCTCTGTGCATTTGCTAACTAACCCACCACTTATACAGGGCTACCAAGACACAAAATGCCATACTAGCAGCATTCAGCTTCTCTGTATTTCTTCATTTCACTATCAATTTTTTTTTCTAACATAAGGATGGAAAGCAAAACATTCCACTAGGAGTAGATAAAATTGTAACAACTAATCTAAACTCTGCTCCTGCCAATAAAATTTCATGACAGCCTACTGGAGCAAGAAAAGCTGCTCCCTCAGGGATTTCAACTGACACAGGTATATTTACTCAAAATAGAGTTAAAGCAAGAGAGGCTGGCATTCAAATTCACAGGTTTTAACAGGAAATCCCGTCTCTTTTCCATGCCAGGAGTACTTAGTTCTAAACAAATACTAGCAACTGCTTACCGGAGGGCACCTGCAGCCGTTTCACGAACAGCTAAACTGTAATCCATCAACAATGGTCCTAAACAACGGACCACATCTCTCTGCAGGAAGGCTGGGATTGCCTGCTGCTCCTGCAACAGCTTGGAAATACTGGCACAGGCATACTCTCTCACTTCAGCACTTGGATGCTGCACCTGGGGAGACACAAACAGGGCCAATTAGGGGAAAGGGAAAAGGTAGCTGGAAGTTTTTATTGAGTGAAAAGATGGATCTGCCTTTTGATTTGCAGGCCCAGGACTATAGCTCCTCTTTTACTGCTCCAGAATAGAATCAAGAGCTTCTAACTTCCATGGAAGTTTATGTATCTCTCCCTGGATTACGTGTGTAGAACCAGACAAATGCTATTACGGGCGTTTATCAAGAGAGCTGCAATTCAGACACAGACTTGACACTAGCTGTCCCTGGTGAGACATCACAGCTACTTTCAATTACCATGTTTAAAAAATTTAAAAAAGGAAAAAAATTGAAAGAAAAATACCATTGAGGAAATATGACACATTATGCCACCTTACACAGAAACTGAAAAATAAAAAAATACAAACAAAGCATGACAGCCTTTAGACTAAAAACATCTGGCCCAAGTCAAGGAGCAAGCATTCTCTACATTCACAACACTGTCTTGTGTTGTGAGAGGTTCAGGTAGATGCAAGAATCGCAAACCATAAAAATAAAAGAATGTCAGAAGTGCCTGTCCTGGGAGGTCATGGAGCTTGTAAAAAACCCAACAGAAAAGACAAACATCTGCTGAAGAGCAGACTGGAAAAGAGTGGTACCTCACAACCTGCCTCACTGACACGGAGGTCTCTGCGCTCATCATCACCTGTGCATTTATGTAATTTTTTCACTCTCCCTCTCTCTTCTTTTCTTTATAAGATTAAATAAGCTAGTCCAGCAGAATAATTAAGCAGTGGTCTGCTCAATGAGTTCATTTAGGTGAAGTAAACACAGGATATTTAATTCCTTAAAGGAAAATAGACTTTTACTGTAGATTCTAATGTCACATGAGCAGAAGGAGGTTTAAACTAGTTTTTATCTGTAGCACTTAAAACAAAACCAGGAATGTGGCGAACACGTGGCCAAACCCAATCTCTTCAGCATTTTCTGTGAGTTATTTCTCACCTGTGGATCTTGGACTTATCGCCTTGGCTACCATAGGAGCATTCTCCAGATGGGCAGACTGAACCCAAGCACTGCAAGAACTCCTTCAAAGCCTCTGCTGGGACGAGGAGCTAGGAGTAGCCTCACTAAACCAGTCAGGAAAGCGAGTCAGAGTGCCGAGCCCGGAGGCAGCAGCTGCCGGCCAGCCGGGAGCAGGCCGCGGCCGCCGCCCCTCCTTGCTGAGCCGCTTCGGGCGCAGCCGTAAAGCCAGAGACGCGACGCGGCAGCAGAGAACAAGCCGCACAGCTCCCTCCCGTGCCCGAGAGCAGACAGGCCGCACCGCTTCCAGGTCCTCGACACCGCTAAGAAAGCTTGAGACCTGTCTCCACTCCGCACCGAGGGCGGAGGAGCACAGCCCCCGCCAGCCACGCAGCCCCATCGGGTCGGGCCCCGGCTGTCGGTACCCCTGTCCCAAGCAGGGGTCGCGCCGAGCTCGCCCTGCCGGCGGCCGCCCCGAATCTTGCCCGCACCTTCTCCAGCAGCTCCGAGGCCGGCTCCTCGTCCGGGTCGTCCTCCTCATCGCACCGCTGCTCCAGGCCGGTAGGAGACAAGGGCATCTGCCGGAACCGCCTCCCCCGGCTCTTCCCCATGGCTTTCTGTCCTCCACGCGCCTCAGCGCCGGCGCACCCACGTGCAGACCCCGCGCAGGCGCAGCTCAGCCCCGCGCAGGCGCAGCCCGGCGGCCCGCCTACAGCCGGGAGATGCCCGGTTATAGATAGGGCCACGGGGCTATGGTGCTTCTGGCTTCGGCCAGAGCCCGAGGAAGCGCCGCTTCTAGAAAAGCCCTACAGCAGTTCTATAACCTTGGCACTGAAAGCATGCTTCTGGCTTTCTGAGTTTTAAGCAGGAGTTGTCAAAAAAGTTACTGCATGGATAACTGGCCTGTAGTGGTCAAGCGTTCATAGCAACTTCGCTTTTTGATCCTTCGATATCGGCTCTTCCTATCATTGTGATGCAGAATTCACCAAGCGTTTGATTGTTCACCCACTAATAGGGAACGTGAGCTAGGTTTAGACCGTCATGAGACAGGTTAGTTTTACCGTACTGATGATGTGTTGTTGCAATAGTAATCCTGCTCAGTGCAAGAGGAACCACAGGTTCAGACCCCTGGTGCATGGGCTTGGCTGAGGAGTCACTGGCGCGAGGGTACCACCTGCGGGCTTATGACCAAATGCCTCTAAGTCAGAACCCTGCCTAGACACAGAGATACTCCTAGGAGAAGGAAAACACTTCAAACCCAGGCAGATGGAGCTCATCTAGCCTTGTAAGGCCTTCCATCTTAGAGAAGGACACTAACTAAACGACCTGAGGATGTTGCTGTCACTGTCCAAGCTCGCTAGGCCCTGTCAGACAGACCTCACGTGTAAAGGGTGAGGCCAGTTCTGCGCACACTGCACCTCACCTAAAAATCCACTGCACAGGCCTGAAGGGTTTACTCACATTTGGAAAGCCCTGTAGCGACAGACAAGGAACAAAATGGCAGGCAATAAGGTGCAATGGAAGCCACAGACCCAACCCTGCATGCAGGCAGTTCAGGACATTGGTCACTCAAGACTGATCCAGGAAATGACAGCCTTGTTCAGAAACACCCTTAATGGCCAAGCAGCCTATCCCACATTGCCTTTTCAGTCCTCATTGCGCCTGTAGTAAGCGTGGGTAAAGCCCTTCCCAAATCTCCATTCGTGATGCCAAACCCTAAAGAGCATCCACATATGTGCTCAGGGCCATGATGTCTACTCCGCACACTTCCCCAGGTCAAAGACTCTGAACAAAGTAAATGTTGAATAAATCATTTTCTCTGAGAGCACTTGAGAGGCAGGATTGACCTGGACAGTGGAAAAGTGGATGGACTTTCTTTCTGGTGTTGTATACTGCATATCGTACACTGAATACAAGAAATGCTGGTCCAGTATGAAAGTCACAGACTTCAGCTGCAAACTCCCGAAGCTCTTCTACATTCAAGATCTGCATTTGCACAGTACAAAAAAAACCCAGCTATTTATACAAAGAATTTATTTTATACACATTGACCTACAAAATATACAGCAGTTAAAAATAATAGATGGGCACAAGGGAAAAATTACAGCAGAAATTCTGAATGTCTCAACTGACATGGTTACATCATAGGCTGCCTTTAGAAGCCAGTCTAGCTTGTAGTAGGCATTACTAAGTTGCAATAGCTTTGCAGTTTTAGTCAATTAGAAGAGTTTGAAACCATTAAAAAGGCACCTTGAACAAACTAAAACTCTTTACAATTTAGCTATTCAAAAGTTGCACTTTATGCACACGACATCCACGTCTTGCTTTTAACACTCAATAATAAAACTTGTTATTTTATTGTGGCACTCTATTTTCTCCACCAAATCTGAAGTTGTACATTTTTCAACACTAGTTTCATATCGAACTATTGTTGCATAAAAATCCTCTCAGAATGGTCACATGGACTTCAGATACAGTACAGATAAAGTCAGGAAGGTACAAGCATATTTAAATTACTAAAATCTGAAAAGATCAGTGTTGTGAACTAGATCACACCATTAACTATGTATGATCACAACAGAAGTGGCTGGTGCACTATATATACATATATATATATATACAGATTGACAAATATGATCATTTGATGCAGCTGCAGTTCTTAAACAGTGAGATCAGTTTTCTCCAGGACAGACAGTCTTTCTGCAAGCCTTTAACCGGTTCCAAAAAGAATGACCAGGAGACAAGGACAGCTGTAATGAGTAAGTGTGCTAATAAAACATCATGGGAATGGTAAGTGTTCCTATCAATACTGTTCATGAGAACACAAAAATCCATACAGCATTTATTACTTCTTTTCCTGAACATTGGCATCCATCTGCTATTTACAATAGCTTACAAAGACACGTAACACACACGAGGTTTGATTTTCAAGTTCAACTTCATAGCCGATCAACATACTTCACCTGTATGTTCTCTTCTAGCTGAAGTAAAAAAAGTGACACTAATACTGAAAAGGAGGTAATCAGAAGTGGCAAAAGCACTGATAATGTGATAACAAAGAATCTGGATAAGTGTTCAAGAAATAATATTGCACACTTTCACTGTCACCTGTGTAAGACTTTCACTCGCAGGCAGCAACAACCAGTCCCGTTTGGTTTTTGTTGTCACACTACCTTAAAAAGGTCATTTTTGGTTTCCATGGCAGTGGAAAAAACTGAAGGAAGACAGCCCTTATTGAACATGAGGCCTAGGTTTCAAAATTAATTTTCCAGTCTGCAAGACAGAAAAAAAAAGTTTAGACCCTGAAAGTTGAGCCCAAGCTCAATTTCACAGGCTAAGTTTAGAATGACACATGGAACAATACTAATTATTCTACATTCCAGTTTTGCAGATACACAGAATTTGTTAACGTGTATTAATAAAATCACAGAATGGTTGGGGTTGGAAGGGACCTTAAAGCTCCTCCACTTCTATTTCCCTGCCATGGGCAGGGACACCTTCCACTAGACCAAGCTGCTTCAAGCCCTGTCCAGCCTAGCTGTGAACACTGCCAGGGATGGGGCAGCCACAGCTTCTCTGGGCAACCCTGTGCCAGGGCCTCACCACCCTTATAGTAAGGAATTTCTTCCTAACATCTAATCCAAATTTGCCCTCTTAAAACCATTCCCCCTTGTCCTCACTACATGCCTTTGTGGCAAGTGCTGTTCAGAAAAAAACACCTGTGTGCCTTCTCCAATTATTCGCATTTTTTCCAAAACAAGGTTTAGGCAATGACTAACACTTACATCATCACAGGACATGTTATATTCTGCCAAAACAGTTCGACATCGGGCTGCTATACTGTGTGGATTGTGTCAAGAAAAGCAGCTAACACAGGTACACAGAGCAAGTAAAAACCAAAAAAGCAGTATGAGGCTTCAATAACAGCAGTAACTGCAACACCTTTAATCTGACAAACACAATTGAAGGATACATTGATGGTGCCACCACTCTTTTATGTATTCCAGCAAAGAATAAGCCTATTAGGGTAATACAACTAATTGTGAAAAATGGATGATTCCAAAGTGATGTGAAAAATGACACCTAGGAAAGAAATCAAATTAGTTCCACTTCATACTTCTAAAACATACAAAAAGTTGCTGCCTAGTTCACTTAATTAAAAAAACAAAACAAAACCATATTGCTCCTAGCTGTTTCTGAGTACTTGTGAACCATTCTTTAGATAAGCATTCAAGATACACATATTGGTAGGCATTATTGTCCCAGGACATATTCCAGAACAATTCTGGACAGCTCAAGAGCTTAACTGAGAATTATCTCCCAGTTTCACAGAAGAACCACCTGTAGCCTTTAAGTTTTCAATAATATACCTGACTGCCACATGCTACATTTGGGATTAGCCTGATTCTTACCTTTTGTGTCTCTGGGTCTATTAACCAGTTCCAGGCACCAGTCGCTGTGCAGACCGACACCACTATCAGAATCACTGAAAAAGAACAAGAGTCATAAATAGTATACCTCCTATCAAGTATTTCTTTTTCATCAACAGCTCTTACACTTTTCTTTCTTCTCCCTCTTCTGGGGGAGAATAAGTTTCTAGTTGGAAGGTAGAAATGAAAACAGGCAAAGAAACTTTACATGAAACCATAAAGATTCTGTACCAGTTTTGCAGACAGGACAAGTAGGTACCAAAATATAAATTCTGTGAAGTAAAAACATCCAAATGATTTGGAGAAACAAAAGTTTCTAAAATAACACCATTAGCAAATATATGAGTTGAAAGACTGGAGTTAAGAGCTGTACCAAATTGTCAGTATGCTCTTTGAGCTTATGCAGTCTGGGCAATGGAAATGAATCACCATTACATTGCAGAGCAGTATTAAAGCATCTATCCCATTAGCTCTTCTACATCACAACAGCCTGAGGCATTAGCAACAGCAGTTCAATGGCATATCTGAGTTGTGTTATACTGCCCACCACAATCAACACAATTACAAGCAAGAAAGCCAACATAGTGAAAAAAGATAAACACAAAATTCAAACAGGAGTCAGAAAGCATGATAGCATTAGCACATGAAAATTAACAAAAACCTGTACACATACAGAATACCTTAGGAAGAATAATCAATTCACTGTAAATGGATAATGCTAGATACGTACTAGAGTAACACAAGATACTAGACTGATTTTGAGAAACTACAAAAGGCTGGGGGACAGGGGTTCATGGAAAAAGAAAACAGTACAAATACAAAGGTAGAGAAAGCTCCTATTGTATTGTACAGCCATGAAGCCTTGCAGGTTTCATGGGGCATTTGGGAGTTCTGAGTTTTTCCTGTGGAGCCTGAAATTCTGATGCAAATAAAGTCTTCTATGGGGTGAGAGGGGAAGAAAGCAAAAAGCAGCACAAAAAACCCTAAAGAGCCAGAGTTACCAGCCTTTGTGGTCATTGGGAAGAACCTGAAAACAAACCCCAGATATTCACAAAATACTACTTCTAGGTTCGTAAGACTGCTGTAGTTTACTACTAGGTTACATATTCCTTCTGCATATTAGAAAATCAGAAACAAAGTTAAAAAGTAACGCTAACAAGTTATGCTTTCAAAACAAAAAGTTGGAAAAAATATGTCAAAAGCATACAGCTGCTTCTCTATATACTTTTTTCCTAGGATAATAGGAAAAGTTAACACAGAGTTAAATCCCTAATTGTAATGAAAGTAAAACATCCCTATTTTATGTGAATTACAAAACTAGGAAAACAAGCAGTAGGTAAAAAAATTAGCTAGTGAAAACAATTACTAGTTATGCAAACTTAATTTAAATATGCTTATAAGCTCCCAATATTTTTTCACTTTGTTTTTTAATTATATCTGACAGTAAATGGCAATTCTGGAAGCCAAATGCATTCCCAAAGTAGGTGCACACAAGTTGGGCAGACCTACCTAGAAATATCTGCTTGCCTCCCAGCTGCTCTGAAACAATGGGGTTGAGGGGTGTGTTGGGGTTTGGTTCACTGTGTTTTGGGGTGGATATTTTGTCTGTTTTGCTTTTTAAGTACTCATTCCTCCAGTTCCTTCATTTGAAATTGAACTCTCAGGAAAAAAAGATGCTATTTTATACATTCTAAAAAAAAAATGTCTGCATTTTTTGAGTATGGAAACTTTGGTAGAATCTCACAACAAAAAAAGCAATCTGTTTTCACCCTGGACTACTGATCCCAAAGTTGGCAGTATATCTGTGGTATTTCTTGCCTTGCTCCCGCCTTCAAACTCCTGTTAGAACAGAGATGAGGACACATTCTGCCCTTATGGCATACTGTTGTAACTTTTTCACCTTCATTTTAGAGAGGAACAGAAGGACTATTTCACTCAATCATATTTAGTTCAAGTAACTACAGTGACTGTCCGTGAAATCTGAATTTTCAAAACAGCAACAAAACCCCGCAAAACAACAAACCTCCAAAACTACAATAACTTACTGTCCCAGCTACTTCAAGAATAATTCAGTCTTGAGCCAGTTAAATCTTGACTTCATTTTTCTAACATGGGCTAAAGTATTAGTTTGTTATCTTGACATGGTCGTTGTCTATGATTATTTTGTTGCAGAGTGTTTGAATGTATGCCACAGAAATTTTTAAAGAGTTTAAGCACAGAGTTTTGTTTGGGCAAACATAAATCAAAGGTACACACTGGTAAATCTAAAATGCTTTAAAGAGAGAATCCTATTTATTCCTTTGAACATCAAACTTACTTCTCCAACGTCCTGTAGCTGGTTGCAAACATGCAATATATTCAGTAAGTCTTCTTTCAAAAGCTTTGAGATCTGGGAAGGATATATATGAAGCATAATTAGATCTCCATTTATTTAGTAAAATTTTAATGAAAGCCATAAAAGGAATTCCCTTTTCACCTGTCCACACCCATTTCTTAAACAGGCAGAGAAAACCAATGCAATGGTCACTTACATGCAATTAAAGCACAGTCAAGTTAGCTTTGTATATTTAGATGAAAAGTACAATGATGGAGTTATACCAAATGCAAGAAACATTCCCACTTACAGAAAACAAAATAGTAGAGAAATCAGAGTATTTTAAATATCTTTAAAAATACTAAGAATTAGAGTCAGAATAGCTTAAGGAGCCCTTCCACACAGGAAAGAAAAAAAAGTATCACAGTTTGGAGTATTAAGTCCATCAGGAAACCATTAAGTCCTATTATCTATATAATCATAATTAAAAAAAGATCACCCTTTGCTAGCTGTTCAGGGGATTATTTGTGGCAGCATGGCTTGATGACTTTTGTTTTATAAATTTTTAATGCCATGATATATATACACAAGCTATGTCAAAACCCACAGCAAACACTAGATCTTATACTTTTGTGAGGTTTTTCCTTTAAATAGATCTTTCTTCATATTACCATTATTCTCCCATGGTCTTTCCACTGAAATTGCTGTTAAATGCCAGGCAGCATTTCAAGTGTATACTCCTAATTTGTTAAAAAACAAACAAACAAACCACCCCCCCCCAAAAAAAAACAACAACAAACAAACAAATCTTAGCTACCTAATGTTTCTCTACAAGGAGCTGTTTCATCTGAAGCCTGTGTTGGATTTCTCTTCAACAAGGTCAGTATCTGACAACACTCCAGTTAAAGGAAGAATTTTACCTGCAGTTAGGTTTTTCTTAGCGCAAGTTTAACTTTCAGCTAAAGTGTTTCAATCAGCATCACTCTGGAAATACTTCCTTCAACTTGCAAATATTGCTAAATTATTTACCATGATAAAGTAATTGAAGACTAAGATTAGAAGAAATATTTCTCTTATGATCGTTACTAACACAGTTTTTGAAACTGTAAATTTACTCCTAAGTGGTTCGAAGGTGAATTCAGCAGGGAAGATTACACCATTTTGATTCCAGCCACAGAACAGTTAACTAGTCTTAATTACTGCAAACAGCCCGGTAGTTATGGCCTGTCCTCCACCTCCCTTCTGGGAAAGCTAAGCCACTGCCAGCAATTAAAGCTAATTAACTGTTCCCTGACTAGCACAAACCCCTACAACCAGTCACTGAAGTGAAAGGGGGAATATAAGGCATCACGTGAAAATCTGCTATTTGAGACACAGCAGCCTGTGGGCATAAAATCAAGCTATTGATAACAAAGCTCTCCAGAAAACGCTTGTATAATGTAAACGGCATTAGAAAGAAAAAGCAAAGCAAAAAAAACCAACAGAAAAAAAAACCAAAAAACACCCCCCCCCAAAAAAAAAACAAAGCACGGAAAAAAAAAACAAACCAACAAAATTCACCAAACTTTCAAAACACAGGCACTTAGATTTTCATCTTATTTTTGTCTATACATGCTCTAAAGATTTCTGCATTTATCACTTTGACAGCTAGCAGCTGTAACTAGCAAGGCACAGTTCTTTGAGCCCTACAGCTTGTACAGACACAGCAGCAAAGCCATGACAACACCAGACTATCATTTTTTGTTGACATGTCTACCTCTAGTATCTGCTGGAAAACACCTGCTAAGGCTGAGACACTGATGCGTTTCTAAAATTTCTACCAGACTTATTTCTAGACACTAAAAACTCCTTTCACGTTTCTGACATCCTGTAAAATGTAATTTCAACGAACTTGTAACCCAAACCACTAACGTCCTCAGACAACTGCAGGCTACTCGAGGTCACGCTCTTCAAATGCAAGAGGAGCCCTAGCAAATGCCTGGTGTGCTAAGTGGGGCTCAGGGCTGTAAATAATCTATTTCACGCGAGCGGAGAAACAGCTACCGCAGCACAGGAGAACTTTAACACGCGAAAGTGGAGAAATCTCGTTGACAAAGGACACGGGAGCCCAAACACAGAGCCCCTCAGCACAGGCCTTTCCCGCGGGCGGCCACAGTGCAGCGGCAACCCGTCTCCGAGCCCTGGCGTGCGGCCCCACAGACCCCACCCCAGCTCGCCCGTCTGGGCCGAAAAGTGCCGGCCTCCGGAGCGCAGTGCAGAGGCAGCCGAGGCCTCCTGCTGCTGTTTCGCTTCCCGCAGGTTAGCGCCGCAACGAGGCCCGCTCCGGAGAAATGAAGCGGCACGCTCGGGCCGTGCATGCGCGAAGCCGGAGGCTCCCAGCACAGCTGACCAGTAGCTGCGGGCCCGCTCCCTGCCGCTGCACTCACCCTCAGCCTGGTCGAGCGAGTTCATGGCGGGCACCGGCAGGCAACCGTAACCCCCACCGCCCCGCAGCCCCCGCTGTACAAACCCTGAAACCCCACCCCACAACAACAGCGCGCCCTACTGGCCATGTTTCTACTCGCCACGCCCTCCCTGAGCAAGCGCGGCTCGAATTGGTCATGGAGAGTGCTGGGACGTGGCTCCAGCTACGTGAGGGCGGGGAGGGGGGAGCTCCGCTGCTGCCGAGCGTGAGGCTAAGTCGGAGCCCGGGGGTTTATGGGGCTGGCAGCCTCGAGACGGAAGGTTCACGGCTTTGCAGTGTTTTGTCTCCTCCGGGGCTCCTTCTTCCGCTCGCTGTATCCGGTTGGAGGAATGGGGGGTGCTCCCGTGTCCGTCTCGCTGTATTTCTCCCCCCGCCCTTGGCTTTGTTTACGAGTTTTCTTGCAGCGGTGGCCGTGCGGCGCTGGAGGGATGCCCTTGGGATGGGACCGTAGCAGCGGCGTTTCATGCGGCCTTTGCGGCAGCTGTCGCCTGGGGGATGCAGACATCCGACATAGTGCTTAAAGGCTGAGAGCTTGTACGGGTCCCTTTGGACGTACAGAGATCAGCCGTCATCGTCCCGTAACTCCTATTCCTGTTTCCTGGGGTCCCAGCCAGGATACAAAGGTGCCGATCTGCTCCGCTGCTTGCAGGAAAGGGTTGAGTGACTTGATTAGCGAGCTCTCCAGGGACCAAGAGTCCGTGCACTGCCATTTGTTTCCAGCTGAGCCATACTGGAGGCCGCACTGGTGGTGTTTTGTGGTGCAGCAGAGGTTCCGTGCTGCCGTTCTCCAGAAGCAGCCATGAGGAGCTGCGGTGCTCTGGGGGTGGTATGTGGTGTGAGCAGGACATCAGTTGTGTAACGATATCGTTGAAGGAAACTTGGAAAGTCGTAAAAGCATGATTTATAGTCTGTTTGATCTCATTAATTTTAAGTGTAATCACAGACAAATGGTGGCTTCTAGGAAGTCTTAAGTTACTGTTTCTCTGGTGATGGCTCACTGAATCAAGATGACAATATAGTATTTTCTTAAGAGCATTTGCGAGTTCAGCTTATTGTAGCTGTGCCTAAGTAGCTTACACTAGTTTTGCCAGTGTAAAAACCAGCAGCAACATGCCTACCAGTGCTGGTTGGAGTTCTGTCAGCCACATGGCCTATGGCTGAGCACCTCGGGGCTGTTTTTTTCTAGCTGTTGTTAAAGGATATAGCAGATATTAGCACTAGAATATTTCACTGGATTGAAAAATTGGAGTCTGGGAAGTATGTATTTTCTTCCTTACATGCAGTTGGTAGAACCTTGAATTAATCACACCCCTTGAAATTAACGTTACTCTGAAAAATGCAGTGCTGTGCACAGCCTTTGGAGACTTATTGTATTCTGACAGTACCAGAAAGTTGTAATTTGTTCTAGTCTATTAATACTTCTGTCGGTTTGCTGATGTGCAGATCTCCTGCTGATCTGTTCCGTCTTCCTTTAGCTGTTCAGTTTACTTCTGAACAGATACAGGTGTTTTAAAGCTGATTTTAATTCAAGTTTTCATGATTTGTGACACTTAAAAGCTGAACTTACACTAGAAAGAAATATCCAACAGTAATTCCTATGTTGTTTGTAATGTAAAACTTATTGGGTAGTTCAAAATGCTTTTATTTGTTCTGAAATTTCCCAGTTAGCTTTTACTCGTCCATACAATTCTTCTGGCAGGAGACTAGGTAAGGTAAATGAGACAAGAAAATATAATTCTCATTGTGCTGCAAATATAAGTTTAACAAACAGTTTCTTAGGCTTAGTGCATCTGTTAATAACCCTTGATACCTTTTTCTGCCTCTGAAGCCTTAAAACTAACAGCTTAAGCAAAAGGGCTTGGTATACATTTTTCTTGCTTCACAATGCAGAGATGATTGGAAGAAACATGCTTTGTCAGCTTAGAATGATATCTCAAGTATCTCTTTGAGGTGCAAGGAATGCATCTCTCTGAGTTTAGCATCTTTGGTATCTGATTCTCACAGCTGTACTTTGAGCATAATGTGAGAGCATCTGTTAGCAGCATCTGCTAACAGATAATTAGGATGGATCACCTGTTTCTTAGTTTGACAGCATTTCCAGCCTTCGCTTGCATGTTTTCATCTACATAATCCCTTTTCCTGCTTATTTTCCTATAAACAATTCCTCCCTCTTGAGGCAACAGGCTACTTCAGAGATACTGTGTTAATATTTAAGGCTGTTAAAAATTCAGTCTTTACATTTATTACTCCATATAGTTTCATAAATCTGTTTATTGTAGTAACTACCTTCCACTTTTGAAGAACATTATCCTAACTTGCATTCAGTGGTGCAAGGATAGTATTTACGTGCTTTATATGGACATCTGAGCAAAATCCGAAGGATTGTCTCTACATGGTTGTCCTGGGTTCAGCAATAGCAGTCATTTTTCTCCTTCTTAGTAGCTGGTGCAGTGCTGTGTTTTTGACTTTCGGCCTGGGAACAACACTGATAACACCAATGTTTTTAGTTGCTGTTCAGTAATGTTTACTCTGATCAAGGACTTTCCTGAGTCTCATGCTCTGCAAGGGAGGAGGGGAAGCCAAGAGGAAGCAGAGATGGGACACCTGTCCCAAACTAGCCAAAGGGGTATTCCATACCATGGTATGTCATGCCTACTATGTAAATTGGAGGCAGTTACTCAGAAGGGCTAGATCACTGCTCGGGTTGGGCTGGGTATTGGTTGGTGGGTGGTGATTGGTTGTATTCTCTCCCCTCGGTATTTTCCTTATCATTATTATTATTGGTGGTAGCAGCAGTGGTTTTGTTATACCTTAGTTACTGGACTGTTCTTATCTCAACCTGTATGAGTTACATTCTTTTGATTCTCCTCCCCATCCCTCCAGGAGTAGGAGGAGGAAGTGGGGAAAAGAGAGAGCAGCTGCGTGGTTCTGAGTTGCCGGCTGGCCTTAAACCACGACAATGATGTATAGTGTAGAAATACATGTTTTGTCTGTCTTAATGTAATTAAAAGAAGTTTCATTTTCAGTTCTTAGAATCGTAGTATGAAATGAATTCTGCAGCATTCAATATCTGAAGGAGGCCTATAAGGATGCTGGGGAAGGACTCTTCATTAGGAACTGTAGTGGTAGGACAAGGGGTAATGGTTTAAAACTTAAGCATGGGAAGTTTAGATTAGATACAAGGAATTTTTTTACTGTGGGAGTGGTGAGGCACTGGAATGGGTTGCCTGAGGAAGCTGTGAATGTGCCATCCCTGGTGGTGTTCAAGCCCAGGTTGAACAGAGCCTAGGGTGACATGATTTAGAGTGATGTGTCCCTGCTCATGGCAGGGGGGTTGGAACTGGATGATCTTAAGGTCCTTTCAAACCCTAACTATTTTATGAGTCGATGGTTCTATGAGTATGGGAAGTTATGGCTTGAGATGCTAGAAATAATTTGAACTTTGGTGGTCTATAAATTTGTCTTCCTGTGCTCTTTTTATTCAACTGAAATGAGGAGTTTATGTACATGAAGGTATTTAGGACAGGAGTAATAAAACTCAACCTCTTATCCTTTATTGCACTTAGGAAGACAGGCTTCTTATATCCAACATAATTTGATTCCTTTTTCAGCTTGTTCCTCTTGGCACACTTTAGGGTAGTCTAAAAGAATGTTGTGCAAGTTCTGTATTCTGTAGCATGGAGTTTTATTGGTCTGTGCTGACTGTTCCTTGCTGTTTGCCTTCAATATTTAGTCCCCAATCTTTCTTGACTTTCAGCCCAGACAGGCATCCAGGTAGATTCCATGTCTTTTGAATTGAATAATATGTAGCACAAAAATGTTGCTATGAAGCGGTTTATGAGAAAAATTAATCTTTGGATATTAGATGTAGAACATAAAATTAAACAAAACTCCCTCAGTTAGCTTTTTTTGTCATGTTTTTATATTAGGAGAGGATTCTTGTTCAGTCTTGAGTCATGTGGTTTCAACTTTTCCAGTTCCTAGTCCTTCACATTTAGTTCACAAGTATCTTCTCAGCCTCATGCTTTCCCACACTTTGTATCTGATTTTCTAAAAAACCTGAAAGAGGTGTATTCATCTGCTTTCCATGTTTTGAGGGGTACTTTAGTCCTTCAGGTGTCTTTCCTCATAAGATAATAAAGTGACAAAGTTGTTTCCTTTTATTTACTTTCAGGTTGAAAGTTATTTGTTAAGAACAAGGACATTTTACTTTGAAATTTTGGGTTTATTGCCAAAGATATTGCACCACAGTAGTAATGGCTAATAGGAAAACTAAGCTGTTTAAAAGTGGGGAGAATCCAAGACTGAAAGCTGAACTTGTTTCTTTTGTCTTGGATATAGCAGTGTCATATCCTTGCTGTATGTAGACAGACCTTGAGGTCTGTGAGTGAGGGGGCCACTCTTCCCATCTTCTTTGTCATTCCCCATGGATACATCCCTGTGTCTCTCCCTGGCTGGTAGCTGTCACCAGTGGGTAGTGTAGCCCAAGGTTGTTAATGTGAGCTGTGATGGTTGCACTGCATAGTAGAACACCTAGATAGAGGAGCAGGTAGCTTGTTGTCTTTTTGAAATGCTAAGCCTATTGTTTTGCCAGGATATGCTGTATTTCTTCTTGTTTCTAAGCATGGTTTAGGGCATTGTTTTGTTTAGTGTGAGATCCTCTGCACAGCAGCTGCTTTGAGGGTTGTTTCCAATCTGTTTGCTTGCCCTGTACTGTTAATCTTTGATATCACTTTTGCAAAACAATGATTCCTTCCAAGTATAAATGCTCCTTATTAAAAACAAGCAAAATAACCACAACCACAGAAGTCTGCTGATGCTTCTTTTTTTTTTTTGTTTCTCACATTGCTGCACCCCATAACTGCTTCTGAAAAAGCATATTCTGAAATAACATGCCAATCTCTCTGTTAAGTAAACTCTCCTTACTCTTCTCTCTATGGTATTGCAGTTATATCAGGGAAGTGGGAGATAATTTCTCTTAGGGCTTTTGGCTAATCATCTTTTGAGGGAAACCACAATCTTCCTAGATGAAATACAAAACCTAAATGGATTCTTTGTTTTTAATGATTTATGGTCAGTTAGATTAGATGTACCTTTAGAAACCAAACAAAACATACGCCCCTAGGGCTATTGTATGTTTGTTTGTGTTAATACATTAGATACATGTAACCTTATATTCTTACCTCCTTTAGTATAAATCATCGTGGATCTTGTTGGAAAAGTCATTCTTTCTCATACGATTACTCAAAGGATTTTGAAGATTGAATAGGTAAGAAACTTTCAGTAGTATAAATAGAAATTATTCTAAAGCTTTAAACATTCTAGATATTAAACAGAAAAATATTTTTAATGCTATAGTGGGAGTATACATTCATTTTAATAGTAATCTGGTCGTGAATATCTAAGAAGTATCTCATGCCTTGGAGCCTACCAGATTCTAGACTGTGCTTTTCTAGTTTGAATTCCAAAGTGGTGTCTGTTACAGGTACTTGGCTATGGAGTTTGTCTGTGGCAAAAAGAGTGGATGTCATCCTGAAATTTTTGAGGATTTTGTGACTAGTAACATCTCTCCTTAAATAATCTTTCTTTTTATTAGTGGTCAGAGGAACTTACTTTCCACTAGAAACTAAATCTAACTACATGCCACTAGCATAAATGCTAGTAGTATGTGATGCTGAATGCATGCTTAGATTACCTAGAAATTATTTTCTAACTTTTGGATTTTGTAGTTTAAACTCCTAAAAATAAACTTGAAAAAAAACCTCTAGGGAGTTTAAACATTATCTCAGTCAAGTGATGGTTAAATAAATTTCATGTTATTAATTTGTTACTCATACAGTTTAAAAAAATGTTGAAATAGGATTAGGTGATGTGGTCTTTTAAGAACCTTTGTTATAGTGGCTCTTGTAGGAAGTTAGATGAGGCTTTTTTGATGAACTACTGGAGTAATTTAAAAACAAGATGCACAGCTTGACAGGAATATCATTGTACTGAGCACAATACTACCTAACTATATAATGAAATATTATAATGAATATATGAAATAATTATAATGAATATGGGTAATGAAAAAAGTGTAGGAATGTGAGTTGTAAATTTAATCCCTGGTAGAACTCAGTGGCAAAAAGTACATAGGTACTTCCCTTCAGGGTGGAGAAAATTATTCATGAAAGCTTTTCTGTTACTAGCTAAAGAAGTTGTTTATCCCATTGCTTCTAGACAAGCTAATGAATGGTGTAAATGTAGTCACATGTGGGAAGATCTGTGTAAGGAATAATTGTAACTGAATTGCAGGATAACTTATGGATTTACCTGTGCTCAGCATGAGTTCTTCCAAGAAGGTACAAGAAGGATATGGTTGAATAACTACCTGGTCTTTTGCGCAGGCAAGTCAGTGAGCAATAGTGTCTGGCTTTAATGAAAAGAAAGACCAAAAAGCAGTCTGGTGGCTTCTCCTAGTCTCTCACTGTCTTATGTTGAAGTGAGATTTTGAGTTCCAGCATCAAAGGAGAAGAAAATTCAGAAGAGAACAGGACAAAAATAACCCTCTGTATGTTGGAATAGATGAATGGAATGGGCTGTTCTCAGATTAATTCTGAGAAGCCTGAAGCTGAGTTTAATGATGTTTCCTGTCTTGTTTGTCTGTAACAGATTTCCTCAGAGGAAAAAGGGAGGGGAAAAAACCAACCTAGCTTCGAAAAACTATTTTATAATTTTTGACAGTATTGTTACATGGTAAAGTAGTGAAGACTTGGTGATGTTCTAATATAGTTTTGCAGTCTGTGCTGTTGTTTAATTGATTTTTCACTTGGTTGCAGGTGACTGCACTAGGGATGACTCTACTTGAAGTTTTACCAGCAGATGCAAAAAGAATGAGACCTTCTGACTGTCATTGTTGCCATCAGCAAGGAGCAGAAGTAGGTTTCTATTAAGATTTTTTTTTTTCAGCTAATTCTATTACAGAAATGGTAATTACATGTGTAAGTGTAACCCAGTTCAGAAATGTGACCCTACAAATACGTAGATAATATCTGAAGATCTTGTCTATTTAATGTTTCTGGATCTCCTTAGTACTTACAGTTAGTCCTAAAATTTCTTATGTATCTCCCAGGCTTTGGAGTATGACAGCCGCAAGGGACTTTTTAAGTTCTTCTAAAAAAAAATTACTCAAGTCTGATCTTAATTCTTTTCTGCTTTAAAGACCATCTTGCAGCATTTGGTTATGTTTTATGGTCTCTTAATCTAGATATACTAAAAGTAGTTTCAGATACTATTGTTGCCAGCGAAATCTTTGTGGATTTTGATGCATGTCAAATACCTTTCTAATGTGAAAGATTCACAGTTGCCAACAGAAGGAAAAAATTGAAGTTGGCTATATAAAAAGGACTCTAAAATGCACAGAACTTTTGGTCTATTCTTTAGTTCTTAGTACTAGGAGAACACTTAGGAAAAATGAATTATTAGAGTAACATTCTGTTAAACAGAAGACAAACTTCTGTCACAGGTATTTAATCCTGGAAGAGCTAGTTTCCATTATATTGCTGCTTATCCTCTGGAGGTAACCTGGATCAACTTGAATACACAGATCTTAACCACTTGAATACATACATCTTAACCACTCAAATACACAGAATTCCTTTTTCTTGTTAAAGGACTATCTAGAGAACTCAATATCTAAACTGCAGCTCCTTTGACTTCCTTACAGCTGCTTTGATATTTTAACTTTTGTTTCTTTCCTTCTCCCCATAGCAAAGTATGTTGTACCAAATTTGTTAGTGATATTGATTCCCTATGTATTTAATTAATTTGAAACTTACAGGAAATGTCGATGATCTGTTCTGCCTTCACACACCTTCTAACAACAGAATCAACAAAATTATTTTAAGCTGAGACAGTTGCCTTACTTTGTATTAAATTCTGGCACTGTAAATGCAATGTTTAATTCCCTTCCTCCTCACTGACCTCTGTATTTGACATACCCACTTCTGGTACCCAAATATGATTGGGACTACCACAGAGATTTTTCTATTTCAGTTCATGGAGTGTTGCAGAAATATAGCAGTACAGTTTGAATTACCAGTTGGAAACTCTCTGACACTGTCATAGTTTAGTGGTGTGTTTAAATGTTTGGTCAGTAGTAGAGAGACTCAAAACTCAGATAGGAGGAACTAGAGCTGCTGCAGCTGGGTTGATTAGTGTGCCTGAAATGGAAATATCATGTGGGATAATCAGAGGAAGTTGTAAATTGTCTTCTAATTTTTTTAAGCAATTAAAAATAATCAAAGCTGATAAAACAATTTGTTTTCACTTGTTCAAACCCAAGTGTGTTGCTTTAATATGTAAATGAAACACTGTTAGAACTGTTTAAAAAATAAGTATGTGTAGTACAGGGTATGAAAAAGACATAGTTCTTCCTTGACTGTCTACTTTCCTGTTTGTAGTTTCAGGATCAGTGTTAGCAAGCTTTCTTGTTGGGAAAGCAAATGGAGTTTGTGATTTTCACCTCTTCATATTGAAATCAATAAGAAATGTGATTTTATAAGTCTAAAAGACTAAAATCAAGATATCTGTAAAATCCTTAAAGGATACTGTGGAGCATTTATCCTGAGAACATATGGATCACTACTCCTAACTTTTGTGCCCTCTATCTTCTGTGTTTTTTCAAGAAACAGGCTACTAATAAAACTACACTAGTGTCAGTGTAATAGTTCATATTGTTTTCAGTCAAGTATTTCCCAGTATACGAGGACATTGATATAGAATCAAATGCTAAATAGAAATCATTTCAATAATGTCACTCAGTATGTCACTCAAATCTCGCACTAAAATGTGATGAGGCAAGAATTGTTAACTGCATTTTTCTCTGTGTGGTTTGAAACAGAGATCCCAGTTACTTCCTGATGTAGAAATTGTATCTGATCAATGAGCACACTGTTTTGTAGGGTTTTTTACACCTCACACTGGACTTGGTCCTTTTGCTTTTGGCACATACACACTGGCAAGAGCACAGCAATAGGAAACAATGACAGATTTTTATTTGCATATAGCCGATTTCTCTTTTTCTCCAGGGCAATATGCTTGATTTATAGGCAATCGATTACAAGAGCCTGGTGTCATAGTGGAAATAATATACCTTACGTAAGTTAGATCTCACACATGCACTCCAAGAAGCTAATAATGGTTTTGTATTCTAGAACAGCCCAGTTTAGCATTTCCCTTGTGCACTGTAATCATGTTTCATTCTTATATCAAAAGAAAGTTGTGCTTGTTTGAGAGATGTCACTTAAAACAGTCCCCATTCAGAACTGCACTTTAAATTTCTTTTAACCCACTAAAATTTTAAATACTGATTCATTGCACTTCTGGGTAAAAGATTTGACCTAGTTAAAATGAGACAGCTTTTAAATAGTTCACTGAATTTGTAATAATTCGTATTGCATAGAGTGATTAAATATTTGTCCTGGATTGCTGCTTAGATGACATAAAATGCATGGAACAAATTGCCATATACAATAATTAATGATGGTTATATAGAAATTGCTTAATTAAAATTTCCATATCTTGCATAGATTCTATGTAAATGAGTCACAATTGTTTTTAAGTTTTTATCTGCATTTGTTTCAGAACTTTCTATTGTAAATTCACAAATTTTGTGTCTTGTGTCAAGAACACAATAGTAAAAAGGCAGCTTCTCCTGGACTGAAAGTATGTGCCCTGTTCTCTAGTTAGGTAAAAGATACGCTGAAATTAGGGGGAGGGAGAATCTGTTCTAATAATTTTATTTTAGCTGTAGATGTTTGTGAAAGTCTTTGTATAGAATTGGGGATCTATTTCAGTTATAGCTTAAGATTATGAATGGCCAGTAATGTTTTTACAATGGGAAGGAGAAATACAGCTTTTCGTTCGTATTTCAAATTAAGTTTATGTACGGGTGCTAAATCAAAATTAACCTCTGCATCTACAGGAGGGCTATATCAAAATGAACTGAAGGCTTTAAAAATTTCCCTCAGTTATGTTGCACAGACTTAACAGCTATGTTTTTCTACCTTTTTGTAAATGTGTGAAGAAGTTGAAAACACAAGCTTGTTAAACCCAGCTATTTCATCTTTGTGGTGCCTCAGCATGCCTGTGGAGGATGCTCTGGTTCTTCTAGTTGAAGTTTTTGGGAATACATTTGCTGAGCATGAGCAACAGAAGTGTACCAGGGTTTCACACAAGGCAGATGATCTGGTAGATGACTGCCTAGCATGGGAGCTGAGAGATTACAGTGTGTCTCTGGGCATTAGACATTTCTGTTAAGTGTGGGGAAATACTTGGGTTGTGTGGAGTTGAACTCAGTAAGTTAAGAGTAGAAAAGACATGATTGAAGTATTAATATTTTTTCCACTGAAATACAACTTCAAGCATCTTTAAAGCTGATAAAAATCATCTTGGGTACATTCCACATAAATGATCTGTAAATAAATGGGAGGCACTAGGGATGAGAAGTTCATGTATATAATGCCAGTGTGTGTATTAATGGGCATGTGCATCATGAAGTAGTGTGCTTATATTCCTCACAGAACTAGGCCTGTTACAAGGACATACACACAAGTCCTCTAACAGGCAACTGCTCTCTCACAAATTGTGATTGCAAAATGAGTATTTCATCATCTGTTAATGCTTTTGAGTATTTAAGTTTTAGTAATACTGCACACATAAATGAATTTAAGTTAGTGATATCCATCAGTCTGTTAAGTGGAATGCAACTCCTGGTTTAATATAATGGTGTATAAACTTATTTTATCTAAAGTATAAAATCCAGAACATTTCTGAAAAAAAAAGAAAAGGAAAAAAAAAACAACCAACAAAACAGCCCATAAACACACAACACACACATACACACAAAATCCCAACAACAAACTCAGCCACATATGTAACTTGGAGACTTAGGATATCTGTGCCATTTTGAGCTACTCTACGGAAAATTCTTGGATCCCCTTGCAATAAGGGGATGGTGAGATTCTTGCAGGCTTCTGCTTGTGCTCTGTATCTTTTGAAGAATGGCTTACTGCTTTTGTTCATTTAGACTAAGTCTTGTTGAACAAACTGATCCTTCAACTGAAGCTGAAGTCAATGTGAGGATGCAAGGTCATGCATAAGCATTGCCACGCATACTTTAAGAAAACCTCCACCTCTGCTGCTGCCAAGCAGGATGGCTTTCTTAAGCCAGTCATCCCTTCCTCAGGTTAAACTTTCATTTGGGTGGTAGACTATCAGGAGCTCTTCTTACAATACTACTTCAGTTTTGTATTTCAAAGTAATTCATTGTGTTTCCGTGACTGACCTGATCACTTCCCACAGTACATTTACTCATAGAAGTAGAACAAAACCTAGCAGATACTACATGAACTACAATCAAGTAGGGGGTGGGATGTAGAAAAATCCAAACTTGCAAATATTTGGCAGTGATCAAATGATACTTGAAAGACTTAACTCAGCCATACTATTTTCAGAGCAAACTTTATGTGAAAGAATAGGAAAGCAGGGGAGTGTACTATTCTTTATCTAAAAAAGAATTCATTCTAACATTATAAAAGTGTAAGAATATAAAGCTCATCTTTCATGTCCTTAGTCTGAAATCAAATTCAACTACTGTCCTTGCATCTGTTTGAAGTTGGTATGGGTTGAGGTGAACACCTGGCTATTTTAGAAAGGCTTTTTTCCTCCCATTGTGAACTTTCCCCATTCTACAAAGCTTTCTTTTTTAGTTACCAAGTTGGTTGCATTTCTTTTGAGTTACTGAAGCTCACTGAAAACCAAAAGGACAGTAGAAACAGTGAGGGCGGTTCAGGCTTTAAACATCAATATTCTTGGATGCATAGGATTGAAGTATGATGGTTTATTATAAATTAAATACTGCTTTAATAATTGAAATAGGGAAGTCAGCAAAAAAATATTGTGACACTGCTTAATTGGATTATTTTCTTTTATTAAATGACAGTGTAAAAAGAAATCATATATACGCTCTTGACAGCTATTCATCTTAGTCCTGGGTCTGATTTCTTGGAATGAATACTAGGCACAAACTCTATCAAAACTAGTGACCTACATTATGGTCATGGATTAAGTCCTTTCTTAGAACCAGACTCAGGTTACATGTAATATGCTTGTCATGAAAAAAATAGCTCAAAATCTGGCTTTCACTTTCCATACAAATTGTAATTCACTTGTCAGTTTGTGATTTAATTTGTGTGTGCAGCTAACATTAATATCAGGAAAAGTTTTACTTTATAGTGTGCTCATGCTAAGATTAGTGACACTGCAGGCCAGTATGCTCTGTTGTTAAACGTGGCCAGGAAGGTTATACTTGTAGCTCAGTGGTTGTACATCTTTTGAAGTAGGCACTAGGAATGATAAGGTCTAAGGCATTTGTAGCTGTTGGTGTGTGGTGTCACTACTTTGTCCACAGTTCCCATTTCTATACCTGCCTTCAGCTGGGTAACTGGCATTTTCCAAGCCTGGTGTTTTCAGATCCTAAAAGTAAAGAGTGTCCTGTGCAAATAAAAGCAGATTTCACTGTTTGTTTTAAATCAATTGCAATAAAAAACCAAAAACCATTTCCAAACAGGACTGTCAGATGCGAAGATAATCTTCCACCTCTTCTTTCAGCACCTGCTAAAGGATTTGGACTTCTGGGATATTTTTGATATCAACTGAAAAATGGCCACTGCTTGGAGGGACACCTGTCCTTTCACCAATGCCAGGTGAGAATGACAAAGCTCTGTTGCTGCTTGCTTTAATAACTGTAATTTCTAGTTAAAACCTTCATGATGGTGGCAACAATACATCTATTCTAGCTGGAAACTTTATTTAATTTCAGTAATGAAAACCATGGCTGGCTGTCTTTAAGCCAGACTCAGCCTGAAGGATCCTGTTTCTATATTGGAATAATTAAATATGAGTTTCTAAAATGTACAAATCCAGTAGGTTTCTTTGGCTGTTTCATAATAAGGAGGGAACTTAGCACATAGATGCCTTTGTGGTTGTTACTGTTGTTATCAAGCAAAATTAAATGTTATTCAGGGTAGAAAATCAATAATGTAAATTATAACTGTGATATTTAGAACTTAAAATAGGTATAAGAAAATATTAGATACTGCTGTAGATGTAAAGTAAAAAATAATAATGCATACTTCCAGATTCAAATATTTTTTTTTACATGGAGAGACAAAGAAGGCCTGATTCTAAGACAGCTGGAGAAGATGCAGACCTTGGGAGGGAGATATCTCCTGTACCTTCTGGCCTGTAGGAGGGCTAACCAGCTCTTTTGTAGGTTTGCTTTTGGTTTTGTAGACTCAAGGCATGGAGAAAGGAAAGTGCGACACTAAAAACTACTTTCTCCACAAAGTGAAAAGAGGATTAGGCTCATAGTGACTGATATCTCTTACAGCTAATGCTAATGATGATCTAGCTACAGAGCCTGTCAGAGATGCTTGGTTTTTATTTATTTTTTTATTATTTTTTTTTTCATTTTGGCACTGAAGTGAGAACTGAGATGTTAGGTTACCTTTGAGGATATTAAACAATCAAAAGTTTATAGCAAATCGTTAGGTTTGATTATACATAAAATGAAATGTTGAGATGGCTATTAACCTTTCACTAATAGAAGAGGGGAACTGATTTTTAGATGCAAACAGATGTGGGAAGGGTCACCAGATAAAGAAACCACAATTATCTTGTAGTATTTGTTCTATTTTGTTGCAGCTCTTCATGTTAACCCAGTACAGCACCAATGGGGAACCTAAGAAGACACTGCTGACACTGGCAATAGTGAAAGTCCTGTAACCACATGAGCATTGCACCTTCTGTTGCACTCCAGATTCTGTTGCAGTCCTATGAGTATGTCTGAAAAATTTAAGGCTTTTCTATTAAAACAAATGTTAATGAGTGTCAGTGTTGCATGTTTTTAATTTTAAATTAGATGTTGCTAAACAGTCACAAAATAAAGTTACCTGTTTTACTCAGTTGCAACCAATTTCACTTGTGGTTGAATCTACACCTGGCTATTCAAGTTAGAATGGGCAGGTCTGGTCAGACCTGGCTTTTGATGCAGGTTGAATGGGAGGGATGGAATATCTCTAAATTCATGAAAGGTCATCAATTATTTTTGCTTTTACCTTTGGAGACAGAGAAGTGAACAGATTAACTTTAGCCTCAACCAGAATTGTTGGTGTTACTTGTTCACCTTATAACTGACACCTTTGAACCAGTTTTATAATGCTCTATATTGAATTTGCTTGGGACTGGTTTATGTTTTCAACTGTTTTCACTTTCATTGTAACTTAAAGTTATAACAGTGGAAAAGTTAAGGAAAATCTTGAAATAATTGTAGTTTGAAAAGCAGTCATTTATAAATTCATAAGAATTCATAAATCATAATTCATAAATGCATAAGAATTCATAAATTCAGTTTTGCCAAGATAATACCAATACCAGCTATATAGAACTAAATAGAGCAAATTTTCCCTGTAGTGAAAAATGTGGAATATAGTGCTGTGCTTCAGAACAAAGTAGTGTCTTTCTGCAAGACCTGCCAACTTATTTTTACCTTGCAGCTTTCTCATTCATTCATTCACTTATTCATTCACTCATTTTCATTAACGCATTAGGTAAAACCATTAAGAGCTAGCTGTCAGCCCAAGAGTAAGGAATAAAACTTGCTATTTTTCAAGGCTCCCTCTAATACCTGTTTTCTAAGTGACTTCTGTTGTAAGTAATAGTCTAATGGTAGTGCCTTCTCTGGATAGTTAACTAGTCTTCAAAATGATTGCAGCCTACCTTCGCATTTACTTGGCTGTTGATACTACAACCTCTGAGGGCTGCTTGCGTTCATAAATTATCCTGCTGCTGTCCATGTGAGATAGGAGATTGCATAGGCTTTCCCAGTGGAATCTGGAAGCTTGTTTCAGAGCCTGGAATTGAACTAATTCTCTTGAGCCCCACTCTAGGTCCTTAATCACAAAATCATTCCCCACTTCCCCCAAAGGGACTAAATGTAATAACTTGTATCATTTAAGGGTTTTTCTTTTTTAACACTTGAGGTTGAGATTTTGAGATGAACTTTACTAAAGAGTTACCTGTTATGGTATAAAATATCTCTCTTCAAAGGCAGGGACAGGGAAGCTGCAGCAGTGCTCTGGCACACACATGGATTGGTCAGGCCCTGCTTGGTCCCACAGTGGACTCCAGCCATGGGTGGAGAGCTAGCACTTGTGCACATAATACCTAATCCCTGCATGTTATGGTAAAGGTGCTAAAACTAAATACCCTAAGGGAATAAAGAGTGAAAGAGGTATGTACCTGTGCTATGAAGAACAGAAACGAGTCATGTAGAAGAAAAAGGCGTGTTAGTTGCCATTTTTAGGAGTCTGCTTGAGCCTCTGATTTCATGTGTAAAAGGGAAATGTAGGGGAGCTAACCAAGGCAAGAAACACCTGTGTTTGGATACAAGTGGGGCATTTCTGTGGATGTTTACTTTTCAAGAGAATTAGGTTTAAGTTAGTAACCTGACTGGTGTGAAATTGGAGAAAAATAAAACCAAAAATTCTAAACTTATCATGCCTGTGCACAAAGGAAATACTGTTCGAAATATCTTTCATTTAAATACAGAAAAAAGCCCACACCTAAGCACAAAAATCCAAACCCAAGCCCTGTAGAATGTTGCCAACTAATTGAACTATGAGCTTTGGATTTATTTTTCTGAAGAAACTTCTGAGCAGCTTAGAGTAGTTTAGATACTCCTTTCATTGACCTGCTATTTGCAGACTCTTGGAAGTGGCCTTAAGGTGATTACAGACAAAAATACTCATTTCTCCTTCAGTGAAGTGTTTGGTTAAGGCATGCTCAATTTAAGTTGATTAAGAAGGCCAATGGTCCGTAACAAACACTCACAGTACTGGGGAGCATACAAGAACAGAGTCATGGTGATGTGGGAGACTATATGGTGGAAGGAAGGCAAAATGAACTTTCAACAGGTAAATACTGAAGTCCTACTGCATTTTAAAGCAGGTGATATGGATTCCCTCATGGCAGAAGTGCCACTGTGGTCGAGGCACAGTGCAGGGCAGTCTTTCTGCCCATCACTGACCTGAAGTGGTGTTCCAGGGACTGCCTGCCCCTAGGGAAGGTGTCTCCACAGGGACAGGAGTGCGAGTGCTCCCAGTGCAAATGGAGCCAGGCCATAGATTATGAATAGTGAAGAGAGAGATTGAATTCACACCTGCTGCTTTCACTGCTTATTTTCCAGTCACCTGTGAGCTTCTGGCAGTGTGTTCTCCTCAGAGTAACCACCTGTGTGTGGAGGGCAGGGCTGTGTGGAACAGGATAAGGCTGAGGCTTTGCTATCTCTTTCCCGTTCTTCAGAACTTCATTTTATACCCAAGGATGGGAATAAATAGGAAGTGTGGCCAGCATCAGAGGTCTGCAGGAGGTATCTTGTGAACACAAAATCACTCTCAGTGCATTCTTTGATCAATCTGCTGTTTATTTTCCAAACTGCTCAGTTGTGCAGTACTCACTCAAGGCCTCCTACATCATGTTTTACAAAGAAGAAAACATATCAGATGAGATTTTAACCAGAATCCTGCTCCGGTGATCAAGTAGAAAAAGGAAAGATAATTTTCATCTGCAGCTAAGGCTGACATATGGCCCAGAGAGCTGAATTGTTGAATGCTTTTCATACCACCAGTACTGCTGTTGATTTAGACGTCCTCAGGGCTCATGTGGTGGTATATTTTAAAGGCTCTGTAGTTTTCATCTTGTGCTCTTACATCTTCAGCTGGATTTACTTTTCTGTCAGAAAAATTGAATTTAAAGTGTTTTTCAGAAAAACACCAGTGCTATTCTGACCTGCTTTGAACTTAAATGCTGTATATGAAGTAAATGAAAATGTTGTTTAGCTGTAAGTTATTCTGCAGTGCTCTGGCAAAGTTTGAGTAACCAAGGCAAGAGGAAATTACTTCCTCATTTAAAATGAGTGTTCTGGGTCATACAACTTCTTTTTGCAGTATACCAACATCATAGCTGTGTTTCAGCCCGGTACTTTCCCTAGCGCCATGCACCCGAGGCAGCAGAGGTGGAAGAGGAGCAGGATGCTCTGCTCACCTTGCTGGGCAGAGCTGCTGAGGGGAAACCTGGGAACTGAACACAGATTGTGAAGGGCAAAGAGGCATCTGAAGCTGCTCTCCTGCCTGAGGAGATCAAAGTTCCACAAAGAGCCCTACTGCTGCTGTGGCTCAACCAAGAGGGATGAAACACTGCCCTTGCTTTGCTTTTTATTTCCATGGGCAAAATGAGCCTGAGGTGCTCCCTACCCACAACAGACCAGGGAGAAAAGCACACCACTCCCTTTGCCAGTGTTTTCTTTTATCCTGTTGCTTCACCAGATGCCAACTATCGATGGGCAGATGAGCCCTGTGCCAGGGGTGGGAAGAAGTGTGCATGTCAAGTGGAGGGCCTTGCAGGTAAGAGCTGCTTCATGTACATTTGTCTGAGGTAACCTATAAAATACAAAAGTAGGCTTAAATTTTGCTTGTGCATATTGTTAAAAGGCTGTGTGTGAAACCTGGATGCAGTGGGTTTAGCTGTTTCCATGCCTTGTCGTGCCCAGGCTGTGGGAAGAGCCATCTGCTCCATCTCCCTCAAGCACTCACATGACCTGTGGGAGGGAGAAAGAAAAGCTGTTGGTTTATGAAGGTGATTTATAGTGTTCTCCAAATGCAGAGTGAGTAGGGTGCTGGGGGTTATGTACCCTGCCATGGCATGGTGGCAGTAAACTTTGGTCTTTGCAATAGAGGTGTTGAAAAATACAAATATTGGTTGGCTTGTTAGTTGCTGAGTGATGAATGCTGTTGTTTTAATGTCTGAGTGCATGGTGATGGAAGCTTAATAATTAACTATTTTGATGGGTTTAGATATAGTTTTTCAAGCATTTCCTGATTCTGTATTCTTTCTCAAACTGGCTTGGGTTTGTTTTGTTTTTCTTTCTTTTTTTAGTCACAGTTGGGCGTACACAAATACTTTGTTATGGGTTTAGTTTGCATTTTCTGTTTAAGGAATTTTGCTAAAGATGAATGTGCTTTCCAGGCAAGAAGATGTTTCCTCTTGTGATAATGAGTTATTTATGTGGTGCTTGCTCTTCTTTGATCTGTGAACTGAATAAATGGTGTGAGCCTAAAGACCTTACCTTTTCTCCTATGCTCATTTGTGTGCTGTGATCTTACTGGCGATCTTTATGAAAGTATATATCTTATTGGCTATTTTCCTCTTTGTTATTTCTTCCTCATCATCCTTCTATAGTGTTTAATAGGGTGTAACACTGCTGGGATGTAAGTGGAATGCGTAGAGGGAAGAAAATTTCCATTCTTTGCTCTGTTATGAATGAAATTATGTACAGTGTTGGCTTGACAGTACTCAAGCTACTTTCATGTCTTAGTAGCTTCTTAATTTCCCTTCAGTGAGAACTAGTAGTTCAGAAATGCTTACTGCAGCATCCTGGCTTCTACTGCAATTATAATTCCCTATTTCCTGGGTAAATCTTAGATCCAGATGTCAGTAACTGAGAACTGTTGAGTTCTGATTGATATAAGGTATGTAACCTGTGTTCAGAGCTGGTTTTATGTATTTGGCCTACGTTAAGAACACTAAAGCTGCCATATCAAATATTTGGAAGCTGCTGAACTGAGTCTCCAGTTCAATCCCATTCCTGATGTATATGATGTTTATGCCATATTCCTTAGTTATGGTAGTTCTCTGTTGTGTTTGATTATTGTTCATTTATTTGTGCAGGATGTCTTTCAATATCTGGAGTGTTTTAAAATCAGAGCTGCCTCATGTAATAAATGCAGAGGGTGTTGCAGAAGTTGGAAGGCTCCTTATAGATAAAAGTCAGCAACAGGCTTTAATCTTTTATGGCTGTGTTAAGCCAGGGAGCCAAGAGATCACAGAAAAAAAAAAAAATCATGCTTTTCCTGGAGTTTCTTGCCTGTCACAGCTTTTCCAGGTAAGTTCAGGCAAACCATGTAAAAAGTGTCTGTGACTGGGCCCTGTTTGTGTAAGGATTTCTTTACTTTGAGTACCCAGTTTGGTATGCTGGTGATGGGAACACCAAATCCTCTGACTCTTGTCCTCAGTGACAAGGGACAAACATCAGTGAAAAGCCAGAGGCAGAAGGCTGTGTACAGTATACGTGACATCCTAAATTCAGTCCCTTAGTTATACTACAGTAAAACCCTGATGGAAAAATAAAATTATGCATTGCTCCTTATTAAGTAGTCACTGAAATACAGAAGTGGCGGGGCTATATTCAGTACACAGTCTTTTAGTCAGTGTGCCGTACTGTACATGGGTGTTTCAGAGACCTTGTGGTGGACCACACACCTTCAACTTGGACATGTTCTAGCGCCTGAATACTTTGTTCTGCCTCCATAAAGTTTTATGAGGCGTCTAGCAAACAGAAACATTGTTTTATTACTGTATTTAGTAGCAGTAATGCTTTACTATATTGCTCTGCTTTATTTAGTAGCAATTTCCTATGCAATTCAGTGCAGAACAGCTGTGGAACAGTGTAGTAATGTCTGCTTGGGTCTCCTCTCTGACTTTGGAGAAAGAGTGCTACATTGTATGATTTGTGTAAACTGATTAAATGTGTTGAAGCAAGACACATCATGCAAATAGGATGAATGGAAGTAGAAACTCTTCTTGGAAATATATCTGCTGCCTCTTGTGAGCTACACTGAAATTGCAACGGTAGATAACGTGTTTCATGGGAGCTGTGAGGTTTCAATCCTCTTCATCTCTCACTGTAAGCATTTAGGCTCCTGGGTTAAATCTCAGTGAAATTTCTGCTGCTGACAACTGTGTGGAAAGGTCGGATCCAGAGGCAGACTGTGGGCAGGATGAGTTGGTTTGTAAAGCCACACGCAGCCTCTGTGCTGTAGATTGAGCACTTCTAAGTGATAGAAACCCCTTTTTTTCTGATAGAACTTTCAAGCAGTGAAGCAGCAAGGTAGTAAATAACAAAGACTTTGTTTCTGGCTGGCTGGGTTAGCTAAGTGGACTCAATCAGCAAACACAGCCACAGGCAAGAGCTGGCTCTTGCTGCACGTCTGGGTACAAAGAAAGGAAGTTGTGTTTCAGATGGGAGATGGTGCTTTGGAACTGCAGCTGGAAGACTTTGTGCTTTGCTGCAGTGAAAGAAGTTAATACAATTCTTGTGCAGCTTGTTTTTCTTTTGGTTCCATTAACAGAAGGGAGAATACACAAACTGGTGCTGTTTTTTGAGAAAAAAAAAGAAAAAACAACCTAGAATTGGCTGTTTCAAGTCCATGTTTTAGGGAGGATTTGGAGATACATTGGGAGCCTATTTAAAGACCACAAAAAGAGTCATGGCTGTGAAAACAAGCCTCATGCTGTTAAGTTTTAAGAGATTGATTTTTCTCACAAAAAGATGATTGGATGTGATACTAGTGTCCAGGCACCTCGGCAGAAGAAGGACATGTAGTAACTGGGAGGCTTTTTGTCCCTGCTGACAGGGATGTCATGTGCCCCAGGTCTCGGGGGTTGCCCATTGAATCAACAACTTCTTTCTTTTTTCTTTTTCTGTTTTTTTTTTTTTTTTTTTTTTTTTTTTTTTTTTTTTTTTTTTATCTGTCCTTGCAGGGACTTGCCAAAACCACTGCTGATATTTTGGTTTCTCTGATGCTTTTTCTACAGTTTGGAGCTGCAAGGAGTTAATTGCTTTCGAGAAGTCATCTGCATGAAAAGGCACAGTGGATAATCTAATGACAGAAGGCTTACACCCTGGCAGTAGCTGTGGTGATTGTTATTAATTACTCCTGCCATTGGTTAGCAACCACAGCTACCACTTCATCTACAGCCCCTGCGTTTCCTATTGTAGTTGTAACATATCTCTGGAGCTTGCTGAATGGTTCCTCCAGTGCCTTTGTTTTCTCCAGTACTGGGCCTTTCCTTCATAGTGGTGCCACATGCCTTGAGTCCTAAAAGGACTGTGAGGGAATTGGAAAACAGCCCTTTCTACACCATACTCTGAAACTGTTTATGTGTCCTCTGACTGACCTGCTTGCCAGGACCTGGTGCCAGTTCTCCAGCTTTGCCGGAAGGGGTGGTGAGGGTCAGGAAAGCCATGACTCCAGAAGGGATGCGAGATGCATGTGACTCGCTAGGACAATGGAGATCTTGAAGGCTATTTCAAGTTTTCGATAGGCACTCCCGGGCTGGAGCAGCACAGCCTGGGCTCAGCTTTTACTCCAGAGCAAGCCCGGCGATGCTTCTCCGCTGTGGCTGGTGGATGAGACACCTGCAGAGAGCCTCAGGTCATCCGGAGTGGATCCTCTGTCTCCCAGAGCCCCGGGGAGGGAGGGTGCACGGAGGGGGACACCCGCAGCTTGTGCCAGCCCCGGCGCTGACCGGGCGGAGGGTGCCGCTATTTGCGGGGTTCAGCCCCCCCCGCCCCAGAGCCCTCCCCGCCAGAGCGACCTCCGCCTGCCGCCTCTGGCCGCTAGGGGGCAGCGGCGCACCGGGGAGTGCGCGGCGGGGGGCGGAGCCTCCCGAGGGGCGCCTGGCGAGCCACGGGGGCTCAGACACTTCCTTGGTCACCACAGGGCTGTAGGAGCGTGTCCGGCCGGGATGGGGCAGCAGCGCGGACGGACCGGGCCTGCAGCGCCGGCCCTGCGTTTGCTTCTGGAAATCTTCACGAACAGAAAGGAGGGAAGGGAAGAGCAGGAAGAGAAGTTAAACTAAGGCGCCGGGATGGCCGTGTCAGTAAAGCCTGAGGGAAGTTCTCGGTCTGTTCTCTGACACCGATGTGTGCTAGTGCCCTGTTCCACAGCATCTGCGTCCATTCATATAGAGCCTGTTCTGGCAGGTGATTAGGAAAGAATAGAAAATAAACCCAGACGACTTCCCTCCCCAGCCAGAGGGGAACCTCGCACAGCCCTTTCACTATGCTTGAAAACAGCAACCTGAACAGCTGTGGTGGGCTGGGTTGCGACAGGTGACCGCTGGACGTCGCCAGGGCCGCAGCCTGAAGGGGAGGGGCACAGAGGAGCATCTCTGGGGTGGGGGGACTGAGCTCCCTGGCCAGCTTGCACCCCTGCTTCAGCAGTGAGAGGCACAGGAAGGCCCAGCAATACAACGAGGCCAGGAAAATCACCAATTGCCTCTTGGTTAAAACTGGAGTTGTTATTTTAAGTTGCTTTATCTGGGGAAAATCAAAGGTCTTATCTCTGGGTCTGTGATCCATCTCTGTTCTGCCACTGAAAGCTTGTGTTGCTGAACTGGGGAGGAGAGGGGCAGGAAATTGTTTCTGGGTTTCCTTACTGCTACTTTGTTCTACTTCCTACCTGGAGCATTTGTAAGAGAACAAGTAGTGATGTGAAAAATTGGTTAAAAAGGTGAAAATCTACATTCAAACATTGAAATGGATTGAGATTATAAAGGGGAATATTCTTTGACACCTCTGAGTTTTAACAACAAGCAAACAAAAACACCCCAAGATCAGAAACTACCCCCTCTGCCCACAGCCCCAGCCCACCCCAGAGGGGTGACCCCAGTGCTCAGGGGCAGTGGGATTGACAGGGGCATCCAGGGGCACAGCACCTTCTGCGCAGAAAACACTGCACCCACTTGGACATTATGATAACACATAGTGAATACAGGCTGGCTTTTCTATTAAAAATCTCCCAAATATACTACTGAAAGATTAGATAACTGCACAGCACATAAACAGCTGGTTATTTTCTGAACCTCCGCAGGTTATAAAAGCACCATTTTGCACATCAGCCTCTCTCCTGCCTTCTTGCAGTGGCAAAGTAGACTTGAAAACTCTTTGCCTGCAAGCCTCAAATGAGACTCTGAAGGGAAGAGTTCCATTTAATCTTTCGGCATGGAAGTTAGCAGAGTTAGCATTACCAAGCTCTGCAGTCAAGGCAGGCAGCCACATGGTGCTGAGCTCTGTGCAAACAAGGGGATTGTAAAGCTGTGCAATTATTCTTGCAAACTTTGATAATGAAATTGATCACTTTTAATATCTTATTGGGGACCTGAGCAGTCTTAGGAGAAAAATACGTGTTCCTTTCTCCACAGGTGGAGCATGGCTCTGGCTGGGGAGGTCACCTAGCCAGGGGTGATGGGGGCTGCTGGGACACTAACTCGTCCAGCATCCTGCTTGCAAAGAGCAAGACCTGGCACCATGGTCCTGAAAGGCAGGCCTTTCCTATGCTCCTGGTGTACTGCAGGCTGGCTGGGGCAGAGAAGGGCAACACATGCCAACAGACGAGGTCTGTCTGCCCTGGGAAACTGGAATAGTTTTACACTGTGAGAAACAATCCTCTGTCTCACTGGTGTGCAGAGTCACCTCCTCTGTGCTTGGGCACAAACCGAGTTACCTGATTAATGTTAGTCTTCATCTGTACTTTCAGCCTGAGCTAATTTTAGAGCTCGGAATAAGGTTGACAATGGATTCAGTTGGTCAGAAATAGCTATTCTGCTTTGAATACACTGAGCTGGATCCATATGAATTTCCCCCCAGAGGCAAGTTTTTCAAGCTAAGTGGGTTTTGCCTGTGTTGTGTCTCATCTACAACTAGTCAGCAGAGCAGTGCCCCACTGCAGAGCCAGCGCTGGGCTGGACTGGGGTCCTCAATGCCTATGAGGGCCCTTGTCCAATGCGGAAAGAGACAGGGAGCCCTACCTACCTGCCAGTCACAGCCTTTCCTCATAGGATAGAGCACCTCAACTCCTCCTGATGGCACAAGCTCCCTGGAGGCACAAGCTGGTTTTGGTACTGGGAGTGTTTATTTGCGGTACCCTGCAGGTGACATTTGTCTGGCCGTTTTACTGGTTTCTGTTTGAAGTTGTATGATTGTGTCAAAACAGTGATGCAGCAGGATGGGATAACTGGCAGGTATTGGAGAAGGGCCAGGTGTGGGAGGGCAGGGTTAAGAATATTTTGTCCATTGATAAAACCAGATAGAAGTTCCTTTACAATCTCTTCCAGATGCATTTGCATTTTGGAGCACCTTCCACAGCTGCCTGTCCCCACTGCAGTGCCATGGGACATGGTTATGCTGTCACCATCACCCTGCACACCCTGGAAGGGTACTGCAGCTATCTGTGGCAGCACACCAGTCTGGATGGAGACTCCAGGATTTCAAGAAAGTCTGGAAAATAATTAAAAATCTGTCTGGTTTCTTATTTAAGAAGAACACTGCCATAGACAAAAAGAATGCAAGAAAGGGGATTATCTCTTCTCAAGTTTGATGTTCCCTGGGCATCCCCACTACACATGGTGCCCTACCCTGTGCTCACCCTGGCTCCAGGCTAGCCACACTCTGAGCTGATGGAAGTGTCAGAGGTGAGAGTTCAGTGCTGAGGTCTGATGTGAATGAAGCATGGCAGGGATGTTTCATGAGGAAACGGTGTGGGAGCAAATTGCCATAGATCAATGTAATCTAATTTCTTTGCTTCCTTGATCTAAATACATGCTTTAATAATTTAGTAAGGGGGAGCATCTAGCAAGCAGGAGGGAAATGATAAAGGATAGTTTAACAGAAAGTGGTACAGGGCAATAAAATATTGAAGCTAGCTATTAAAAGGTGGGTGATGCCCAAGTAGTTAAAGGTGGGAGAGAGAGACAGTAAAACAGGCTTTGTGTGTTGGTCAAGAAGCATGGCAGGACTGTTAGAAAGTCCAGCAGGTGTGAGCTTTGTTCAGTGCCCTTCCATGCAGATTCTAAATGGAAGACCCCATATTCCATCTGTTAATTAGATTTAAACTTAAAACTGAAGAGACACAATAGGAGGTTTCTAATTCTGAAAATTCAGTATTGTATTCTCTGCTATTAGTTTTGTTCACAGAAAGGGGTTGTTTTAGCTTGAGCTGCTGGATTCTGGGCAGAGCACCCGCAAAGCAGCCCTGCAGGCAGCCTGGTGGAGATGGGGAGCTCGGGTGCACACAGCCATCAGGGTATCACCCTTTCACAGTGCTGCACCAACCATCCTCACTTCCCTGTGCCATATGGCCATCTGTGGAAGAAACATCTTCACTGCTGACACTGTCCACCCACGGAGAGGTAAAGGACTGAAATGGCACAGCAGTGTCAGTAATAGGGACAAAACCAGCTAGAAGTGTGATTAATTGTACTGAAACATCAGCAGATCTTGTTCAGGTGTTTGAAAATGATTATCCAGCTGGGTCTCTATCAGGATTAGGAAGAGTGGTAAATTTTAATTCTTCCTGAACCTTGTTTTCTGCACTTGCAGGGGACCTCATACAGACTGACACTCGGGGAGTGCGGGTCATATTCCCACTGTATCTTTGCACTTGCTTGTGCAAAACACGTGTCATCTAGTAAACAGCAAGAATAGAGAGCTGTGGGTTTTTTTTTGTCATCTTGTACCTTTAAATACTTCATAACATGCCTATTTAGGTTCCTGGGCACAATTTTACATTAAATAGAATGTGATAGGAAGGATTTGTCTAAGACACCAGTTTGATTTTATACTGCACTGGAAATTTCTTCTTGATAGCCCTGAGCATGTTTCATATCTATCTCTGGAGATGGGACCAGTGCCCAGGCTTGTGCAGAGCTCAGACACACTGGTGATGGAGGGGTACAGAATTACTAATTTGTTCTAGGTATCTTTGAATTTGCACCCAACAACATAGGGAATTGTAATTTGCATTGATTTTCTATATATTTACTGTTTTTTAAAGTTTCCTCTGCAGAAAAGCAGCATTGATCTTTCATACAGTCCTGGATCCTGGCTCTATCCAATGATCTCTTCATATACTTATTTTTCTATTAATAGTACTTAGTTATTAGTCTGTAGTAAGTGATTTAGTCAAAGCTGTTTGGAGGCCAAATTTTCTAGGGAGTTCTTGTGGTTTTACAGTATCATTAGTGAAGAGTCAACTTTTAAACAAATTCAGATTTGTTTGACATTTAGCAGCCTGAAGTCTACGTAAGCATTACTTGTGGAATACTCACTGTAAATGGCCCCTGTGCATTCGGAGAGGTTTGTATCTGCAATTACATTCTTTCAACAGGAAAGCATTGAAATAAATAAATTCAATTGGAACACTTTGCCAAACTGTGTTCCAGCCAAAATCCTCCCCCCCCCCCCCCGCTTTAATTCACCTCTAATTACAAGTGACCCCCCCTCTTGCCGGGCTTTCGTCCCTGCGTTGCTGTGGCATGCTGGGCCTGTGGTTGGAGGAGCTCCACAATAGGGCCAGGAGTCGGGGCAGGGCGACTGACAGGAGTAATGGCTTTGCTTTGTACATCTGTCAGCTAATGCTTAACTAATGCAGAATTACTGTCAGCCTCCTGCGGAGCTCACTTTCCCCTCCACCTGAATGCGTAATGACTCCGTGGCAAGGAATTAGAAATAATCGCTTGATGGCCGGACATTTAGAAAAATTAGGGAAGTAGCAGAACTTTGTCACAGTTGTGGTCTCCCTGGCTTTCCCAGTCCCTACAGCAGATGTGGGGCAGTGGGTGCCAGTGGTCCCTGGGCAGCCTTCACCCACTGGGTACCGGCCACCCTGGGATGCAGTGCTGCCTGGGGGCACCAGTGACTGCCAATGGCTGGCCTGGGGGCTACCTCCCCTGCAGGAGCAGTTCTGCATGTGGGAATCTGTCCTCAGTGCAGAGGCCATTGCTGGCATCACCACCATCCCACTGCAATGCTGGTGCATGGGGTCTCTCCTGGGCTGCAGTGCACCCTGGAGTTGCTGCAGCACTCACCCCAGAGAGCAGAGCAGTCCCTGTGCCAAGCTCTTGTCGCTCAGTTTGCAAACCCCTCTGGAACCATGTGGGAGGAAATATGTTTTCTAAATGTTAGTCATTACCAGCTAATGGGGATGTTAGCAAACGGGGAGAGATCAGAAGATCAGAGACGTGGGGGTGGCTGAACACAGGCTGGTGGGAGGGCTGTGCTGCCACAGGGACTTGGCAGGATGTGGGGATGTGCTATAGGCAGCCCCAAGAGGTAATTCCTCCAATTGCTAGCAATGGTGAGCTGTGGTTCAGTAGGACAGGGCCAAATCCCAGGCGACATCATCTTCTTGCAGTGGGGATAATACTCCTGCTCCTCAATGTCACTTCCCTCACCTAGAGGGGCCCCCATGGCATATGGAAATATATCAGTGTTTCCATGCTGCTTTGGGGCAAAGGGGTCTGTGTGAGTTTTCATCAGTTTTGGCTCATCTCTGACTGGGCAATGGGAGACTCTGGTGGCCAGCAGCCTGTCCTGGTGGCATGGTGACAGCTACAACTGGTTGTGCTTCCTGCAGATACCACAGGATCAGAGGGAGTTCTTTATTTTAGGCCCAGTCCTTGTAAGGTCTCCTTTGGCATCCTTGCAAAAATCATTTCAGGTTGCACATCTCTGCCTGCCTTATCTTTCACCAGAGATGTTTGGAAGCCAGCATTGACCTCTCTGCTCTGGGCAGGAAGGTTTGATGTTTCCACCTCCAAAATTTTTCCGTGCACGTTTGCATCAGTGCTAATGACAAAGCTGGGCATCACCTTTAGCAGACTGTTGTATCCTGATTTCACAAGGTGAACAGCAGTGTTAGATCATGATTGGAGGAAGATGGCTGGGCTGAGGCACGTGCTGTGGGTGGACAGGTATGTGCTTCTGGACATTGGGTGGGACCACCATGCCATGTGGGAGGATGTTTCCTGACCTGGTGTCTTTAGGATCTGTGCTTTTGTTGTTGCTTTTTTCCCCATGTACTACTTTTCAGCTAGCAGAAAACATTCAGGAAAACAATTGTGCTGGAAAAATTTAAATCTACCATAATTTCTCAGTATAAGCCACCAGGGAAAATACAGCCTCACACACAAGTATAGAACAAGGTTTTAAAAACAAGTGGAGTCAGAAGTGACTGGTGTTTAGTCTTTGAAATACTGAATGAAATGTGCATTTGGAAACACAAACATGAGCCCACAGCGTGCAGCAAAGCCTGCGGCTGCTCGGCTGTTGTGCTGCAGTGTGTGATGGCTGCTCCAGGGCCACAGGGCTGTATGGACTAGCCCTACGTGCATCTCCCACTGATATCCTTGCAGGAGCTGGCGGATGTTCCCACTGGCTTGTTAATAACCACACCTGAGGCAAATCCTTGATGCTGGGATTTAATGTCGGCTGTAGTTATTAATGTATCTGAAAAAAGAAAACTACAAGTGAGATGCTCTCTCCAAGCTGCACTAGTGGAAGGATCATTCTGATTTACTTAGCAGAGGCAGGTAGGGTCATTAAAACAGCTTTAAACAAGTATCTGTGGATAAAGGAGTCTAGGAAGCAACTGGTCAGTGAACCTTGATGTTTCTGCACTCTGTTAAGTTGCTAGGATATTACAAATTATTCTTACATGTTACTAAAATAATAAAAATTATGCTTAATTAATTACAATAATTAGTTTAATAAGGGCTTATAATTTTTAAAAACAGAATGGAAAGCTATTTCTCAAAGTATGTGTCTTTCAAGAACAGGCTGCATGTATCAGCTGCCCAGAGTGCCTTGAACCTTGTACCAGGCAGCCTGGTCTGCATACCCGAACTCTCACCATTGCTGTAGTGACAAATTACAAAGCCATTAATTTGTCGTGCACTTCTGGTTTGCTTCTCTCCACTGTGTCTAATCACAAGCTTGGGAAGATGTCTCTGATGTGGGCTGTATCTCAGGGCTCCTTTGCAGATCACAGTATCACCAGCAACTGCTTGCTGTGCCCAGGCCTTATTAATGTGGCCAAGGCAGGATGAGCACTTTGGGTTGGACTGGGTTGGATTTCATGTACCATGCCACTATTCTTATGGCTGATGCTTAAACTGGGGAAAAAAACAAAACAAAACAAAAACCCACAGTATACTCACCTAGATCCATCTGGGTCAAATATTAGCTATAGCCATGCCCAGCTGTCAAATGGCTTAATTGGACTGGAGGCCTCTATGTGCTCCAGGGTTTAGGGGTCTCTTCTAAACAGCCACTTCCACACCCTGTGTATGCATTCCCCACAGCACTGTCACTTGTCTCTGAACAGCCACAGCTCTAATTGTTTGAATTTTGTGTGCAGTTTGCAGCATCCATTATTTCTTTTGCATCTTCCCTTTTTGAAGGGGAGACTCCATGTGGGCTCATTCGTGTAGTTACAACAGACCTAAAAAGTGAATCTTCACCTCTTCTTGGTACAGCACCATCTGCAGATATCAGAGCATAAACGCAGAGTGAGAAAGGGCAGCAACAACAAGAGCAGAAGAAAGCAGTGTGCCAGGGAGAAGGATATGAAGAGAAAAAGAGAGAATTTTCTTTGATGTATTAGTTTCCTCTTATTAGTATCCATCTAGTGGTGCACAGGCTGAGATAGCTGACCGGTCCAAAAGTTAGTGATCCACACACAATCCACTCCCAATAGTGCAAAAGTACAGACATCACAGAATGAAAATAGCAGAAGTCAAGATGAAGGAGGAAACCACGGGCTGTCAGATATGAGTGGGAATAACCTAAGTTCACCCAAGTGGCAGAGGAACTATCTTAGTTTGTGGAGAGTGAGGGGAAAAATGTCTTAACAGTCTCATTCTCCCAGCTATAAGCAGATCTCTTCTGTGTTTTCTATGCTATTACTGATAAAGACTGCCCATGCTTGAAAGAACCTGGCAGGGTACAAGGTCAACCTTATACAATTTCATCTAATTGCGTGGGTCTGGCTGACCTCCTTATTCCAGCACAAGGAGGGATAATGACAGGCAGAGACGACAAGGGTGAAAGACAGCCAAAACTTTTCCTGCCCTGGAGCAGGAGACTGCCTACATTCACAGGCTGACGTTTCCATAACACAGGCTCGTGGTGCGCTGGCTCCTTGCCACTGCTGCACGAAGGACACGGCAGAGGCGCAGGGCATTACACACCCGAATTAGCCCAGCCTGCGTGAAGCAGATGGCAAGCTTAGTTTTGCCTCACTCTTGGCTTTCTGTTCGGAAGCACTGAGTTGCTTTGCTGGATAGGAAAAAGGGGGAAATGCCCACCTGTGTGCTGCAAGACAGCCCTGCCTCTGATGCATAATCACCTCCTTTGGCTGCAGGTCCTGGAAATGCTACATCCCTTTTGCAGCTCAATTTCTTAATTTAGAGGATGTTTTTGTGCTGCAAAAGGTGTTTTGCTGTTTCCTGTGAGATCTCCATTTGGGTGAAAGCAACAACTCATTCCCTGGGTGACCACAGCCCAGACATCATGTGATGGCCCCTGGAGCATCATTCCCTCCAGAGCAGAAGGGAGTGCATCTCACAGCTCTCCACAGTGGCACTTGCACAGCTCTTCCCAGAGAGTTTATTGAAGTCTTGCCAGTCCTGGAAGGAGGTGCTTTGGGCATTGGTACTAGCTTAAAAGTTTATTTGAATTGCTCCCTGGAGATGGTGCCAGCTTTGTGTTTGGCTGTGTTGGAAGGAGATGAGAAGAAATTTCACAGAGACAGTAAGTCAATATCAGTGCTCATATGTATTGCTTCATAATAATGCCTTTTGACAAATGGACGTCAGTTCTCCAGAAACTTAGCTCAAGAAAGCAGAAAATGAAAGCTTGCTGCAAGTTTTTATTGCTAGTGCTTCACGTACAATCACAGGGTCTCTCACCATCTCCTTTCTTAGCACTTGTGTTCCTGAGGAGATGAAAATCTAGTAGATGGACGGCAGTAAAATAAATAACTGGCTCTTAAAGCTATGGAAAATAGTATCACAGGGAATAATTGCTCAGAACCACTAAACAGACCTGTAAAGAAGTGTGTCATGGCTAGACGAAGCTGAAGGATGTGCTCAATAGACCTATGGCTGTGCTAGCCCAGGGCCTGGGTTGATAACAGCAGCAATGTGCCGTGCCATAATACTGGGGCAGGTGGGCAGCATGTGCTCCTCTGCTGCAGTGGGACTGCCAGCACCCTATCCAACCTGTCCTTGAATGCTGCTAGGGATGGAGCAGCCACAGCTTCTCTGGACACCCTGTGCCAGCGCCTCAGCACCCCCACAGGGAGGAACTTCTTCCTAATGTCTAATCTAAACCTGCCCTCTTTCATCTTAAGGCCATTTCCCCTTGTCCTGTCCCTACATGCCCTTGCAAAAAGTCCCTCTCCAGATTTCTTGTAGGCCCCCTTTAGGTATTGGAAGGCTACTATGAGACGTCCCCAGAGCTCACTTGCAGAGATCTTCCCCCACACTCAGACTCATTTATACTGTCTGTAAGAGGCAGTCTATCAGAGCTTGAAAAGGCAAAATGGAAACCTGTGCTGTCTGTACAGAGAATTTATCAGCTCTGTTCCAGATTTGTTATGTTTGCCTGTTACCTGTGAGACCTCCCAGCCACCTCAGGATCCCTTCCTTTAGTGATGCCTTGGCCCCTGGCAGGCAGTGGTAGTGGGGTGCTCTGGCTACCTGGAGCAGCACCCAAATTTTGCAGGGAAATGTAAACCATGTGAGATGAGCTGGGGAACTTGCTGCTGGTGATGCCCTCACATTGCCCTGCTGTCTATCTCCATCACCCTGCTTACTGAGAAAGCACACGGACCTGCCAGTCTTACAAACACCCAGAGAAGGAGCCCGTAACTCTCTGAAATGCACTACTTTGCTTGGCAGGGATGAGCGGATTATCCACTTAAAACTCAAACAGTTTTGTTGATAACATTTGACATTAAAGGATTTGGGAAGCTTTAGGACTAGATAACCACAGGAGTTCAGGTTTGGAGCAGATGTCAGGAACAGCTAAGCCAGTCTCCCCGCTGTGACACAGGACCAGGTGTATCTAGACTGTTGCTAGCTTCTTACCTCACCTGGTAGGGAAAAACAAAGAGAAAAGGACTGGGGCATCTCTGGAGGTGGCTTTTCCCTGTGCTTCTAATGGAAAAGTTCTTTCTGAATGGCAGGCTCCCCTGCTGCTGTTAGAGTGCATCATTTTTGCCCTGCACCTGGAGCAGGACTGGTTTGCTCCCCTTCGCAAACCTCTTTGCAAGTGGGAAGATTGTAAGTGTATCCTCCCTAAGCCTTGTCTCCTGTAGACAAATAGTCACGCCATTACAGGTCATGTTTTTAAGCTGCACATGGCTTTTGCTGTTCTCCTCTGGACTTTTCAGAAGCTGTACCATGCTGCTGACCTCCCCACTCACATTGCTCATCAGGGATGGGGTCATGTCTGAGGCTCTCCTCACCTTCTTCAAGATACTTCCCAAAGGTCTCACCTCACTCCCGCTGAAGTGACTGACAGCAGTCAAGCCAAGAGTGTGGCTGGGGCTGGACCCACTCCCTGTGCACTGGCTGGTCATTGCCCCCACCGCTGGGGAGTGAGGGACCCAGCCTTGTCTGCGGGTGATGTTAATACCATCAAACACCATCAGAGCCAGCTTCTCAGAGCTGCACGGAGGTGAAATGAATCCTGTCCCCTCTGCAGAGAGCAGAGCATCATGTAAGTACAAAGCCTATGGTCTGCATTCCACTCCAGCTCTTGTACTCTGTGTGCTCCAGCTTTGTCTTCTTGCACAGAAACCCTGATGTATTTAAATTGCATTTGTGAGGTATTTAGCCCAATGTTTGTACTTGTCAATAGTTTGCAAGAGCTTTGCCTGGCCTTACTGAGGAGATCAGACACTGGTCCTATTGGGCCTGTTTTCAAAAGCAGCCTTTAAATCTGTGCAGTGAAATTGCTCTCACAAGTGCGTGGATGAACCGACTGACCATGCCAGAGAGCTGGCTGGTGACTGCAAGTGGAAGGTGTATTAAAAATCCCTGAATGAATAAAAGTAGAGGTTGACCCAGGGCTGTCTTGAAAAAAGAGCATTTTATCTTTTTTTCTAGCTTTTATTTTCTACCACATACATTGAACAACTTCTCAACCCATCTGAGGATGTGCAAAAATAACAACTGTGAAGACACTATTTATTAAAGTTATGGGGTGACAGGCCATCATGGTGATTCTCCAGCAACTTTAGGTGCTCAGGACACCTCATGACCACAGACCCCTTAGGGCTGATGCACTCGCAGCACTGCTCCCCTCTAGTACTTGCAAGTCACCCTGAATAAACCCAATCCCTGTTTTTTACTCCAAAGGCTCAGTGTTCAGCTCCTGTAAGCTCCAGCTTACAGGTCCATAGAGAGCTTTCCTGTTCCACTGCCTAAACCATTACATATGCCCTTAAATCTTATGTTAACAATAAAATGTGAAAATGTGCATATGCAGGTAGAGACTTCATGGAGAATGGAAGCGTGAGGCTCAAAAATATCTTAAATGTACAAGTATTTTTTTTAATAAAAGGGTAGGGTTTTATATATAATTAATTTACCAAGCACTCCCCAGCTGCCTCATTTTCTGAATGCTGTTATGATAATCTTGGCATCATTACTAGGTAGGCAGACAAATTTAGCTTTTAGTGTATGGGTTCAGCTGCGACAGTTACTTTTCTCCATCTTAGTAGCTGGTGCAGGGCTGTGTTCTTGACTTTAGCCTGAGAACAATGCTGATAACCTCCATGTTTTAGTTGTCACTCAGTAATACTTACTCTGACTGAAGACTTTTCATTCTCATGCTCTGCCAGTGAGGAGTGGCACAAAAAGCTGGGAAGGAGCAGAAACAAGACAACTGACCCAAACTACCCAAAGGGGTATTCCATATCACAGCACGTCATCATGCCCAGTATATAAACTCGGGGGAGTCAGTCAGAAGTCACAGATCACTGCACAGGTTGGGCTGGGTATCAGCCAGCAGGTGGTAAGCAATTGTATTGTGCATCACTTGTGTTTGTTTTTTTTTACTTCCCCTTTTAGTTTTATATTCTCTTCCCTTGTTATTTCCCTTATTTTTATTATTATTAGTAGTTTTGTATTATACTTTAGTAATTGGACTGTTCTTGTCTCAATCTGTGGGGTTTACATGCTTTCGACTCTCCTCCACATCCAGCCTGGAGAGGGAGAGGAAATGGGGGGAGTGAGTGAGAGGCTGCATGGTTCTGAGTTACCAGCGGGGCTGAAAGAGTGACAGTGCAGAAGTGCTTCTTACAGCTGGGGTGTAGGAGCTTGTTACTGCCATGCTGTGCAATTGTGCAGGACTGTCCATCGCATAGGTCTTCAGGACACCAGCACGGGATGGTGGTATGGCACTTTGGTGATCTATATGTAGTGTGGATACTACCATTAAATAGTCTCTTCAGGCTGTGCAGGATTCAGGAGTGTGAAATGATAGTTGTGTGTGTGACTGTGTGGGGAAAGAGAGCAAATACTCCCAGAAAGTTTCAAGACAAGTGCCACCCTCCTTTTACCTTTTTGGCCAAAAAGGGAGATGGCCTCAGTAACCAGCAACCCACAGAAAATAGAACGTAACTCAAAGACTGCATGAAACTACAGCTGGATATAAATCATAAAATTTAACCTCAATCCCAACTGTCCTAAATTTTCCAGGAGTGCATTATTTTTCAGATTCACATTTACCCTTCTGAAGTTTTCCAGAAATTAACATGATGTCTATTTATCACAATGTGATGCGGTAAAAATTCATTTTAGTGCCTGTGTCTATACTGCCTGAAATGGCATGTCTGTGACCGCTCTAAACTGTATAACCACAATTTACCAGCTGACTTGAAAGTTACAATGACAGCAAAAGTGATTTTATTTAATACTGAGAGTACTTGAGGAATGAGATTCGGTCTCCATTCTGGGGCAGGTCAAGAGCGAAAGGAGGACAGGGGTCCCAGGGAGGGATGGGTGCTGGAGCAGTCATTCCTATCCTGCTGTTTGGTCAGGCTATTGCATCAGAGTGACAATCAGCTGCCTTAATGTGGATATTATAGACCAACCTAGCTTAAACTTCTGCCATAAGAAGCATACGGTGCTTTTACTTAAGGTAGCCACCATGGCAAGTACTATTTTTTCCAGTTAATTTTAGACATGAAGAAAGCCTAATTCCTTCGGGTTGCTTTCAGTGCTGCAGCCTGAGAAAGCACAGTGCAGTGTCGGTGGTGTTTTCCACAGGGGCTGCTACCATGTGCGCTGCTCCACGCAGCTCCACAAGAACTGGGGCTGCTGTAATTAATGTAGCAAAACCTTGCTTCTGGTGTCAGTGAATTCCTTACATGTATATGGTGAGGAGTGCTAAAGGGTGGATTAAAATCTTATATGTTTAAAAAGGGAAAAATAAAAAAGGAGAGAAGAAAAAGGGGAAGAAATAAAATAGAAGCTGGGATGAAACCAGCTCCTGTGCACTGAGAAATAGGTGGTATTGGTGGGCTAAAGGCATGGGGCAGTGGCTGGGAGAGGTTTGGAGGGGGTAAGGTTGCACCCCAGGCATGGAGGTCTCCTTTTGTCTATTTTCCTGAAAACAAATAGGATCACGGCAAAAATCCTGCAGCAAAATTTGCAGAGTGCTACAGGGCAAGGAAACAGCAGCAGGAGCCTTGATGGTCTCGCCTCCCTGTTTAACTGGTGTCTAAATGAGGCTTGTGCATGTAAGTAATGAGGAGCAGGAAGGGCTGTTGCTTTCCAGAACAGGCCTATCCTAACATACACATTTCACTTTCCAGGCAAAAGAGAACGATCTTCATATTTTAACTAGAATGTTGTGAGTCTGGTGAAGTTCCTGCTGCTGGACATTTATTGGCTGCTGTGTTGAGGTTTCAGGCTGGATCTGTCTGGGTTTTCACCTTCCTTCCTGCCTGGAGCTGCATCTTTTCAGACTCTTCCAGTAGCTCTAACCGTAACTCTAACCCTAGAGGCATTTTCCACTGATGTTTTCACACTTGTGTTTAATCCATCAGGACCTCCAGGTCTCAAAACCGAACCTGAAAAATAATTAATTGAATATTAGCCAGTTGCTGTCAGAAGCAATGTTTACTGTTTGCGTTTGAGGAATGTGAAAACTGGGAACTTGTGAAGCTCAAGCAAGCAAGGCAGCATGCCCCAGTATTGCAAGCTTATCAAGAAAGGAGTGGTTACAGATAGTGGGGATTAACCAAGGCATCAGTTACACTTAAATATAAGTGTATGCTTAAATTGGTTTGATTTTCATACTAGATAAAGCGTGGTCGTCATTGACTGAAGAGCTTGCGCTTAGAAGAAAGCTCTCTGCAGTGTGAGGTAGGCTTACACTGAAGCTGTTTGAGCTCAGGTTTTGCTGCTCAAGGGCAGCATCTTCCTCTGGAGACAGCTGGGCTTGCGAGGAGGCTGTGCCTCCCTTCCCAGGAGATGGCTCCCACCTGCGTGGATGTGCTCTAATTCACTTCAGTCCACATGGGTTGCATCAGGGCAGTGGCCGGATGGAGCCATGCACAAACCCTGCTTGTGAGCCAAAGTGGAACCCCAGAGGGGTGCCCAGCAGCCATGCAGAGGGGAAGGATGAAGGATATTGTTCAGCAGATGATGCCCTAGTTCAGTTCCAAACAGCATTTTTCATTTAGGTTATGCTGTCAGGGAGTACCCTGTAGCAAAGCAGGAAAAATCCCCAAATTTGCATGTACGGGGGTTTGCACCAGTTTCGCTGCAGCTCTGTACTAGCAGTGTAAGTAAAACTGGGCTGCAGCCTCCACCAACAGGCAAAGCCCAAACAACTTTCCAGGTGAGGCATGTGGCCATGGCAGAACCATGGCTGAGCTCGCGCATCCCCTGCTCACGGGTGGCTGGTACCTGCAGCCTGGCTCCATGCAAGCAGCCTTTTGCTGTGCCTCTGCTGGTGGGTGCCTGGCTTCCTCGCTGCCAGGGACAGCTCGCTTTTTCTGTGCAGGAGGTGATGTTGTGGACAGCAGAGATCATCTCCTGTGTGCTACATAGGAGGGCCTCCCATGCCCCAGATACATCAAACTGCATAATGTTATCTCCTAATGGAAGTGCTGGGACTGCTTCAGGAATCTGCAATGCTGGCGTGGTTCCTCACCGGGAGAGCAAGACCTACGGGTGCCAGTGGTGTGGGCTGTGGCAGTGGCTCATGGACATGGTGCAGGAAGCAGGGAGCCAACAGGACTTTAAATCGGATGTCCCTGGTCCCCCAGCACCGAGCACCATGAGGTCTCTGCTTGCATTCATCTTGCTCACATCCTCCTGCTGCACTCCCTCCTGGGATGTGTTTGTAATGGGCTTGGAAGGTGCCAGCAATCCATAAAAGAGTGACAGACAAGCTGTTATATTGTTATATTTTGCTACCTATCATTTTAATGTCACTTTTAATGTATGAATTATACCCCCATTGTGTGTAATTATATTTCTCCTCCCAACCCTGCTCAAAGAACAATGAAAAGATGGGGCTGTTATATTAAAAAACAGCACATCTCTCTCAAAAAAAGTTAGAGGTCACACCTTAATTCCTAGTGCATGAGGATAGTTAATCAAAAGATGATGGGACTAGAATGAGTATGGGGACAGAAATATCCTGCACAATTTCTTGTGGAATTTAATTAGAAAGGAAGTATTAATAGCATCTGTATGTGCAACTCTATTTTGCCTTGCAATGTGAATAGCCTTACCTGGAGCCAGGTGGTTGGAAAGCCCAGTGAACTGTGCTCTTCTTTCTTTCCTCCACCTTCCTTTTTTTTTTTAATAAAGGAAAATAATGAGCCAAAATCAATAATAATAATACTTAATAGCAATAACCCCCAGTAGGAATTAACTTCCCAGCAGCTCTCCTTGGAGTTTCTCTCTTAGATCAAAAGATGATGTTAATCGATGAGGCATTTTGCAAAAGTTCGTGCTCTACTTGTCCCAGTAATGAACCTTCAACCTTTAATTTTCTTAGTAGCACATAGTTCCTCAATGGGAAAGTCACTATGGGGGCCTTTGTGTTGGAAAACCAATTATTTATGCTAACTGGAGGGTTGGTACTGTTTGACTTTGGTCCCTGGCTGCCTCGGCAGGTCCATTCCTGGTCCACCCCATCACTGTGGGATGAGCGCTGGCTGAAGATCAGAGCTTCCAGGCGACTTTCTTCCCAAATGATGTCCTGTGCTCCTGGGGCAGAGACCTCATTCTGCCTTCAGATCCACAGAGTACGCCTGCTGAATGGCATGACTGGAAAATGTATAAGCAGAAACCTAAATAGCTTAGTGTAACGAAGTGGATTTCCTTCCCTTCCCACTCAATACAGACTGAGGGTTTTAATATTCTTTTTTATTAATTTTCTCACAAAAGAGAAAAAGGTGAATATACCCAATCCCTCACAACTTGATTTCAATTATGAGATCATAAAGCAGGCTCTGTTTCTCAATGAAGTAAGAAAGGAAAGCTTCATTAACTGAATTGAATGGTTTGCAAAATGCTATGTTCAGATGAAATTGAAACAAAATTGGGAAGTTTTTTTGTTTTTTTGTTATTTGGTTTGCTTTCTGTTTGTGGCTCCCAAGCAGGTGGGCTGGGGGCTGTCCATGCAGTGGGGGTGCAGCTTTGCAGCTCTGCTGCGATGTGATGGGATATGTGGTGGACCAAGGAGATATGAGAACATGGGGAGGAGGCAAACACTAAATGGGACAGGATCTCTCTTGGGTCACGCATGCTGTTCCCAGCTCTGCCTCAATGAATGCTGTATCTCAAATAGTTCATCCTTCAAGTTCCTATTATTTTTTATATTTTTTTTTTCTGTTTAGTAATCCTGTTATTGAAGGAGATGAGGCACATAAACCAAACTAAATTTAATCCTTAGTCCCTGAGCATGCTGTGACACTGGTCCCAGAGACCTGACCAAAGCAAATGCCAGTTGTTCCATTGCCTTTAGTCGGGGGCATGAACTCACCCAGTGGTTTCAAAACAGCAGCTTGCAGCAGAAAGTGTGCTCAGGTGTCCCCCAGGCTGCCTCTGCCCACAACCACCTTAAATTGCCCTTCTGCTCCTGGGTTCATTGTTATATATTCAAAACTACTCCTTTTCTTAGGACAGTGAATGACCCAAACAGCTCATCAGTAACATCAGAGCCTTTCCATGGCAGCTCCTGTCCCATGAATAGCACAGACCAGACAGCAATGTGGAGGGGGGGAGAGGGGTGGAGAGGTCCTGGTCTCATGTCCGTCACAGTGGTATAAACAAATAACATTGCCAACGAAATCACTGCAAAACCGGTTCCTTGCCCTGGTGTGGGGTCATTCACCCATTGAATTTTTATGGTGTTGCTGAGCTGCACTGCAAAGTGACAGTGCTTCATCGACAGCTGCATTCATAGCACTTGTGTCAGGAGTCAGGATTTCCCAGAGCAGCAGTAATGTGATAAGCCCTTCGCAGGAGGGTGGCCAGAGCAGGGAGCACTGCTGCTGTTCTGTTAGGAGATGGCTATTAGGAAGGGGAGCACTTGGCTACCTTGGAGCTTGGTTTTGTACTTCCCCAGGGAAAAAAAAAATTGTGTTATGCAAGCGAGGTTTGCTTTGACCTTTAAATAAAGACAATCTCTGCTAAGCATTCAGGCTCTTATTTTATAGTGGTGCGTTTTTTTCCTGAAGATTCTTCAGTGTGGGCTTCCTGGTAAAACCAGGATCTTATTTTATATGTGACTTACACAGAATGATCTCTCATCGTGTCTGGCAAAGATTTAAAAAGTATGCGTGGGAGCAAGTGTCGTCTGGGCATGAATGTTTGAACATGGTCCTTCTGGGATCATTTGAGTCCCTGAGCTGTGGGGTCTGCAGTTAGATCACTGACTCAGCTGAGTGATTTGTACGATTACATGGAGCCAGGCGACACGCTACAGGCTGAGCATCTATGTGAATAATAAATAACCCCACCGTTTGCATTCCTCCAGCATGCCTGGCTTCACCAACCAATGGAAATGGGATGAGATGGGATGTTGTCTTGGTTCCTTGTGCTGCTGCTTGTGCCACTGCAGGACAATGGAAACATCGACAGGCATGAGCATCCTTCTTTTGTATAACCTTTTATTTCTAGAAGGTGACCAGTGCCTGCAGCACATGTAGAGGAGGATGAGGACTGTCCCCATGCAGGGGCCACAGGCGTGTTCAGGCACTGGGGCTGCTGGCGGCTATCGAGGATTTCCAGCAAGCCGTAGCTCTCAGGCTTGTGCAGGCACTTGGGCTCCAATTATAGTGATATCTTGCTCTCAGCCCAATTAAAATTTCATAATCTCTCCACCAGCCGGGGTGGACAGGGTGTACACCAGGTCAAGAGATATATTCTAGCTACAGTACTTCTCCAGGAAGTTTTTGGCTCCGTGAGGAATAGTGCCTATACAGATTCAATGGAGAATGGCTGTAAAATCACAGAAATTGCAGCTTCCTTGAAGCCCTTTTTTTGCAAGCTATTTTATTCTACGTTTGGGGGCAGGAAAATTAGGCTTTGAAATATGAGTTGTAGATAAGGCTGTGAGGAAGCTTAGGATCACAGCCTTAGGTGAAAATAAAGCTGTAATACATAAAGCATTAAAAAGGTGAAGTATAAGGCAGCCTCCGAAGACTTCTGAACAGCTGCAAGGAAGTCTGCCTTATTGCTGTGGTTTTAACATGAATTATATGACACCATGAAAGACCTGCTTCTGATCAGGGAAATGGCTACATGGCCATTTGCTGCAATATACCAAGGGCTTTATTTTAATCAGAGGTAGGTGCCATTCAACCACCTTTTTGTTAATGGTGTTATTGATTACACAGAGCAGCTCTCAAGCCTCAAAGCACTTTACAAAATTAGGGGAAGCCTCTAGAGCAGAGTTGTTGTTTGTTTGTTTTTCCTCTGCAGAGCAGCTTTGCCGCAGACCAAATCCTGAGGTCTGTACTTAGCTGCGTCTTAGCCAGACCTTGCTTAGGCAAAGCTCCAGCTGGCCTCGGTGCTTACACAACAAAGGCAGCGGGCGGATCAAGACCCTGTCCTGTGCAAGCGGCCAGTGCAACCCATGGCATGAAATGCTTGGACTTTGCCCAGTGATTAATTTGTAAGTAATCCCTGAATTAATTAATTTGGGCCTTGATGGTGCCTGTCTTTGAACTGGGTGTTGTTCACCATTTGGGAATAGCTTGTGGGCAGAGCCAGGCAGGATGCATAGCCCAGGGGGTTTGGCACATCCAGCCCAGGCATTGCTGGTGCTCTCAAGTATGTCTTGATTCACGGGAGCACTCTGTCCGTCCCTAGAGCCTGGAATTAAGAACACACTGTGCTGGCACAGTGCTTCGCTCTTTGCGCTGGCTCTGGAAATGCAGCTAGCAAGGTGCAGGGGAACGGGCAAGCATGACTTTTCATCAGGCAGGGAACATTTCAGAGCAGAAGTCATCTCCTCCTGCGTGCCGCTCCTGGCCTGGCATGACAGCAGTGGTATTGCTACCATCTGTTGGCGAACAGCAGAAAAGGAGCAACAATAAACCTCTTAATAAATCACATCCCAGACGTGCAGGTATGTGTGGCACCATGTTGGCCGCCATCCTTGGTGAACACAGGAAGGTGTGCTGTGCCGCAAAGACCTCTGGCAAAACCTGGATCAGAAGCTTCCCTGGGGACAGTGCCGGCTGTGCTGGCACTGGCAAGCAGCAGGTATGCTCAGCTTATTGTGGCGGGGAAGGCAGACAGCATGCTGCAGCAGGCTGTGAGGAGCAGTGGTCTCCCACAGCATTTTCCTCCAAAATCCCATCCCTCCTGGGGAACAGCATTGCCCGGGGGCTGCAGCTTTGCTAGTGCCACCCCATGCACAAGTGCTGCGGCACAGTGAGTGTTGGGGACAGTGAGCCCCAGGGTTCCTTCTCCAGGGCACAGCAGCTGAGTGAGGCAGCCCTGGCACACTGTGGATCTCCTTGTGAGTTCATTTTGCATTGCCAGGCCCCTTCAGCAGAATGTCCTGGTGTGGGGCAGCCTGGCAGAGCTGCAAAGGCAGGCCTGAGCCACTGTGACCATGGTTTAAGAAGGTGATGGTACATCTTAATGCCCAAGAGGTGCTTGCAGAGAGCTAAACCTGTCCTTGCAAGTGCTGTTAACCCATGGCAGAAGGGTTACAGCTCCTGAGGCTTATTTATTGTTTAGAGGGTGGCTTATTTATCATTTAAAGGTGCTTTCTAAGATGGTAACCAGCCTTGACCATGATCCAGCTCATCCCCCCCACTCCCTGTGGAGCAGGACTCCTGTGGCTCCCACAGAGAATTTCTGTAGATGTTGGAAAGCTCTTTTTGTATATTTGATAACAAGGTGGACAATAACTCTATTTATGGGCCAGTCTTCCTTTTGTAGCAGTATCATGTACACCTCTCTCTTATTTGTTTCTGCCTGTTCTTACAACACTCTTGCAAATGGGTAATTCTTGTTCTGATTTTTTTTCTGGCAGGGATGTTTTGTTTTCCTGTTGGCTGATGCTGTCTACTCAGTCTGTGGAGGATTAACCTATGTGCTGTTGCTAGGTGGCCTTAAGCAAAGAAATAACACAGATCATAGGCTCCAGCATTCCTACAGTATGTAACTCCCTTGTTCAGCAAGATTTTTCTTTCTTGTCCCTCTCATGTTTTGTGTTTATGGCTGTGGAGGTATATATCAGAGGATGCACATGTAATTTGAGCAAAAATAATGGACCAGAGTCCTCTAAAATGTCAGGTTTATTTGGACTTAAAATATTTAGTAACTAACACTTTGCCAGCTCTTTCCGTGGCTTGGTTTCTGACAGCATCCAAGTCTCTTCCATCATTTTCAGAGTGCTTTTGCTTCCTGATATGAGGTCTTAGGTTCCTGAGGGTCACACATCATGCCAGCCTGCAGGTGCTGGGAGCAGGAGGTGCTTCGGGGCTGGGGTTCACATCCCCCTAAGACCACCCGTGTGTGTGGGATCTCGTTGGGTTCACAGCATGGTGGGTCTGGGCATCCCACTGTGTACAAAAAAAAAAGGCTGAGATCAGGGAAGAGTTCAAGAAAGAGCTGCAGAAGTGATTCAGGGCTGACAGAATCAGCTGGGGAGAAAAGATTAGAAGAATTTCATAGTTCTGGCATGCCTTACTGCCAGGTCACTGTCTACCAGCGCCTGTTGTATTTTGCAGCATTTCTAGTGCTTTTGCTGAAAGGACCTTTGAAGTCTCTTATGACCCAAATACACCCTCCCTTGTGAAGCATTCCCCAGGGAGACGCCGCAGTTATCAGCTCCATTTGCTCAGTGGTGGAACTGAGTCACAGTGATTTGATAGTATTGTTTTCCTGTCAGCATATGCTCAGGTTTTAGAGGTAACTGCACTTCACATGGACACCGAGCTCCAGTCCCACGGCACTGCCCTTAGGCCATGCAATATTCACGGAAAACCTGGTACATGCTTCTGCCGACTCCGGAGCCTAACTTCTGTCTGCGCCAGCTCCCGTTTCTGCCGGTATTGCTCTGGTCCTCTGTGCCCTGCCTGCATGGGCATATTTTCTACTAACTAAAAATAGAGGATTTTGCAGCATGGTTTCACAGTGAAACAGGACTGCAGCATTATTCCGTGTGTGCATATCTGTACCAACTTCTGACAGCATTAGAGAGGCAGAGACCTCAAAGGCACTGAGTTTCTTCAGGTGCAGGGTGGATAAAAGCACCCTCCAAGGGCAGATGGGTGCCTCCTGGGGGAGAGCCCCTGGAAGTCTGGCTCTCCCTGAGAGACCTTTCTTTCATGTCTGTACCTCCAGAGATAGCCATCAGAATGAGGCAGTTGTATTTATCTGGGAAAGCCTTTTATCCCAACCTTTTTTTCCCCCTGTTGTTAGACACCTATTCCCTGTACTAACTCCTGATACCCTGGGATTTAGCTTTCTCTTTCACTCTGACCCATCCCGCTGTTTGAACTGCATGTAAGCAGCGTTTATCAGCCCTCTTCTGATGCTCATTAGAGCTGAGCAAATACATCACCTTGAATATTTAATGAGTTGGGGTTTAAATTTTTCACGTGTCTTTTCTTGAGGTTTCATTTTACACATTTTCTGAAAGGTGATTATTCTGAAATCATTTGCAATCTCCTGCAGTTGTGTTATGGGGCACTTAGCAACTGGCCATGTAAAGACTGTAATGTTGCAGCTGGTCACATGCAGCTGTGTTTCACGTGTACACACTCAGGTGTGCAACTGTAGGCAGCAGTGACCATGAACATTTTCCACATACAAAACATGCTTGCTGTTACTGTTTTGCCCAGGAATGCTCAGGTCATTTGACAGTAAGCAGAAGTTGGGTACAGGGCAGTCATGGGCAGAGCTGTCAAAACCCACTCCAAGTTACAAATACCTTTGTTCTGCAGCGCTCACTTGCCCACCTCTGTTTCTGATCCCCAGCTAGAGGTGATGTGACCAACAGGCCTGCTGAGTGCTCACTGTGGATATGTTTCTCCTTCACAGTCTCTTGTTTTTCAGGCTGGCTTCATGTTGAATCTGGCAGTTTGCATTAATAAAATAGGTTGGTCTGAAATGCCCACAGGATTTTTTTCTCCCAGCACAGCAGGGTGGGATTTTTTGTATACACAAAGAACTCTGATGTAAGATACATATTTCTACAAAGGTCTTGTGTTCGTCCTTCTGCAGCTCTTTGGTTCAGCTGCCCCAGTGTGTTCCCAGCTCCCAGTGCTGGTTGAGATGGCTGCAGCAGGGCATGGACCAAGTGTAAGTCCAGCTGCACTGTGAGCCTACTCACATATGCTGCGGAGCTAACTGCAGAGGGGAAGGATGAGCCTATAGGAGGGCAATTGGTCTGGAATTTAGGAGCCACAGCTACCTCTGGTGCTGTCTGCCTTTAGTACATCAACTGTCACTGTGTCTTGGTAACCTGTTCCCACCCACTGAAGCTGCCTTCACCCTGCAGTCACTGGGCACGTAACTGCAAAAAATGCCCTGGAAATGTGATCTCACTTGTTCACCCATTGCTCTCAGGGGCCAGGGGGGCTCCAAAGTGTTCAGGAGCAACCCCCAAACCTGACAGCACCCTCACTGGGACAGGACCACTGTGGCAGGGCTTTGGTGTTGGATGGGGGGTGCATGCCTCTTCTGGAACAGAGATCAGGGGGATGAAACCCGCAGCTGGACCTCCATGGCCATCCCAGGGCTGGTGCCACAGACCCTTGGAGGTACAATCCGTATTTTTCCTCCTGCTGTTGCAGTGCCTGAGGCAGCAGCGAGCAGATAGGGCTCACTCCACTAAGAGCCTGGGGGCAGCTGTGGCCCTGGGCAGCCCAGACCAGCTGGACGGAGATGGTCTGCAGGAAAACTCAATGTCTTGGCTTCTGCTTGTTGCTGAAGGGGCTGGTGCTTCTGTCCCTGCATGTGTGCCCACCCAGGGAGGGGAGGTGAGTGGTTCAGAAGAAGCTCTGTCCTCACATTCCATGCCTCATTCTGTGGGGGCAAATCTCCCTCTCCAAATCGCTGGAGAAGAAAAAAACTGCTGTGTGTTGGGAACGGTTTTAATTTAAATCCTGAGGAAGACAAGCTGGTTGTTGCTATGGACTGAAATGACTCAGCCCTCTTGCAGCTTCAAGCCAAGAACTGTTTCAGGTGCAGATGTCTGCTAATGCTGAAACAGAAACAGTAAGGATAGTTTTGAACTTCACACAAGTTCTGTGAACTTTATACAGTTAAGCAATCTTCTGCAGTTCCTAAACCATGTTCTTTTGTCTTTTTACTTTCTTATGCAGGTAAGAACCATGTTGATGTCTAAAATTAGGAAAGTTAAAAACCTGGCACTATGTATGTGTAGCCTTCAAAAAAATGAAGGCTGAGCTTTTGAAAAGGCTTGTATTTGTTTCCATTGGAGGTTAACAGGAGGTCGGCAGTTAGTGTCCCTAACTGCACTGGGAAACCCCAGTCTATATGCCTATCAGATACAGCAGGGAACTTCAGGAGCATTTCACAAACAGGATCGTTGATGTACTCAGAACTTCCCAAAGTTTTTAGTGGCCTGCAGTATCGAGTACTTGGCTGTTGGTTATTAATGATTACACTGCACTTGGAGAAAGCGAAGCCTCATACAAATGTTATGTCTTATTGCTATTGATTGGTTGTAGGGGTATGACTTGAGCAGAGTATGGTGAAATAGATTAACTTTATTAATTATTTATCACATAGTAACTAGATATTTAATGTATCTGTACAGCTATTGTATCTCCTCTGCAGTTTGATTAACATTTTTTTCATGCGGAGGAACAACACTCCCGTGCAGTAAAACATGTTTTCTGACAAGAAATCGAGTGTCAGAGCACTGACTGCTCCCGGTGAGGGCCGGTTCTCCTCGGGAGCTGGCCCCTGCGCAAAACAGCAATGGCTGTGCCAAGGGAGGAGCTGCCCCTGTGCCAGGCACTTCAAAAGTAATCTGTGCACACAGGGAGCAGCGCTGCGGCCCCGCGTGTGATGCTGTTACAAATACCCGGCCAGGAAAGCGGGGCTGTGGGAGACTGGCAGCCCAAAAATGGGAGGTGGGGGAGATGACATAATCTGTGCCTCAGGCTGGGAGCGGTGGGGTTCGGTGGGGAGACCCGCAGGCGGCCCCGACTCCCGCAGCGGGGCTGGCGGCAGCGAGCGCGCGTGTGCGACGCGGACTTCCCGCGGACCGCGTTCGGTCGCTCGGAGGTAGGGTCCCGGCCCGGCCAGCTCCGCCCGAGCGTGGGGCCCCGCGGCCGCCCCGCACACAAAGCGGAGGCAGAGCCCCCCACGGGGCCAGCGCTCACGGCCGCCAGCACCATCACGTGCTCTCGGCTTCAGCTGCTTTCCTTGGGAATGAATTGGTAACGTTTGGGTTTCCTAAACGTAGCGGGCATGTCTGCTTGAACCCCAACCCCTTTTGTGCTCGCAAGAGGCCGCGGGTTGCTCCGAGGGGCCCAAGCCCGGGTGCGGGCTGCCATAAATCAAAGCGGTACACAGACTGGTGTAATGCTGTTCCCAGAGCGGCTGTCCGTGCCGGCAGACAGCGGGGAGCGCTGTACGCTGCCGGCGCTGCGCACCCCGGCCTCCCCTCACACCCCCTCCCTCCGTTCCCCCGCCCGGCCCCCGCCTCGCCCCGGCGCCTCTCGCTTTCTCACAGCTCCCGCTGCTTCGTGTTCCTCCCACGGCTCCCGTTGCTATGCCCCGCCGGGACGGCCGCCGCCAGGAATTCGTGGCCCGTCCAGCTGCTCCCGCGCCCCTGGCTGTGCCGCCGATGAGCCCCTCCGGGCTGGGCACGACACCAGAGCTACGGCCTCAGAAATGCACCGGGCTCCTTTCCCACGGCGTGTCTTCTTCACAGGGATGCGTTTCTGACCCTCTCGAGAAGACATGCCAGCATGTCACAGCATGCTGTTCCCTTAGTGGAGATGGTTCACAAGCAGATGGCCACTTTGGGCTCAGTTTTCCCCTAGGAGCTCCAGGCATGGGCAGTCAGCACTGCAGTCCCCTGCTGCCGGCCAGGGCCCGTCTCACTACACTCATCACACTGGGCAGGAGCAGTTCAAACCGCCCTGATGGTGCTGCACCATGCCATGCCATGCTGTGCCACAGCAAAGACCCCTGTGGCAGTGCTGACCCAAGAATAACCAGAGCCACCCAGCAGTCCCTAGGAGGCTGGTCTGGCAGCACAGGCTTGCCCCAAGACAGAGGGGTGATTGCCTAGAGAAGTGTGCAGGTTTTTGTAGCCCTTTTGGGTGTTTGTGCCTGCCTCTGGGAAATGCCATGTACTGGGGCCCAGGGCATTCAGAGCCTGGTTGGCCTCCATAGCAAGAGAACCAAAGACAATGAGCCAGCATCAGGGCAATCTTTAAAGTGGTGTTGCTATACATATTTTGAGAATTTGTACTGGTGCATTTAAAATTGTGCTTTGGGATTAAAAAAAATCCCAATAGACCAAACCAACAAACCCACAACCCCCACAACAAAAACCTTACCTAAAAACAAATGTAATCAAATCCAGTTCTCTTAATATCCTCTGGCCTCTCCTATTTTGCCCAGCTGACTGTAAGCTTTATCACTGATAAGGCTTATTTTTTTTCTATGTAAGAATGGACTTCTAGTAAGAGAAGAATAAACATTGCCAATTATAGGATTTAAACAGGACATAAGTTTTTCACAAGAATAAAACCTGCGTGTTCTCACCCTGCCACCTGCTCCCCACCACACACTCATTCACTTTATCACACTGATTCAGAGGGGGGCCATAAACATCTCAATATTAAAGAACAAACTTTCTCTGAGATACTGTTTTCAGAAGTGCCTGGGGGCTGCCTGTGCAGCTGTGGGGTTTGTTCATAAGTAGCAGTACGCAGTACGCCATGTCTTTTTGCATAATTACAGAGTGAAAGCAGACACAGAAAAGAAGCAAGTGGAAACTATTAATTTTGTAGAATGGAACTTGATTTGTATTTCAGTTTTCTTTTCTTTGGTGCAGTGGGAAGGAGCTGGAAGAGGAGGTGACAGCAGCAGTTTGGCTGCCTGTCCTCGAGTGGCTTGGTTTAATGTGAGCACACTGTTTTGACTTCGCTTTCCTAGTCCCAGGAGCAGCTCTGGAGGTGCAAAGGCAGAGGGGATGCTGCTGCTCCCTGGGACAGGGATGTCAGGCAGGGATGGGGCTGAGCTTGGACACGTTATTCTGCAGTTGTGAGCACCAGTCTCATACCTCTGATTGTCAAAGCTGTCAAGTGATGGGTTTCATGGTAGAGACAATCTTGAGGGTGGGAAGGTTCTGGTGTGAAGGTTGCCATCTCTACTTGATGTGTGTGCTCTTTTAAGAAGCAGCAGCTGTAGTATGTGACAGGTTAATGCTGGCAGGATTGGAACTGTGGTTAAGGATTACTATTTTGTTTGGTTTGTGAGGAAAACAGAGGTGGAGAGAGACTGCTTCTCCCTGTTCTTTTATTGGGAATATAGCAGAGGAGTGGAAGCCTTTGGAAATACAGGATTTTTTAGACAAGCTGTGCTTGCCCGTGTAAAATGTTTGCAAGAGCCTAGACCCTGGTGGCAGGTTGATCTTTGGCTGCTGTTGGGAGACAGGTCCAGATGGCTGACAATTTTTTCGTGTTTGGCAGTCTTTGATGGGGTATTTTGAGACAGTTTCCATGCTGTGGGTGCTGCCACATCCAGTTCTGGGGTTGAGGGGGTGAGTTTGTCCAGAGACCTTCCAGCACTTCCTCACACCCTGCTGAGACCAGGCTTAATGGCTTTGGAAATTCACCTTGCACTTACAGACATGACTCTGGTCAGAATGGGACTTGACTGCAGTGTGTAAGGAAAAGCAATGGGGCTGCTGGATAAAGAAAAATCTTCTGTCTCTTGAGTGTAATTCTGAACATCTCATAAACATTACACAGATATTGTGGCACGGATATTTATAAACATAAAAAGAAACAAGGATGCCCGAATATACTGGGGACATGAATCATGCCTAATGCTGGAGGTCAAAACCTTAAATAAGTACTCTGAGTCCAAGTGCTAATTATCTGCTAATGGAGTATTTGTTCTCCTTCAGTTATGTAAAAGTACACAGCATTCAGCTTAAAGAGTGTGCTTAAAGGGCTTTGTACATGTTGAGAATGAGCAGCTCTGGAGGCTGCTGCCATAGTTTGTCCTGGAGCTCCTGGTTCCCCATGCTGAGCTGATGGTGCTGCCCTGGCGCGGTGCCTCTTCTCTTCTCCCTGGCCATTTCAGCTGAATTTCTGTCTTCATATCTCAACGTTACCCTCGTCAGCAATGCCGGCAGAGATGTGTCTACAACTATAAATCCCATATCGTGATTTTTTTTTTTGCCACGGCTGCTGGTCAGACATCAGTGAAGATGCCTGTTGAGTACAAAGGGAGCTTCCACCCAAGTAACAAAGCCCCATCAAGTGAATGAGCTCTTTGATCACAACCCTGGTAAGAAGGGGTCTCGGTGGGCACAGTGAACTGCTCTCACGGGAAAAGAGATGCAGTGACCCATCCTCATCGCCAAAAGGCCTTGCTGGAGATTGCAGAGCTGAGCTGACATCAAGGCGAGAGTGAGGGCCTTAGGTTTGTGCTGGTGCCGGCAGCTGGAGGGAGACCCTGATGCACCTTCACTGAGCACCTCATGTACACCAAGGCCTTACCCTCTTTTAACTAATTCCAGTTGAGAAAGTAGGGGTTTTATTCTTTATGTCCTTTGAGAAGCAGTATAGACACATGTCCAACAGGGACAAAAAGAACACAGAATAAGGCAATCACAGAGAGATACTTCGAGCTGTCATAAAAATACAAAAGCATGATACTTTCTATACGAAACATTGCAAGTTATTAAGTAACATTATAATGCTATAAACCATCTTTATGGGAATATTCAAAAGGCAGTTGCAGAGCCTGGAGAATTCTTTGTGCTGAAGGTGGTTTTGTCACAAAGTGTAGACCCTCTGCCTGACTCCCACACCATTTCCTGAGGTATCTGATTGGAATAGAGGCCAAAATGAATACTGTTCTTTGTGAACTGTAGAAAAGAAAAAATACATGCTTGTATTTGTAGGGTCTTGCATGGCATGTATCTTTGGCTCTGTTATCAGTAATGATTATTTTCCTGTAACTGTACAGGGGCTGTGTGTGTGTGTGTGATTCCCCTGCAGATGGGTATTTTGTGGTGTTTGAGCTAAATTCAGCTCTATCATATGATAATGTTTTTCAAAAAGTGTCACTAACTGCACCACTTACTCTGCCTTGATTTCAGACTATTGTATGTCTTCTTTAACAGAAGGGAAACTGATTGATAGGAGTAAGTGCCATACGCAAGTAAAAAAGACTTTAAGATCACTGTGCTTATTAGAGATGTATGTATGCTAGTACTGGTGCCCATGGCATGCCTGCACATGGAACAGGCTCATAGTCTTGTGTGTGGTAAAATGTGTTTCAAAGTGAAACTTTCCCTTAGTTTTTCATTGCTCTTGGATAACATCTCAATCCCTTCCCACTATAAATTCCCAAAGTGTAAACTCGGGATCTCTGGCTGGAACCTGCCCACAGACACACCAACTCTTCCTGTGAAGCCTTTCCTTTCTCTTTACATCCCCCCACTGGAGCACCTCCAGTTTCTGCTGCTCTGTAGACCAAATTTCAGGCTATGCCAGTCCTTTCTGTGACTGAAAGGTGGGCTGCCAGTTATTTATTTATGTAAAGTGTTCGAAGGCATTAAGTCAAGAACACCATAGAAACTGGGCTGGTATTGTAGTCAGGGCTTTTATTCAGGTTGTCTGATGCACGGGTGGATGCCGCCTGCCTTTGTGTGCTGCAATCCCATGTTTATCCTGATGATGCCTTTGTGTTCCCTATTTGACATATTTTACTGTAAATAGAGACACTGTCTTGCAGCTGTATCCACTGTGACATTTGACTCTCTGCTGAATGAGTGCATTGTGCCATGTGCTTTGGAAACATTATCTCTTTTTAAGAAATAATCCAGACCTTTAATAGTTTCCTGCATGTGCTTCTCCTTTGCACATCCAGAGAGCTCAGGTGTTTGCCCATTTCTGTAAAACCGCAGCCAGACCAGTTCCTGCTGTGCCGAGGACTGATGAAGATGGAGGTGCTGTTGGGCATCAGGTCTCAGTACAGATCAAGTCCCTTTTTCTGTGAACACATGTGCTGGGTGGCTTTTCTGGGACATTACTATTTTGTCATATCTCAGCACATTTCTCATACATACTATGCATCACCTCTTAATTAGGTCTATGGTATGATACATTCTTCAAGCTTGATGTTGTTACTGGCTGCTCCATAACTAAAGTGATCTTCTCTGCGCTGTCTGGGCATTTGGTGTCCACCAGATCAGTCCTTTAATTTGTTGAAGGCACTCTTCTTTTTGACTTCAGAAAGCTGAAATCCTCACTGAGGCTGGATTTCTTGAAGTGGACTTGGTCCATTGGGTGCCTAACTCAGTCCTCATTGAATATCCCAGCTTTTATGAAGGTTTTATTTTGCCTTTACACAACTGTGCTATTTTTATGTAACTTGTGACTTCAAACTGATTCTGAAATGCTTTCAGAATAATTATGTCTATATATAGAAATGCATAGGGTTTTGCTCTCAGCATTGAATGCCAATAAATCCATAAGTTACAGAGGGGCTGGTAGTCCAGCCTGTATTTCCCAGAGTAAGGCTGAACCACTAGTTTCCTGTAATGCTGCCAGGGTGGAACTACCTGAGATAATATTGTCTGTGCTTGCTCTATGCCTTAAACACGATTGTTCTGGGAAAACTCAAGCCAAAGTGCTAATATTCTGGGCGTTCTCTGTCCGGTGTGGATGGAGTAATATCCTGAGAGAGCATGATTGTGTAGCCACTTTCCAGACAGAAAAGAAGCTCGTTGTTACTATTGCTACAGGTAGGATCTTCCTAAAAATGTCATCAGACTTTAAAAGTTATGTTCACTGTGCATGCACATGGCAAAAGAGAGCAGAGCAGGATGAAATCATCATTTTAAGTCAGTTGGCATGAAAAGTGAGTGTGTATATTGGTTTTCCCCTGTGTGAAAGGGTAATGTACTCATACAAGCACTGGCATCTCTGAGGAGGACCACATTAATGTGCAGAGGGGCAGGACCCACCACATCACCCCATATTGGAGCTTGGGGCCTCTGTGTCAGCCTCAGAGGACTCAGATGGGGAATTTGGATGGAGGAGGTGGCAGATGCTGTGAAGCTGTTGGTTTCCTCCACCAGCAAATCCCATCTTCAGACAAAGCCATGCTGAGCGCAGGGGTCTCTGCTGCATCCCGCTGCTGGTTCCTTCTCACCAGCAGCTGCATTGTCTATAGTCTAGGAGCAGTGTCATGTATAATATAGAACAGTGGCATCCCCAGAAGGGTTCCAAGCAGAGAATCCAGCATACAAATCGCCCCAGCAACCTGATGAGACGCGGATGTTGTCCGAAACTGCAGGAGGGCTCTTGGTTTTCTCCTGGAGAGACCCACTGTGCACTTTGGCACTCTTGGCTTTGTGCTTTTTTTAAAATTCCCCAGAATAAAAAGGAAAGGCATCTGTGAGGAAAGAAGATTGATAATAGATTCCAAATGTATTTTCAAAATGTATTTTTATTGCAATCTTGAATTACCATAATTAAATTATTAAATGTATTTTTATTAAATTAGCACACGGGCTGGTGTCATTTGCCTTAAATATTTTAATGAAGCCTGTGAAGTCTTCCCTTGTTATTAGAGCTCTCAGAACGTATCTATTTTAATGACAATGTGAGTTTAAGTTCTGGTGTTGGCAAGAGCGCCCCAGTGGGTGAACTCTGTCTTTCTTGGGGGGGGGGGGGGGTTAGCAGGGTTGCGGGGCTCCCTTTGCTCAAGAGTGATGGCAGGACTAGGGGCTGGGGGAACCACATGAACTGCCTGTACATATACCTGGAGGAGAGACACAAACGATGTGTTGTGACAACAGAGCAGCAGAGCATTTAGGCACAGATTTTAAAACTGTGGAACAGAGACGTACATACAGAGCAGGGCCTGGAGGAAATCCGTGTTATTACTTGGTTTGAAGATAATAGAGACAGATGAATTAATAATTATATATGTGTGTGCTACATTTAAGGACAGATTTATATATGTGTTTCATTTTTTTAGTGTCAAGTCTGCATTCCTGCTTTCTTTCTAGCTATAACCTGGGTATTTTTCAGCAGATGCAAGCATGGAAGGCAGTGGTTTCAGGGGTACTGCTGTTTTGACAACAGCTCTGAGAGTGAACTTGAACCATTTTCATGGGAGGGGTTCAGGATCAGACCAGGGCTCCTCACCTTACCAGCAGCTGCTCCAAACCAGGCAGGGGCTTGGGAATAAACCCTCTTAGTGGTCAGCTGGAAGAAGATAAAAGGTAATAAATAAAATAAATAAATAAATAAATTTATAGATTTCTGAATGAACCGAGAAAAGTTGTAGAAACTGATCATTTTAGTTGTAGCCTTGAAAGAGTATAGAAGTGTGGGCAGAGGGCTGGATGGCAAAGGGGTTGGGGGTGACAACAGGGCTTGGGAATTACTTGCCTAGTGGAATGTATAAAGCTAAAGCTGAAATCCCCTCTTTGCCTGATTGCATCGGGATTTGAATTTGGGTCTCTGAACTCCTCTGAGAGTGCCCAACCGCTGGCACATTCTGGGATGAGAATCTGTCCTGCTGAAGCTGTTCTGCTTTGTAAGAATAATTAAATATTCATTGGGCCAGTGAGAGAACAGAAACAATTTGATAGCCTGGGGATTAAGCCTCTCCAATAAGACGAGGATACAGAAGTAATTCAGTTCCTGATCCAGCTCTGATGCTGAACGGATATGAATCTAGGGTCATGCTGCCCAAATCAACCATGATTCTGGGTTTTTTTTCCCCCTTTTCACCCTACTTATTTTATTCTAGAAACTGGTATATCACATTGGGTTTTGAGGCCATGAATCTCTGTTGATGGGAGCTATATCTATTTTTTATTGGGATCAGAACTAGGGCCACGGGCTCTTTAGCCATGTATCCTTATCCCAAGTTAGCCTTTCTGAACCCCCAATTTGATACTTAGTGCAGTGATGTAGAGGAAGTATATCTTGATTATAGTGCCGTTATAAGAAACATTTTTTACTGTATGTCCAGTCTGTGGTGGCAATCTGCAGTCATACAGTAGGATGGAACAATAAACCTTTATTACAACATTAATAAAACCAATAGTTTCTGTCAAACCTTAAGAAGCCAGAAAATCACAACTAAACATCCATTCAAAGCAATGCTGTGTTACAGTTCTATGCTGAATTCACTTGATCAAATGACAAACTCAGATTTCTGAGTTGGTTTGGTTTCTTTTGATGTGTGTGGGGAAAAAAAGAGGAAGATGGTTCCAAGTGAAGTTTGTTATCAGGAAAACAGAGCCCCCACACAGGCCCCTGCATGCTGCATCCGACATCCCTGTGCTTGACTGGAGTGCAGGTGCCTGGTCAGGGTGCTACACTCTTCCTGCTGCCCATGGCCTGCTCCAGGTGTGCAGCCGGGTGCTTCTGCCAGGACTATTTCACAGGATCTTGAGGACCTTCACCCTTATTCCTTCTTCCACTGAAGACAACTTCTCTTCCTATGTCTGGATGTACAATCCTCTGAGTTCTTCTGGTGGCATGGACCCACCCGTGCAGGGCAGAAAGTGCCTGGAGACATTGTTCCTCACACACTGGTCGGGGTGTGGAACATGAAGTGTCACAAATGCCTGTTCCTACAAAGCAGAAAAGGGAATGGGAAGCGAATATGCCTTGTCTAAGTGGTAGAAGGAACTCACTGAGCTTTTATCCTTAGCAGTTTCATTCATAACTTGGCAGCGAGTGCTCCGTGGGTAACAAGTTTAAAACACTTAGGATTTTTCTAGAAGAAACCTTCCCAGCAGAGAGGCGCGGGCGACTCCAGCTCCTGCTAATTTAACACGTTAGGAAAGGCAAAGGAAATAAATCTTTCCTCCAGCTCATAAGAAGCAGCCGAGCGGCGGGGGGGACTTAAGGGGGTTGCTTGTCTAAAAACCCCCGCAACTTCTCCCGCAGCTGCCAAGCCGCCCGCACTGAGGAAAGCTCACGGCTCGGTGCGGACCGCGGGCAGCAAGACCCGCCTGCGCGCTGTCTGCGCTGTGTCTGCGCACTGCAGGGCGGCCGAGGAGCCAACACCGGTTGGGGGGGGGGTAAGAGGAGTTTCGGGCGGCTGCGCGCGGTTCCGCGGCACTCCGCGCGGCGGCGGCGAGTCCGGTCCGCGGCTCGGCGGTCCGCGTTTTGCGGGCGGCCGCTGTATTTCCCGGGCCGTCCATGGCTCGGTGCTGTTGGCTCTCTCTCCGTCTGATCGGCGCAGGCTGCGCGGGGCTCCCTACGGGATCAGAGCGCTCCCCCGCCGGGACTCCACTCCTCACATCCTCCTGCTGGGACTCAGCTACATTTCCAGCCAAGCCTGGCTTTATTATGTGTGTCTGCACTGCAGCCCCAGCAGCAAGATCAGGAGGAGGAAAAGGAGCCAGGACAAAGAAAAGAGAGGGAGGCTGGCGAGAGCTAAAGAAAATAAAAACCCAGGGCAGCAGCGGCAGCAGCGGCAGCAATGAAGGCAGGAGCGGTGCCACCTTTCAGCGAATAATCCATGGAGGCAGCTAGCGGCCCCGGCATCGATGCAAAGCAGCACTTACCTTGTTCCGCGAAGTGCGTGCGTGCAGGGGAAGGCGGCAGCGAGCGCGGCCGGCCGCGGGGAGCCCACCCGCCCGCCAGCCCAGCTCCAGCTCCGCTCCCGCACCGCGTCCGGCCGGCCGCCCCCCGGCCCCCGCGGCCAGCCTGAACAGGGACTTGCCGCCCTCCCCGGGCAGCGGCGGGGCGAGCAAGGGACAGAGGCGGCCGGGGGCGAGCGGGCGGAGAGGGAGGGAGGGAACGAGGGAGGGAGGGGGGCGCCGAGCGCGGCCGGGGGAGGATTTAGGAAAATAGCAGCAACAAGGTCGCACCCCCGGAGCGCTGGGGCCGGGGCTCGTCGCGGGCTGAGACACTGAGTTCTCCCTGCGCGCCCTCCCCCACCCCAGCGGCAGGGACCCGTGCAGGGCTCCGCGGGGCTTTTTTCCGCTTTATTTTTTAAATTTTATTACTATTATTCCAAAAGCGCGAGCCGGACTGAGAGCCGCAGGGCGCCTGCAAACTTTAAAGAGAACAAAAAAGGGGGTGGGGGCGCGGGCTGGGCTCGCTGTGCGTCGGTAGAGTTTGCACATCCGAGGGGGGGAAGGAAGGGAAAAGCCCCAAAACAAAGGAAAAAAAAATTGCAACTGTTGCGCCTGTGATTTTATATATTTTTTCTCTTCCTTTTTTTTTTTTTTTTCCTTTTTCCCCGGGGGGGAAGGTGCCCGAGGGGGTAGAAACAGGAGTTGAACTTGCCGCATTGCAACAGGCAAAAGAAGTGAGAAAAAAAATCAAATAATTGATCCCGCTGCTGCCGCTTCGCCTCGCAAAGTTTGGAGGTTGGGGCGGTGGGGGGGAAACAGGGAAAGAGAGAAAAGGCAGGGAGAGGAAGGGAAGGCAGGGACGGGAGGAAGACGAGGAGGAGGAGGACGAGCCCCGGCGCCCGGACATGTCCAGGAGGAAGCAAGCCAAGCCCCGCTCGGTGAAAGGTAAGGCATCCTCCGCCTGCCCCGGCCAGCCGCCGCCGCCTCCGCCGCCTCGACGCGGCCAATCAGGGCCGGGTCCCGGCTTGGCGGGGATTGCAAATCGCCCCCCGATACGGGCCGGTGGTGGCGGAGCTCCCCCCCTGAAAGCGGTATGCGTGGGGAGCGCTGCCTCTACCACCCGGTTCGGGGGGTGCCAGTGTGGGTACCGCGGTGCCGGCCGAGACTCGCTGGCGACACGTGTCGCGATAATTGCTGAAAGAAGCCGGTAGCATCGTTGAGGCGGGGAGGGAGGAAAGTTTGGCGATGATGCGCGGTGCGGCGGCGCATCAGTGGGCTGGGGAAGGGGGAAACGGAGCCTACTCGTGTTTTAGCCGGTTAGCTTGGAATTAATGTTTCTTTATGATTGGGAACAGGAGAGCCATCTGTTTCCTCCTGCCGTCCAATGTACGTAAGGGTGGTGAAAGAAGGGGAGAATTAAAACCAATTTGATAGATTGGGGTTGAAAACTTGCTTTGGCTTGAAGAAATTATAGCGAAATTTAGGAAGAGCTGCATGAATAAAGATAAACACGAAACTTCACATGTTCTTCATTATCCACAGCGAAGGGGTATTTAAATCCGCCTGTTACCTCCGTAAGAAAACAACTGCTGGTGAAACGTAAAAGAAGGGCCGGGATCATCCCCACGCCGTACCGCATGTCTTGCCAGCTTTTTTAACTTTAAAGTGACTGGGTGCGAGACGAAAGGCGTGATTTCGGAAGCCTTTCGCTCCCAGCCACGAGGAGGTTAGCTGATGTTGGGTAAGGTTTTATTGTCCTCTGCACAAAGCAGAAGTCACAAACTCAGTGGTCCGGGAGCTTTGTTGTAGAAGCACAAAAGGATCATCACTTTGGATGGGCAAAAGATGAAACAAAAAGTCTGAAGTGTTCGTAATTAAATAACTTGGGGGTGGACAAAATTAGCGGATGGTTAATAGACCAGCTAAAGGACAAATTGAAACCCCATCCAGGGCCATTTTAGACTATTTCTGAAATACCTGCTCTTTGGCAGATGATTGCAATGTAAATCATACGTGCTTCAAATGTTTATGAAGTTTTTGTAAAGTAAGTCCTTCATCTTCATACCAAACCCTTCATCTAACAGTATAGTTCACCATTGTGCTGTGGGGCAGGTTTGCAGCTTGGTGGTGTGACAATCCTGGACAATCTCTGCTAAAGGAGCTACTTCAGTGACTGGTAGATGAATGTTACAGTCTGGGCAGAAGAAAGGGCAGAACTGGAGCTATTTCTAGGGGATGCTCTGAAATGTGTTGTTTAAAACAAAATGAGCCGCAGTCTGAGAGCAGCGGAGCAGGCCTTGGATCATGACTTCCATCGGGTGAGGGGATCATGTTTAGTGGCCAGGCCTCTGGAGTTTAAAATATTCTTCTGTGCTAAAGTGTCACATTTAACATTCGGGAAATAGTTCTATGGCAGTGAAAACCGTGTTTGACCTAGAAGTGCAGTTAGTAATCATTGACATCTTGTGCCATAGTAACATTAGATATTTACCGTTTATCAGTCAGTTGTTTTCTACCTCATTACTTTTCAGGTAGCAATATCTCTTGCAAGTAGTTGATGCTTTATAATGAAATCTTTATCCTAATTCTGATACAGAACTGCGCACTATTTACAGGAGCATTTCTAAGAATCGGAGCAGGTAACTTACTGGCAAGTCATAGCTAAGAAGCATTATCCCTGTAATGTAGAAATATCTAGAACGTCTTTGCACAGTGAGCTGAGGAAGCCCATTTGTTAAAAATTCTAAATATTTTTGTAGTCTCTAGGTACAAAAAATGTGTTTTCAGCTTCAGCATAAACTGGCTGTAAATTACAGGTTTTAGCATGAGCTGCCTAAACAGGGAGTCTGTGGAATGAGCTGAATCTGGATGAAATTTTGGATTAATAGGAGGCAACTCGTCTATATATGCAGGATAAAAAATTTCTGCCTTTCTTTATATTCATCCATATAATCTGTTTTTAAAAAGTCCATCATATACATTTTGTGGTCTAGGGAGCTGGCAACACAGTAGATGGCCACAGTACACGTTTCCATGGAAATAATTGAGATGTAATAAATAAAGGCACTCTGAGGTCACAGGTTTCCCAATTCAGCTGAGAAGAAAACAAGCAAAAATTATGTGGATATATGTGTAGCATTTAAGACTTCAATAATTTACTGTTTTTTCTCTTTTCTTGTATTTATTTCAGTTTGTATAGCAGCTTTGCTATTTATTAACCACTACTGAGGTTTGAGCATCCTTTTTCATTCACAGAGTCAGTGTGTGCCTGTGATGAAAGGGGTTATTCTGCATGCAAAAGGCAAATTGCCTGCACATTAACTGGGAGCAATGCTGACTTTAAAGAAGTGACCGACTCTGACAGAAGTACCAAACATTGACAACTCTTATATGTCAGCAGGGCTGCAGGGCATGTGGCCCCTGTGCTGTATTATCAGGTTTTAGGTTCAACCTGGCAGAAACTTGCAGGAATTCCTGCAGCTGTAACTCCAGCAGTAGCCGTGGACTTTCTGCTGACGTGGGATTTATGATTTGCAATACAATACTCTGATTTGTTTTGACCATTAGTTTGTTCAAACTTGAAGATATTAACATTGTGGCTGGTGACTGGGGACAAAGTTCTACTTGGCTTGAAGGAAGGTTATTTCAGATCAACGAGGATAGAGTGAAAGTAGGAGGGGTTGAGTCTTTGTTGGCTTACAAAATACATGCTTCAGTGACAGTGTGGTAGCGGTGATGGAGTAAAACGCTGGCCTGTTTTGAAGCTTTACTCCACATCACAGTTGAAGCCTGTGAAAGTAATTTTCCTCGGCACAGATCCTGCTCTTGCCAGCTGCCAATAACCTCACCTGCAAAGGGGTTTTCCAGTTGCCTGTAAGGAAGAGTTGTACCTTACTCTGTGTATTAAAACCATGTAGTCCTGAACCTCAGAACCATAACATAGTTGTGGACATCAAAACACATTGTCTCCACACTACAAGTGATGGGGAGTGATGTCAATACCAACATCTTTAAAAGTTTGCTGTGTGGTGCCAGCTTCGGGGAGCATGCTGTTGGCCGTGGGGGCTGAAGAGGGCAGATGTTCTTCTCCCCAGTTGATTAAAGTGGGGCTTTTCATGCTATCACTTGGGGACTTTGGAAGCTGTTCTGGAAAGTGAAGTGCTGAGGTTCTGATAACAGTAACTGGTAGGTTTCCAGCTCCATGTAATTGTAATTGAGGAATTACTCCACTGCAGTTTGTTGGGACTGGGCTGGTGTTGGCACAAGGTTTTAAGCATCAGGTACATTTTTGTTGCTGAATTTGACAGTTCTGCAAATTGCTGTCAGCTTGCAAAGGTATTTTGTGCGTAAACGTGCTAGCTGGTAATCAAACTGTTTTGCAAAAGAATGCACTAATTAAGCCTAGATTTGTTATCCTACTTGAAGTTGCAGAATCGCTGTCATATTTTTCTGCTTTCAGTTGGCAAAAAATGCTGATAGAAACTTTTGATTCACACCCTACCTGCCTCATTTGTGTCAGTCAAGAAGAAAAAAGCAGGGTTGGTTGCTGCTTTGTTATCTGCAAAGTAAATAAAAATACTTGAACCATTTGCTGAGTTCCAATTAGTTGATTGCTATGAATGATCTTCTTTAAAGGAATGCTGTTTTACCTATCTGCTCATACAAAGGTTTGATTTTGAATGTCTTGTGAAAAGCATTCTCTTTGTCTTGATTGATGTCAAGAATAAAAGCGTGATGGTAATATCCCTTTGAAAGCTATTGTATTGTCAGCTCTGGCTGACAGCAGGAGGCCCTCCTAGTGCTATAGATTAGCGCTGTGAAAACACTGACATTTTCTTTGTTATATTGCTGTTGTTCTGCTTGCAAAGTCAATTATACAATGTCGGAGCTCAGTTACAGAGTTGACTGTGGAAGTAACAATGTCTTTCATACTTGTCTTAAAGATATAATTTTCCCTTTTTCCCAGTTGATAGAGAAGAACCTGCAGGTACTGGAGCAGTACATTCTACAAATTAAATTTTGACAAGTATAATCATAATTGCCAAATACAAGAGACTTGTGCGATTATCCTTTAATTTTGCAGTTCATTCAAGTTGTAGTGGAATCTTATTGATACAGTGAAAGCAGCAGCTAAAATTGATAAAACTCATATCAAATAAGATTACGGTCTTGATTGTTCTTTATCAAGTGTAGCTTTTGGGGGATTAGGAATAATTGGAGATGTTGGTGTTTCATTGTGGGGCTGGTGCCCTGAGAGCATTTGAATCCGTGCAGTATTCTGAGCGCTGCCTTCAGGGATTAGCCTGCAGTTTTTAATTTTTGCTGTGTATTTTGCTACAAGCCTTGCAGTGTTCTCCCTTGAACTCCACAAGTCCCATTTTCCTTCCTTTCCCTCCCTCTGGTATGCCTTCCTGGATGGGATCTGGGTGGTATTTAACTGGTTTTACTGATTGAAACTCCTGCCTGTGTGCAAACACCTTTTAATTGTGGCTTGTTCCCATTGGTCTTGGCAAATATAATGAATAAATGTGGCCCAAAATTGAAAAGAGTGGGAAAGGTAACGCAAAACGCTTAAATATGAACAGGGAGAAAATAGAAATCTCCTGTTTTTGGTGATGCTATGTCTAAAACCATCAATGAAAAACAACTGCCATGTAACAGTAGTGGCTCTTGGAGAAGGCCGCCTATTTTTATTCATCTAAAATATTTGTGTACAATCAGTGCAAGTTAAAGCCCATCATTCACTGCTAAATTGCTTCAGATGACATGTGCAAAAAATAATCAGAGTGCTCTTGTTAGGACGTTAATTGTAGGATTTCTAAATTACTATTATAAACTAATAGAGTAACAAAAGATTCTACAGTTACCAGTAATTTGTCAGGATTTATTTTGTTTTTCTTCAATAATTGAAAATTAATGTCTTGAAGTGAAAGCAGATGTTCATGCCATCCTCTGAATTGGATATAAAAATGATGTTTTGTAGATGCGTTAAGCTTGCTTAAATACAAACGGTCTTATCATAGATGAGGCTTTGGCTTGGTTTATCTACTGTTTGATGCCAAATTAACTTTTAGGTTAAATCTGGGTAAGTGGTTTCAGCCTGGTTAAATGAACTAAGCCAAGTGCTTGGGGTGGCACTCAATGATCAGTTTTTACAGGAAATGTATTAATAAACCTTCATCACCTGCTGGCTCTGTGAATGATGATACTTTCTCCTACTGTAGAATTAATATTTACTTCTATTTTGATAAATGCACGCTGGACTGTTTACTCAGTTATTTTTACTGAAGTAGTTAATTTATATCTTCGCTCCCAATTGCAGTTTGTAAAATTTGAAAAATGCAAACAATGTTTGTTTCTTTAAAAAAGAAACAATCTCTCGGTCTCATGCATTAGCCTGCAATCTCTGAAAGATAATAAATTTCTTTATGTATTGTAATATTCTGTTAAACAAAAGATTATTAATTACCCACAATAATTGAACTGTCTTAGAAAAATGCCTACATCAACCCCTCATGGTTCTATAAGTATTTTCCTCAAATGCCTCTGAAAAAAGGATGGCTATTATGTTCCCTTCTATCTTAGTAAATGCATTGGAGTAATGAAATGCTTAAAATATAAAACCTATTACAGACTCCTGCTAAATCTTGACCAACATATATGATAGAGGGTCTTGTTCTGGTGCATGTGTTGGTGGATGTGGACTCTTGAGGGTGAGGGTGGGAGCTGGAGCCAAGTGAGGACCAGCTCCGAGCTCTCATGTAGCGCTTACATCTATTCAATGTACTTTTAGAGCCCTGAAGCAGATTCATGTGCATTTTCTTTCCTGATGTCCATTAGTAAATGCAGAGAAGCTAGTTCCTTGTTCTCTTAGACAAATAAGGTGATTTGAGTTTTAAGCAGTACATCTTCTTGACAAAATCTAGATGTGTATGTATGTGCAGCAGTGAATTATGATGGTTTATCAGAGTCGCTTTATTCTAGGGAGTAGAAGGATGTGCAGAGACTAAATGGTCTCCTGTGACATTTCCAGCTACAGAAGGCTCGAGATTCGACCTCTTGCAATGGTTTGTTTTCTAAAATGCAAACAAAGGAACCCGATGGGGCTGGAAACTGGGTGATGCCATTTGGAACAGGCTCACAAATCTCACTGCAGTACAGACAATTGGCGTATGGCATTAGCTTTCCACCCTATGACTTATTTCAGATAGCACTGCAATACCCATCTGAATCTAGCGATAAGTAGCTTCATTATATTGTTTGCATTTGCTTAGAAAGAAAACCTTTTCCTTTCTAGCCACAGATTAGGCAACAGAAGGACCAATTTGCAGAGCTTGTAAATGCCACTTGTTAATCATATGCAGTACAATTATTAATTTTTTTTCTTTCCCCCCTTGGATGTATTAAGTCAACTTTTTAGCTTTTTATGTAATTGAAATTTGCCCTTTTGTTACCTGGGCATGAATTATTTTTGAAATGTTGTCATAACCTGCCCTGCTGTGAGGTTTATCTCTTCTGTTCATCCTAATTAAATAAAACATACTATTGTTCGCCAGCCTCATGTTGAAGTGAATTACCTGCCTGAAGGCTCGCGCTGGTGTCGGCCACGCTTGTTGCAGCAGCAGACACCGTTGACTAACACATTTACTTTTAGATTTTCATTTCAAAGGGCTCAGTTTGTGCAGTGTGACAGGTGAATGGTGAATGCTTTACAGGACTTTCAAGAGCTGAACAAACAGTAAAGGACTTATAGCTACCGCCGAGTGGCAAGTACAAATGTAAGGCAGCCTTTGTGGCAGAGGAGTGTTTCCTTTGCGAGATAAAGGCCACTCAGGAGACCTGAAGGGCTCACTTGGGTATGATAGAGTTAAAATAATCTCAGTTATTGTCTCATTTAAACCCACCCTACCTGCATGTTCTCCTGGGCAATTTCTAGTGGGGTTGATCTTGGCTCTCTTTGTACCGTCACCCGCAGTTGTGTTCTCCTTGAGTCTGGGACTAATAACGAAGGCTGCTTCGGCAGTGTAACAGTTGGAGCTCCTTTACACAGAAGTTATTTCCAGTTCATATTAGAGAAAGTAAACAATGCATTTGGGTTTTAAAGCGAAGTGCAGGGAAAAGTCCCTGCTTGTAGAGAAATGGTTTGTTTAAGCCTCTGATAGTGCTACAGAGAACACATTGCTCTGTAGAACACTGGTGAAATTCTGTTAAGAGTAAAGTACAAGAGTTAACAAGTTGCTGTGCTCCAGTCTCTGATGATTCCTGTTAGGCTCTGGAGGTTTGGTCAAATGTGGCCTAATTCTGCTTTCCAAATATTAAAAAAATTACACAGAGGGCAAAAAGACAAGTCCTTAATATGCATATCCTGGGAAAATCTTAAACCAGTATTTTTACCCTCACCAGTCTCAAGACTAATCAAAATTCCTTTGTTTCCACATCCACCATTAAAATATATGCCTCTCTTGGTTGTCTGCTGACTGTACAAGTTTAACCACTCAATTGATCAGACTTGCAAAAGCTGTTACAGAGTTTAACATTTGCCTACAGGTATTTTAGAGATGGGAGTGAAGCTCCAGACAGTCTCTAACAGGACTGGTACTTCAGTTAGCAGCTCTGCTCATTTCTTGGTGGTCCTCACATGGCTGAGAAGAGATTTTTCTGGGTTACCCTTGAGGCAAGTTAGCCAAACCTTCACTTGGTGATGACTTCTAGAACGTGCTTCACACAGCAGTGGGCTGAGTGATGATGAAGATAATGTTGATAGAGACACACTTGCTATGCTCTTTGAAAAGAAGGTGTTTAGGGTAGTGCAGAGATGAATTGCTTTCCTGGGTGAGCATCTAGGACTTGCTTTTGCAGTTTCTGGGGTGAATGCAATTTTCTGACTTGACACTAGCTGGAGTTGGACTGAGTGTTTAAACGTAAGCCAACAGCGTAAGTCCAAGCTCCCTGGAATCTGCTGGAGAACTAATGGTGTTGAGATGCTTGTTGATGTTGGAGGACTGTGGGTAGCCGTAGGCTTTTATCAGCCATTGAGTGAAATCTGTCTTGTTTTGGTGGTAGTGCTTCTTACTGATTTTAGTGATGATATAACTTTATTCTCATTTCTTGTGCTGCAATTGAAAGAACAAGAGAAGCAAAGACATCCGATAGAAATAGTCACTTGGCATCCAAAGGTGCAGAAGGTATCTCCTGCTTCTTCTGTGAGATTGCTGCTGGAGGGATTTCTAGGAAGAGCAGTGAGAAGGTTCAAAGTGCAGAGGATGCAGTGTTGCTGTAGGAGTTCCCCAATGGCACTGCAGGAGGCTTGGATTGTGTTTAACATCTGTTAATGTGAGCAGGTACAGATTCATGTCAGCAAAAGTGACTGTGATTCTGCATTCTATCAATTTCCTGTCCCAAAAATGAGAAAAGTAAAAGGAGGTAGAGAAAACGCATGGTAGAAGGATGAGCTTAATACCTGGGGAAGCACAAATGCTAAACAGAGAAATATGCAAATAAAATAGGAAAACTAGGAAATCTGTTGCTGGCATTTGAGTATGGAGGGTGCATGATAATTAGATTGAAAGTTTTGGCACAGAGGTTTACTTACCTGGAGCTGCATCCATATTATTTTTAACTTTTAGTTTAAGACTGAGAGAAGGAGCAGATCTGAAAAGTGACTTCACCTCCATGGAAAAAGGGATGATTAAGCATAAGCAGGAAAGAAAACATTAGAAATGTGAAACACCTAAATAAGGTAGCTTTTCTGCTCCTATAGAATCATAGAATTGTTTAGGCTGGAAAAGACCTTTAAGAGCACTGAGTTCAACCATTAACACAACACTGGCAAGTCCACCAATAAAACATGTCCCCAGGTGCCACATCTACATATCTTTCAAATACCTCCAACAATGGTGACTCCACCACTTCCATGGGCAGCCTGTTCCAGTGCTTGACAACAGTGACAATGCTTTCCTGTCTGAAGGAGTTTATTTGTTGTAGTTTATAGTTGTTTTCTGCTCAGTATAGTGAAACTTGAGGAGGACTGTGATTGTAGTCATTAGTTCTGGGAGTATCAACTATTTTCTGGTCATGACAGAAACTGAATAGAGTCTGAACTTGGTCTGTGAGGACTCCTAATTATTCAGGGTTTTGGAGGTCACGGTGGTAACTGGAAAAAGTAGGATTTCAATGCTTCCTATGCAAATGCACGCAAATACATGGTCATCTGTGATGTGAGTTCACATGCATGTGAAAGAGAAAGTCTAAGGAACAGGTAGTATCTTTTGTTAGACCAACTGGCATGGTTGCAAAGTGCAAGTAAGTTTTTCTGATTCACAAACCTGCCTTCTGTTTTGAAAAAAGCAGCAGCCTTGTGGCTATTTTGCTCAATAGGTAAATTCAGCTTTTCTTTAATTCAGTTATTCAAGCTCTTACTCAAATGCCTCTTGCTTCATTAGATTACTCACATGAGTAAGGATATACTGGATTATATAGTAATGCCAAGCTTGCGTATTATTTATTGCTGCATTCTGTGGATGCATTTCAGTTGGGTAGTTTGCTTGTGGCCTCCTTTATTTCTAGGAAAATGGCATGCCTTGCCCTTCATAATTTCTTTGCTTTTACTGACCAGACTGTTCCCCCAGAGGGCATGTGGGATGTGGCAGAGTATTGAAAATAGTGGGATGGAGAACTAGAGAAGGAGGGTTGTGTGTGAATTGCACCTTATTTATGTTTATGCTGGATTTATGTGGCAGAAATGATGTGTTTCTGGCAGTGATACTTTGTAGGGAATGTTGTAGGACGCTCTGGGTAAGAGAGTTGCTACATTGAGATGATTTTTTTTACAGAAAAAGAAGTACTTTCAGTATAATTCTGAGAACGCTTTAGGAGTATGGTACAATATATTATTAGCTATTTTAAAATGAAACTGAGCGCTTGCCTTTGCATCTCATACTGTGTCTAGCCTAATGCTCGTGTCTGAGTCTACTAATGTGATTCCCTTCATTTGAAGGGTGTTTTCTTTCCTAATTTCTTTCCTGCTTGATAACAGATAAGTGAGATTTGTTTTAAAGCTCCCATTTGGTTTATTTTGATTACTATTTTTGGTCTTAGATAAACACTCAACAGAGAGCTTCTGTTTTTATTCTTCTCGATATAAGTAAATTCAGTAATGAATCCAAACTTAAAGGTGAGTGTCTGGAGAAAAAACAAACCAAAAGCCACCCCTGGGAGATGCTTGGCAGCTCTGTGGTGTGACTGGCTTCCAGCGCACCCAGGGATGCTGCGGAGCCGCGGGCAGGAGCTGTCTGGCCCTGCATGTAGAGCCCTGCCTGCAGAGCTGCCAGGCCGTGCAACTGAACATCCCTGGGTGCTTCAGAGACATGGGGAGACAAACCCCCTGCCTTTGGCAGAAAGGTGCCTCTTCAGTGGTGGGGCAGCTGACGGTGTGCAGGCAGGTCTCCCATGAGCGGGGTTTGCTGGGTGCTCTGACATGCAGCAGGAATTCACCCTAAGACCAAATGCACGTTTTCATGAAGAGCTCTCTCTGCTATGATTTTTCCTCCTTGCCAGTGGCTCTGTACTCAAAATGTGGCTCCATATTCAAAATGTGGCTCCAAAGAAAATGCATAGAAAAATGAGCTTTTAATTTGTCACCTGCTGCTGAACCACCCTGTTCTCCTTGAGATGCCAAGTTGTAAATGAGGTTTTTGTATCCCCACACATGGCCATCCAAGAAATGTTCTATGTGTTGTAGCTGTCAGTGGTAAAGCTGAAGACATCAGGCTGGTGGCTTAAAACCTGCTGCTGTCTGATTGGCATGAGCAAAGGTAATGCAGCACAAAACCTGAGCAGACAAAAAGGCAGGTAGAGAAACTGTTGTCTCCAGAGGCTTGGGAGGTCCTGGATGCCCCCAGAGCAGGGGCTGCTGCAAACTTTCTGTCTGTCAGTGTCGAGGAAAAAGGGAGCAAAATTGTTTTCTTTGTGCAGTCATTCAGGGTGCAGTTGGAAAACTCCCTATAATTTAACAGTTAAAAAATGCAGCATTGGTTCTATAGATTTTGTTTTTGTGGAGAATAGTGTCTTGTCTGGCCACATGTCCTAAGGCGTCTTCCACGGTGTGTATTTGTTCTGAGCATGGGGGACGGGAGGTATCCCAGCTGACAAATATAGCTTGTCTCCTAGCAAACCTCAAACCACCTAATGGAAGCTTACCTTGAGCTAGAAATCAAGAACTCTAATTTTTACTCAATGATGGTGGGTTGTAATAAAACTGGCCCAACTGTGGGACCATGAGGGAAACTGACTGTTCCTAGTGCCCTCTGCCCAGGAGAGCAGCCACTGCTGTTATTGTTGCCCTGGCCAGGTAGACAAATGGCTGTTGTTGAAGCATATCCTCAAATCTGTTGTGAAGGATGCAGACCCACCCAAGTGCAGCCTGAAGAAGTTTGCTGAAAGTGATGAAGAATAGACTCAAGGTGCATAATTGCTTGCTGTGCTCTCCTGCTCTTGTGACAATTGTGTCCTGGTGGAGGTGTGAGCTGTGGAATGCTCTGTGGTGTCCCACTGGGTGCTGCTTCTCATGACTCTCTAAGATAGCGATCCCACCCAAGTTGGCAGCCATGCTTCAAAATCAATGCAAAGCAGAAGAATTTGTTCATTCGTGCTGTGCCAGTGTCTTTCACTGCTCCGGTGCTGGTAGAAGTTGCTGGCAGTAGCCTTGTATGGGACAGTATTGCTGGGGAACAATTTTCTTCTCTGTTGTAACTTAGTGGGAATAGTGCCACTAAGAAGTTGGATTATGTACCTCAAGAAAAAGGAAGATTTGTTTTTCTGCTCCTAGCTTGCACCATAGGCTGTGTCACACCATGTGTCACCAAGTGGGTGCTCCTGCTAATCCTGGCACTTAAATGCTAGCTAGTCCTTTGGCAGGTGCTGGTCTGCTTCCCATGCTTGGATGACACAAGAGATGATGGTAAATCCCACCTCTTTTTGCTACTGTATGCAGGCTGGTTTCTAATGGGTGAAGTTTGACTATGGTTGACTCAAGTAATGCTATGTCCTGTAACCTCATGCATAGGCTGGCCTGTGTTTCTGGAGTCGTGAGGTACTGATGACTTTGTGAAGGACAAAGCCTCTGCTGCCCAAAGCACCTGGTGTCCTTGGGCCCTCCCAGCTGGTGGCTGGTCTGGCCTCTAGTGTGTCAGTGGCTTGTGCTTGTTTGCATTTTATTTCTGATCTGGCAAATTTCGATGGCTTTCCCTGCTGGGAAGGACTATCTCTCCCCCCTCATCTGCTTAGTTTTAGTCATAGGATGTAAATGTTTGCCAAGAAGAAAATAAAACAACAAAGAAAACACCTAAAGCAACCACAACTTTGTACCTTTTTAGGTTTACGCGGGTTTTTTAGTAACAGCAGTGATTCAGTGTTAAACCAATGGCACATCAAAGAATAAAATGTGTGCATGTGGGTTTTCTTGTGTGCTTTCCTAGTTATTATTAATCTTGTTCTGATTTGGGGAAAACATTATGGTGTGAAAATATGAGGAAATGTCTCATAAAGGAATAAAAAAAAAAGAGCTTTAAATAGCTTGTGCAGTAGCGTTGGTTGGGCTGCAGTCTGGGCTCTCGAACAACCTTACTTTAAAATAATAATAAAAAAAAGCTTTAAATCTTATAAATATTTTGTGTCTCTTTCTGTCTCTTTTGCAATACCTAACATACATTGTCTGTTCTGCTGTTAACTCCCAGATGCAGAATTCCTAAGTTTGGGCTAATAGAAAATTTGGAGGATTCTTCATTATCTGAACCTCTTGAGAAATACCAAATATGTTCCAGTAATTGTGGTGTAGTACAACAGGGAGTCACACTGGCAGTTTGTTGGAAAGGGTTTTTCCTGTAGTTATGAAAACCATACAACTATTAAAATCCCCAAAACTGAAACCTTTGGGATTACTCATATACTTACAGTTAAGCGCATGCCTAAAGGTAGGTCTATTCAGCATGGCATTTCTGACTTGTGTTGGAATCCTAGCTTGAGAATATCAAGGAAAAAAGCTGACTCCTCAATCACTTCAGTCTTGTGCAGCCTTTTAATTCTGTGCTTACATGGCTGTAGCATGCTGGGCTGTGGCTCACACCCAAGTTTGCTGTAAAGCAAGTTATTGATAATAAAGAATGAAAAGTTTGCAACATAGTTGAATACTCAGGCTGTTAGAAGAGACTCGGTCAGATTTCTTCCCTCCTGCTTTCTCTTCTGCCTCTGCCACAGTTCCGTATGAATGCGCATGAATCACTTAATTTTATATTTCCTTCTCTCTCTCAGTATTTTCCATCTTGGTTGTATGCAAGGAGGGTATAACATTTGTCCCTTGGAGATCAGAGTGAATTTATTAAATGCTGAGAGATGCTGGATAGGTAAAAGTGAAATGATAGGTAAAAGTGAAAATACCAATATTACAGTTCAGGTCATAATATTTGGGTTTGCTTTGTGGTGGTTTCATCTTCCCTATTCCAGAAGATGTTTTATGGAATAGAATTAACAAGGAAAACTAGAAAGTGATGCTCGCTTTATAGCTGTAGCGTTGGGACTTTTGTCCTTGCCAGGCAATCTCTTACTGAAAAGGTGCTGGTTGCCTTGCTCTTTTGTCTGCAAGGTAGCAATAGTAACAGCTCTCAGTGTTTCTTATTTTTTCTTTTAAAAGCTTCCTTTTATTAAATACTTCTTTTGTGTGTGATTTTCTCTTGGAAAATACTGGCATGTGCCTATAAACATATTGCTATATCATCCTAAGGAGTTAAGTTAGCACACCTATCCTTCTTGTGAAATAAAATGCATTTTGTGTCTTTGAAACTGTCTAAACAATTTATTTTGAGCCAGAATTTGGAAATATGCAAGTTGCAGAGTGTAATTAATACAAAAATATTTTTGTTGTGCTTCTTTACAGAAAATTCATTTGCACAAGTATCAATATGTGGGGAAATTTGATTTTGAAAGCAGTCCCATCCACTTTGTACAAAACCACAATGCAGCACGTAAACTCACTTTAGACATGACTTATTCTACTGTGTCCCATTAGTTGATGTTTACACCATGCTTTGAAAATGTAAAGCGCTATATAAGTGCTTATTATTGCTACATTATTATTATTTTCTCTCTTGAAAAAAAAACCCTCTAGGGAGAGGGTAACTTGCTTTGCATTTCATCTGTAGTGCAGATCCCACAAGAAATATACCCATTTGTTTTGGGTTTTGCATTCTGCTCTCCCCACTTCCACCCTTCTGGAAAAAAAGTATTGTGTTTAGAGATTACAGAGCTCTTAGTCTATGCTTGCTAACTATACCAATGAGAACATTATTTGAAGGCATATAAAAATCTTAAAATAGCTTCTTATTCCAGTCTGTGCAATAAAATTGAATCGCCGCCCTGGCCTCAGCCCCTGCTCTCTGTGGGTGCTGTGGAGGCAACTTGCCCAGCCCGGCACCAAGGGATGAGCAGGAGCTGGTGATGATGCCTTTTGTTGGGCGCTCCTGCTGCGCCTGTCTGCCTGCGTGGGCCCAAGGACAAAAACCGCTGAGTGAAGGGAGCATGGGGACAGTGCCAACAAAGCCTTAGAAGAATTTCCTTCCTATAGAGAAGGAGAACTACAAGTTTTTCTGCCATATCAGAACTATTGTTTTTCCTGGTAAAGAAATATTTGTCAATCCCTTATCTCCTTTACACTCTTTTGACAGCAGCCTGTATCACTGCAGGAGAACAAGATTTCAGTTTAAGTTGTTTTAACCCCACATATCCCTTGAATCTTTATCATCAGAAGGACTTCCAATGAGCAGTGTTAACTGTTTACATCCGGAAATTTGAGAGCTATTCCCTGTGCCTCTGCCTTATATATGGTGTACATATATGTATGGTATATGCACATAAATACACACACAAATATACGATATACATGTGGTATACATACTGTGCTATATATGGTATTCATATGGTATTATTGTTGAAGCACAACAATAATACCATGGCTGATAAAATTGGAGTTATTTTGCCTGGGTACCTCTATACTTGCATTGTTATAAGCTAGGGAAGCAGTAAACATAGCCTTCTCTGAGTACAGTGAGGAACATTCAACTATTTTTGTAGTTTTACATTTGTTATGCTGCTCTCCAGTGCTCTGGTCCCTGCCTGGCCCCATGCTGGGCTCGCCATGATGCAGCGGCTCTGCTTCCAGCATTCTCTGTGTGTTGCTGCTGTTGGCTGCATTTTGGGAAGAAGTATGGAAGAAATGGAAAGAGACCTTGAAAAATGTGAGGCATGAGAGAGCCTGAAGGTGATGTTTATGACAGAGCATAACATGACTTAGATTTATCACTGGATTTGAATGTTGGTTACCTTACCACTGCCTCATTTCCAGCAGAAATGGGGACTTACGCAGCCAGCCTTACCTGCGTGTGCATGTGTGGTTCAGTCTGAGCTGGTGTCCCCCAGCTGTGGCAGGAGGTGGTGGTCACTGGTAGTTGTGGTCTCAAACCTACAAGCAATGGCAAAGTGAAAGAAGGGGAAACCGCTGGAATTGGCTGGAGAGCCACTGAGCAGCCTATGCAGGGGAGTGCTGCAGCCCATGGCAGTGGGGACACACTGGCAGGCTGGACCAGTCCTGGTCACGCTCAGAGCTCCCTTTATTAATTTGAAGTGATTAACAGTTCAGCTGTGTGGATGCTCACATTTCCAGATGTTTGTAAATCAAAGCTGAAGTTTAAGTGTGGTCTGATAGCTTAAACCTGTGTGTTAGGTTACCATTTTATAATGGGTTCATCAGCCTTGTCAATGCAGCTTGGATACTTTAGTTTCAGAGAGGAAAGTACCAGGCTGTGGGGAGGTGCAGGACAGGAACAGGGTTGGCATTGGCCAAGGGGAGCAGTGGGTGGCAGTCACTCTGTCCCTTAGGTTGCATCCTTCCCAAAGCTGCCAGCCTTGAAAGCTGGCCATGGGCAAGTTTTCTTCCGTGCTCGGTGCCCAGGGACAGGATGGCACAGCCTTGCAGCCCTTCCTGCTTTGTCCTTTCTAGACAGCAATTAATTTGGGTGTGGAAAAGTGTTAAATTTTATAGACTGGAAGTTGAAATTGAGAAAGATAACCAGTTCACTTGGGCACTCCAATGGCAGATGAATGGCCAGACACAGAGCCTGGGGCAGCAGTGGGTGCATGTATTGATATGGTTAGAATGGACAAAAGAATTCCATTGCTTTTATTGCTCTTTCAGTCCGAGCCTGCCAAGTCTGTAGAAACCTTGTCAGTGAGAGCAGACTTGTTACTGAAACCTGGCTTGAGGCAATGCCCAGCACAACCCCTTACTGGTGGCGGGTGCTTGCCACACTGCGGAAAGACTCAGTAACTGGGAAAACTTCAGAGATCAACCCTATCTGCTGTGCTTTAGTAAAGGTAGTTTTCCTGCAGTGGGAGTGAAAGGCATCAGACCTGTGTGCTTGTCAGGTTTCCTTGTCAGGGCTTGTCCCTTCCCCGTGGGGTGTCATTTTCTACTTGTGTTATAATGACAAACACACCAAAATGGAAGTTGAGGTGGCAGTCGTTGCCTTGGGGCAGCCTTGTGGGATGGTGTGGGTGTCACTGGTTCCTCAGTGTCCCCACACCTCCATGGAGTACAGGGAATGGCCCTAAACACACACAGACACAAAGATGCTGCAAACCTGTTTGTGCTGAGGCAAGGGAGAGCGAGTCAATACCCTGTGGAACATACAGCACAGCTGCCTGTGTTGGCCACTGATCCCGGGCCGTGATCACCACACGCGGCCGTGCCCCGGAGGCCGTGGGGCAGCAGGCTGGCTCCCGGCGGCCCCCACGGTGTGCGGCACGAACAGCCCGCGGCTGGGCAGATGGCTCCCTCCCGGCCACAGGGCCCCGCTCTTGAGGGAGCGAGCCCCGCTGAGACTGCAACAACAGCAACCCGGGAGCCGGGCAGATGGTCTACTGGCGGCCGCCAGCATAATTGCATCAGCTGGTTACTGCTGCAGCCAGCAGAGCCTCCTATTTGCACCACTCTGAAATGAGCCCCAGTTGTTTTTTTTTTTTCTCCCCTTCTTCTTTTCCTTCCCTGCCTTGTTTAAATTTATGTATTTCTGTGAGGTGGGGTGAGGCCGGGGGGCAGCCATCTGCCAGAGGTGTCCGTAGTGGGGTTGGAGGAGCCTCCAGCAGCCGTGCACAGACAGACACCTGAACGGGTGAGGGGACTGCAGTGGCCTCCTGCGCTGCCTGTCGCTATGGGCTTGAACGGTGCTGCAAGGAGAAGAGCTGGACCAGTATGACCCTTTCCAGCCCCGGTGGTGCACTGCAGTCTCTGTATGCGATATGCCTGCCAGCCTCCACCTAAATTGCTCCACATACCTGAGCTGCAGCTCCCTGGAGCACGCCAGCCCAAGGTCTGAATAATGCAGCAAAGTCCCTCGGGGTCTGTCTGTCTGCCTTCCCCTCCCTGGGTCGCACCTCGGAGCTGCTGCTGCTGCTGCAGGAGGGCTGCTGAGATGTCTGCTGGCGGTTGCTGGCTCGCCTGCCACCCTCACTCCTCCTCGGTCTGGATATGTAGACAAAAGATCTGCCTGTTCCTATGGGGTCTGGTCTGTTCATGGGGATTGCTGACAGGTGTGGGTTCTGATGGCTTTCTAAGCCACAGAGCATTTATGGAGAGTAGGCAAAGCTCCCCTGGGGATGGTGATCTCCCTGTGAATTGTGTCCCCAGTTGGTTCCCGAGTTCCTCAGTGCATCTCGCTCTGGGCTCAGTGAGGAAGGGGCAGGAGCGATGAAGTGGTGCGTGCTGTTTGCTCTCATTTTAGCTCTCAGCATGGCACAGGTAGTTGCAGAAGGGCTGATCTCAACTTGCTGCTGACCCCGAGGTCTTGTAATCCCTAATGGTAGTAGGATTAGATTTTGTCCAGCCAAGTCCTCCTTTCCTTTTCCTTTTCCTTTTTTTTTCCTCTTTGCAATACTTTCTGCCCCAGCTGACACACAGTCTGCCTCCTGCCTCGACCCTTGCCTGCTTACTCCAGTTTCCAAGAAGGACTTGCCCTTCTTTTGAGAGAAGATTGTCAACCTGGCCCTCCCTCTGTGCTGTTCTCCCTGTCCCTTCACCCCTTTCTGTGCACAGATTGATTTTACTGTTGTGAGCCTGTTTCTGCCCCTGCCTCTCATTAGACAGATGAGATTTCTTGCCTTGCTTTCAGGGTGCACAACTGATTTCTGTGATGTTAATCTTGGGACTTTGGTTTGTACCTGTCTATCAGACTTTTCCACTGGCATGACTTCTGCAAAACTTCCTGAGGTCAGTGCCTGTGGTGTGACAGTGCTAGTCCTGAGCTTCCCATTACAGTTTCCAAGAGGGATGTGACATATGGATGAACTAACAGTTCTTAAAGCACTGGATAAAGTCTACATTTGTAATCAGAGAGGGACTGTCCAAACTGCACAGCTTCAGTCACTACAGCAATGGATTCAATTAGTGATGTGATGATACCAATATGAGAATGTTATGTTGCCCAGTTCTGTGAAGTCTCTTTATCTGCTATAAGCTCAAAATATGCAGCTTCTGGTGTTTAACCAAAACTTTGCAAATCTCCCACCAGGCTCTTGAGGATCATTTCTTGTGTAGCCTTATTTTTCCTTTAGAAATTGTAGGTGTGGTAATTATATGTACTTTTGAAAGCTCTAACTATGCCTTATTTAAACTTCTGCAAACATTTTTTTTGTGAGGCCAATTAAATGCCTGCAGAAGAAAACGATCAAAAAATGAAATGGTGAAATGTGCATTTACCCAGAGAAAGCTCACAAGCCAAGCAAAATGTTATGTTAGCCCAACAAATGGGTTATTCAAGCAAAGTTCTACCAAGACAAACATAGGAGAGTCAAGGGTAAGTGAGTTTTGAAGCAATATGGGATGAAGCAATATGACCCTCTCAAATTCAGTTATCAAGTTTGCACAGGCTGAGAAGAGGCTGACTTGAAAGGTCCGCTTGAAAATGGCATTGGAAGGACCTGAAAAAAGCAGTCTAAGCTCAATTTTTCAAGCGCTCTCCCCAAAATTCAGTATGGGCTCTGAACCTCTGTGCCACTGGATTCTTTCATTTGCACGTATTTACTTGAGTATTGCAGAAGTCAGTAACAATGAAGTGGGTGCAGCTCAGCCAGAGGGAGGGATGTGTTATCGTACCCTCTGAAGGCACAGGCAGGTTATTTTCTCCTTCAGTCACACGTGCCTGGCTATGGGAAGAAACCAGCCCTGCAGGGATGAGTGGCTCCTGCCTGTCCCTGGTTCTACAGTGCTGGGCCCTTGTCCCAGCGTGGCCATGGGGTTAGAGCATGGCACAGTGCAGTGTCCAGCCCTCGGAGTCTCTAGGGAGATGGCAGCGCCCAGTGAGTGGGACGTGCAGGCAGGCCCAGGGTGTTGTCCTGCGCAGAGGGGTTTGGAGAGGAGCGGCACAAATGCAGTCACAGACGTAACACCTTAGTGACTGGGATTCAAGGAACCGATTGTGCTGCACTGATTTTAATTCCCATTTAATTTCCATCAAAGTTAGAAGCAAAACTTATAAGTAACTGGATTGAACCCAGTATGTTTGCAATCTCTGCTGCTGCTGATTAAAAGCAATACTCTGTTTCTAATTTGAGAAGAACTTTTTTTTTAAAAAAAAAGAATTAGTTTAAAACAAGAGGAAACTGTCACATCCTGAGCGACATCCTGTGTGCTACGGCCGACTTCTTGCTGCTCAGTGATCAGAATTTCAGCCGAGGGAATAAAATCCAATCCATGTAAAAATGTGTTTGCTTTGTGGAACTCTTGTAGTATTGCACAAGCTGTTTTCTGATGGTAAAATGCAAATCTAAAATCTATATCCAAGTGAAAAAAAAAATTTAATTAAATTAGTTGTCTGGAGGAAATACAGAGGACAGTGAGTTATTGATTTGATTTTAGTAAATATGTTTTAATATGCAAGATTACATTTTTAATACTTTAAATTATCAGTGTTTCACAGTGCAGTTAATTATTTCTCAAATTGCATTTTGTACAAGACTGCTAATTTGATATCTGTGGCTGCCTGACATGCATTCTGCCATTCACAGTGCCCCTGCCTCATAGGGAGCTTGCGGCTGCCTGGACTGTACAGCCCCAACAGGCACCTTTGGGTGCTGCCAGGTTTGTTTACATCTATTTGGCTTCGTGTTGTTCCTAGAGGGTCTGGGCAAATGCCTGTCCTGGGCAGTTCTACTGCTACCTGTGCTGGGGTTCAACAGGGAGCCACAGTGCGAGCCCCGAGCATCGCCTAAGGGAAGGCAGCAAACTTCCTGCATGTTCCACATGGGATCAGGGTGATGTTTTGGCAGCCATCTGCTGCGCCCAGCTTCCCTGGCCTGGAGACACTCCCGGCATGGCTGCTGGGGAGGAAGGCAGCAGTTTGCTGCCCTGTCCGCCTGTGAGGGTGTTGAGGGTGGCAGAGTGGCTGCCCCGGTGGGCAATGGTGGTTCATAGTGGCAAACACTGCCTTCTATTATCTTCATACACTGCAGGGGAAAAATCCGCCCAGCAGCCTCATCTGCCCATTCCTGCTTGGTGAGAGAGGCCAAGGTGGCAGAGAGGGAACAAATGGGAGTTGTGGTATCTTGGCAAAATGCTATGCAACCTACAAAACATGCCCTCCCGCAAGCCAAGCTCTGCTCCAGAGCCAGGGAGAGGTTCTTAATCCAAGCTGTGCCCATGGTGTGTTGCTGCTGGGTGTAAAACAAAGACAACCCTGCTCATCCATGGCTGTTCCCACTTTTCACTGTGCCTCAGCTGCTCATAGCATCCCTGCACATAGGCTTGGCTGGACTGGAAGCAGCAGGGGTTTTTTCTTACTTCCCAAACGCAGGTGAGCATGAGAAACCAAAGGTGTTGATTTACACAATGCTGACCTAAAATGAGTAAGTTTTAATAACTGTAGTATGTTTTACCAACTGCAGATTTGTGCTCAGGACTGCTGGAACCTGACATGCTGGCTTTGGCTGTGACAGGGGTGCTCACGACCATGGGTATAAGAGTGGCCTTCAGCATTTCTGAGTGACCCTTGCCAGAGGAAGGAGAGGCACCATCTAAAATTAATTCAGCTCTGCCCATGTGTCAGGGGGTGATTTACTCCCATCCTTAGTATTTGGAAGTCAAACTTAATGAAAATAAGTAAGAGATGTTGAATCCTCTCCTTAGCTAATTTATCAGCTTTTAAGTCTGAATATATGCATAAAGGTATGTATTTGTATTGCTGCTGGAAAGTTGGCAGTGTAGTTAGTTTTTCTGTTTTATACTCGACATTAAACTGCCAAAATGCTTTAAAACACCTGGAGAACACAAACCAGTCTTTTAGAAATATGCTTAATAACTCTGTTTAGTGAGATAGAAAGAGCAATAAAAGGAAAGAGGAAGACACTGCCCTTTTGGGTACAAATACCCAGGTTAATATGGATGTGGATGAATGTGTGTTAGCCCATGATAAACAGTGCTGTACATTACCTGGGATGGCGCATGGTTAGGTTTGTTACACATTATGGACAGGGTCCTGTAGCCCTGGGCTCTTTCTTATAGCAGTTTGATTTCAGCACAGCAAGGGTTCACTGCCTCCTGGGGAGCAGTGAAAGGTGACTTTTTAATGTCATGAACATCGCTTTTTGTAGTTCTGGGTAGTTTGGTACTTATTTAGTCATTATTTATTCCTTCTTGTTTGTGAAATTAAAAATGTAGATGTTTAGCTAGGATAGAGCAGGGAATCATTTAAAACAATGCTGCCACTCTTGAAGGACAATAGGTTTTTTTTTTGAAGCTTTTAGTTATGAAAACAGGGCAATATAGAAAAGTCTGTCTGCCCCAGTTGTCTGTCCCACCTTGCTGTGGTGGCATACAAACTCCCAGCAGTAAATCAGGGTGAAAATGGCCAGTTCCAGCCTCTTCCTGGCAGGATGCACAGTATCCAGTGATCATTGCTCTGGCAAAACAGTCTGTGTAGCCAGGAGCTGACTTTAATCTGTAAAAAGTGCTAGCTGGCAGTGTAAAACCTGATTACCAAGTAAAATATTAAACAGATTCCTCAATCAGATGCTCCCTGCTAAAACTAGAGGTTGCAGATATGTGTATGAATATACATACACATGTACAGGTGTTTATGCTGTGTCTGAAATACTACACTGAAGGTACAGATCTGTGTATGAATCTGTGATATCTTCTTGAGCAAACCCCAAACATGTCTGTAAGTACATCCTGCTTCCAAGTGCCTGGTCGGAGACAGCACTGAACTGACATGTGTCAGGAAACTAATACCCTGAATGGTTAGCACCAGAAATATCAATGTGTGGGATAAATTTAGCTGTGATGGCAATTTTCTTCTCTTAAGATATAGTGAAAATAATCAGAGCTTCAACACCTGAAAGTGGTTCATCCCATCTGTGTATGCATGTTCACTGTAGCCCTTGAGCATCTTTGTCCTTTTCTTGCATCAGACACATGGACAAATGCAGGAGCTTTACTCAAGAGTGATAAGGTTCCATGGGAATGGGTAGATGAAGGGGTGCTATGAGGTATATGTTTCTCCTCTGGTTTCTGTGTTTCAATGTAAATCACCAAGACCTCTCTCCAGATGTTCAGTTCTCACTTGTGTTTCTCCCTTCTCATAGTGAAGCCACTGTGCTGTGGATAAGAATGGATAAAGAGTATTTAGCAGCCAGAGTTCCCTTTCCTTGTCAAACACACAAATGTTAGATGTAATTAAATGAAAAATAACTTTTATGAAGAGCTAGGTAGGCCTCCAGAAAGAGAAGGACTTCAGGATTAAGCTCATGATAAAGTGTGAACGATGGAGTAAGCACTGGGGCTTTTTTCTGTCTTTAGCAATGAATCTCTTGTTAGATCGAGTTACTCTCTCAGCATTGCCTTTTCTCAATGGCATTCTTCAGGCAGGACCTGCTTCTGCAAAGGAGCTGTGTGTCCACAGGGAGCAAATATCAGCCATGTGTCCTGTGGGTGGTGGCTGTTGGGGCACCTCACCCGTGGCCCAGAGATCCTGTGCTCCAGAAACCACCACAAGCAGGAGGTCAGCACCCACCACTGGGGACCAGGTGAAGGTCTGTAAATGGTTATGTGCTGCCTCCTCCTCAGTGGGCGCTTAGGGACAGCTGAAATCAGCCTAATGAGGGTGGGCAACCAGGAGCCACTTCTGGGAAGCAGTGGGAGGATCCAGGCTGGTAAACGATTTCAACAGGATAAACACATCACTTTCTATCAGTCTCTTCTCATTTGGGAGCAGGCCTGTCTTTTCTTCCCTCAATTAAGCTCAATTATATGTGGAAAGACAAAATCCATGCATTTCCTCTTTAAAGTTACAGAATAAAAATTAGGTGAATAGGTAGGCTCTTATTTTTCCTGTCTGTCCTGTGGGACATTTTCAGAAAAACTTTAGTGATGTATGCATAAGCTGCTTTCCAACTCGCTGGTAAAGGATTCTATTTTTTTAGCTCTCAGATTTTATTAGATTTGAATTTTTGTTCTCATTTTGGTGCATGAAAGTGAAAAAGGCTGCTTTGAAACGGTACCCTTTCTGGCAAGTGTGAAATAAATGATACCCAACCCCTATTAGGTTAAGAATGAAATAATCTGTTGTACGTATGTGAATTGGACTCCAAGGTTTAGGAAATTGTAGAGTGGCAGGAGGTGATGGCATAAATTGTTGGAGCCTAATACCATGCTCTGTATTTAAAGTTCAGTATTTTGAGAGTGTGTGGATCCTATGGCTTGATTGAAGCTGTACATTATACTCTGTGAATGAAGAGTTAGTGTTAATAGCTGGGGTAAACCAAGATGTTTCAAGCTCCACTTTTTAAACAGTCAAGTTGAAATTCTCCTAAATGACTGCAAGGGTTGCGTGATATTTTTTCTTTCTTGTTACATTACTGTGATGTTGCCACCCTCTCCCCCAGTGGCGATGTTGAATCTTGTTTTATAAGAGAAAGATCGTTATGTATAATCAGGCAATTTAAACAAATGATCTCTTAGCTCAAGGAGACATACACTATAATATAAAGTTGCTGAAATGAAAAGCTGTTGATCTAAACACATCATACTATATTTTTGTGTTATTAGAAACTCTCTTGTTTTGGATCAGAAAATGGCTCTGGCTGCCGGAAGTTTGGGTTTTTTCACTGATCACTAGCCTGTCGGCTGGTGCTTTGGTGACAGCACAACAGTGATGGGGGTTAGGGAGTATTAATCTGTCTTGCACCCAGTTAAAGTTTAAATGATGTTAACTAGCTTCCTTGGAATAATGAGATACTGTAAGCCCAAACCCAGCTATGTCAGCACACTTGGGGGAAAAATCTGCAGCTAATGATACTTACAGAAGCTGTTACTACTTACAAGGCCAGTTGTGAGTGGTTACTTCCAGGCAGTGCAGATACACGAGGCACGTGGAAGATGATCCTTTTCTGCTGCTGAAGTAAAGAGTTTATTTAGAAGGTATCTCTTAAACTATAGATTTGGAAACACGGCAGATTGGTTTCTTCCCATGTACCTATTGTTTAAGGGGGAAAAACCCAAAGTATGCCTTAAAAGTGTTTTCCATGGATAGTCTGTGGCCAACTTCAAGCTCATTCTTGCAGTCATCTGCAGCGCTGGCTGTGGTGGGACATCCAGGATGTGGGGACAAAAGGGTGAGGCTGGAAAGGGAGTGAGCTGATTTACCTCCTGCCACTCCTGGAGTGGCTTTTGAAATTCTTCCTTCCCCTCTTGGTGCTTTCAGAGTGCAGGTTACATTTCTGTGGGTACATTTGGGCTGTCCATCATTACCCTGGTGCATCTTCTGTGATCTTGTTACTTCCATGTAAATAAGTGATGAGTCTGGTTAGAAGAGAAGGCTTTGCTCCAAATTGCACTGACTCAAACAGCCCAGAAATAGACTTTTTAAATCTCCAGGTTCAGCAGAGTGGGTGGAAGTGTGGTATTTTAGGAGACTGATTTGTGATTTTGAACAGCATCTATCATATAAACACAGATGGGGGGAAGGAGAGGCAAAATCAACCGTGTGTTAACTTATTTAAAATGCAAGCAATTTAATTTTTTTTGATGAATGACTGTAGATCATTTTAACAGAGCTGGAGATTTCCTTTTTCCCCTCAAGGTTTAAAGAATCATAGCAAGCTTCAGCTCTTTCATGTGTTCTGCACTCTGGAAAGATGAACAGAAATGTCCAGACTTGAGCACAGTATCTGCTGCAGTTCCTGCCTCAACAGGATACACTTTTGTTTGAAAGTCGGTTAGTAACTCTGTCAAAAAAAAAAACAAACAAAAAACCCCCCAAAAACCCAAACCTGACTTTTAAGTAAGATGTAAGATGCTATATAACATTAGATACCTTAAGTTCTCAAGCTTCATAGTCTTTCATATGTTGGAGCTGTTGGTGGGCAGAGAGGAGGCTGTTATCAGTGTGAGCATTCAGAAATTCTGACATGTCCTGCCTTGGTGTCAGGCTGTCTGTTGAAGTGAGGAATGGGTAAGTGCAATATCGCTCATATTCCCAATTTATCTGAAAAGACACGGAGGAGCCATGTCCTGTTTCCCTGAATTTGAATCAAACTTCAGACCATGAGGGATACTCAGGCTTACCCACCCACAGCCAGTGTGGTGAGTAAAGCCATGGCAAAGAGCTTACCCATGAGGTACCAGCACTAACCAGTGTTCGAGGAAGCCTCTGCCATGGCCAGTGGTGCCTGATGCCAAAGGGATGACACAGAAAGAGCTTGAAGGTCAGGGACAAGTTCAAGTCTCCCTGATGTATGAGAATTGTGATAACTATAGCTTGTATTTAGAAGAAAGTTTGTGTCTGCTGCCTCCCAGACAGAGGCTATCACAAAACTGTGTTAACAAAAAGGAATTATTTGACATTTTTAGACAAATTGCTTCCATGATGGAGGAGAAAGGATGTCTGTGCCTTCATCGATCACAGGCTTGGCTTTCTGATCAATAGAAAGTTTTACGTACACTTGACTGACGTTCACTTTAACAGCCCATCCTTGAAACCAGTCAGCACTAATACAAAGTGGTGGTTTCCCAGAACACTGCAGTGTCTGTAACTCATACAGAAGGAGGTTGGCAGTCGATCCCCTCTCTACCATACTGCAGTTTAGACAGTTCATTTGTCAGTGTGACTCAGAGTCGTTTCTGTACTGATCTGTGCATAGCCAAGCACGCCTTCATCGTGGGGTGTGAGTAAGCGTGGACCAGGCACAAAACCAACTTTCATTTACTGCAGGAATTCCATAAGATTATGTAACTCCATCAGGAAATCAAGAGAACAACAGCAAAATCTCATTAACAGGGAAAAATACAAGTGTGGATAGGAAATACATTCAGATGTCTTAAAAATTTGTAGAGGGACTTCTCTTTTGCTGACCCATTGTCTATGGATAAAATTTGCCTGGGGAAAAAACATTAGTTCAGCTAAGTAACCCTGTTTGCCTCAACTGTAAATTAATTATCTGAACATTTTTGTAGTGGTTATGTTGGAAGGAAGTTCTTTGTTTTGAAAGGTAGGTTCGTTTGTGCATTTTTTCTGTCTGGCTTTGAGGAAGAGATTTGCAGATTATAAGAAGTTATAACAGAAACCAGTCAAACTTTGGGGACTTGTTTTACACATAGCGTACCTACCAGCACAGTTACAGTTTATCCATGTATGAGTAACCTTGCATTTGAAGGTCTTTTCCAAACTAGTTGTGTCTATTATTTGCATGTGGTTCTGGAGCAGGAAGTGTTTTCTGAATGTCATTTTATAATTCCTGTTATGGTACCTTGTATTTAGGTCAGTGGGGCTATTTTCATTCTTCTTTGAAGTCCTGTTCATTTAGTCCACTGAAATTTAAATACAAAATGTAATGCGAGTTATATTTCTTTAAGTAAACTTCTGTCAATGTACTGGCTTGAACCATGTGTGGAAATCCCCACTCCCCATTTCCCAGACTTAGCAGTACTTGTAGGAGACAGGACTTAGGTTTTGGCAGTCTTCCTCCCAACAGAAGACCTGAAATCAAAACAAGCAAATAAATATGACAAGGAAACGCTGCAGAACACAAAGCCCTGACAGGAGCACTTGTCAGAGAGGAGCAGACACAATATAATTTGCCTCCAAGTGAAGATGGTTTGAGCTGAGGTTATTCCCTGTGGCCTCTGCCCATAGGATAGGGATTTTAATAGCTCTGGAGGCAGAAACAGAAGGGGCTGGCAGCATTATGAAGGGGATAAGGGTGTTTGCTTGTGCCCTCTTTGTTTCTACAGATACTTTCCGAGTTGCTGGCTTGAGCATTGCATTTGCTCTTAAATAGGGCCTTTCCTTTATGTATCACAGCTACACATTTGGTTGGTACATTCCCTCCTGGCTCCCAAACACTTTTAAAAGATTTGCTGTATGAGGCTATCCTGATGCACTCACCTGACACCACCGCTTCATTCCTACATGGTGGCTAAAGAAGTGTATGTTCCCCATAGCTGCTACTGGTCTGTGCATTTACACAAGTGTGCAGGCACCAAGTGTTTTCAGAAGGAACATGACCGTGCAGTAAATCCAGCCAAGAGCCTCCATGTTTCTCCTAGAGGAGAGCTTGCTCAGGCTTGCTTTGGTTGCAAGATGCCTCAATATTCACTGTTGGCGGAGAGCAAGATAAGTACGTGTCCCTTCAGCATTTTACGAAACAAAGTAATGCAGATATCTATAAGTGAGACATGACATGAAGCGTACAGATAGTAAGTTTGGAATAGTTCTGGGAGTTAAGAATTTACATGTCTTTATTAATTATTAGATGTTATTAGTGAGTGACTAAGGAACTGGGAAGCTCTAAGCGTTCTTTTGAAGTAGTGTACCCAATTTAGGCTAAATAAATAAATAAATCTAAAAAATGTTGGGGAATATCTGCTCTAATGAATTTTCTAAATACACAAATCACACTTATTAAATCGGTGGATCTTTTAACTGTAAAAATATTATTACTGTTACACTAGGGAAATCCATTCAGAATTATAAGATATTTGGAATCTCTTTTTATATTTCATTTCAGTGGAAAGGTTGTAAGTTTAATAGGAGTAAAAGAAAAAGTAGGCTTTGGGATAAAGTTTTAAAAGCCAGCTTTCCCCCTTTCTTTGTGTGTGTGCCAATTTTCAATAATAACTGTGTTCCCCTTTTAGTCTTTTTAAAATAAACTACATGTATAACAAGATGTTGAAACTTATTTATGGTATGTTAGCACTAAGGACAAGTTTTTAAGGGATCATAAAAAATATTAGTTTCCACTTTATGGTGGCTGAGTTGCTTTTTCTGCAAATTAAATTTGACGCTACAAAGGGATAGATGTGATGTATGTAATGTTCTGTCCGTCACTGTGATTTCTTTCACTTTGATGCAGCCAACAAAGCCTGTCTTTCTAGTAGGAAGAATCTCAGCTGGAGAATTTCCCTTGACCTGTACAGTGAAATTCAGCAATAGGTACAGTAGTGTGACCAAAGTAGCTCTTCTTGTGGCGAAGGCGGCAGGATAAGGTGCTGCTTTTATTTACCCTTTTATCTCTATTTCAGTTTACAGTATTTATTTTATACCACTTTTTCGTTCCTTCATCAAAATATTTAGGGTTGTGTACAAATAAGACAGACTTCCCTGTTAGTATTTAAGAAGTAGTGCAGAAGAGCATATTGTTTTATTATTAAAATACAATTTATGAAACAGAAATGATCATAGATGCAAATTTATACTTTGCACATTTTTTTTTCCTTAATAAGAATATGTATATTTTCATCTGGGGAGAAAGCAGCATTAAAATGAGCGAGTCTGGGGAGTATTGCCACACACACAGACACACACACTCATACGCTTGCATGCACAAAAAAGCCACAGTGAGCTGCATGCTCGAGAAGCAAACTCCTTTGAGTGGCCCTTGCAAAACTATGCTAGCTTGGAAAAGCTGAAGCCCTCCTTGTTCAGCCATCGAGGGCCTGATCCTCTGTGATGGGAATCCTGTGATGGTGGCAAGGTGGGAGTGCTGAGAGCCCCGTGTACTTCTGCTTTTGGATCCCTGGTTCTTCCTGGCTGGGACCAGTATCTCAGGAGCTGATCACTCAAGATCACTCACCAGATGGGTTTTTCCAAGCCCTCATAGCTCTAATTAAAATGGGTGGTCAGGAAAAGCCTCCTCTCTTCCATTTTCAGTGCTACCTACACTGCAAACAGAGCTTACCAGTGAAAAATGCCCAACTTTGAGGGATTAGCAGTAAAAATCAAGGTATGTTTTTAGACTGAGGTGTAGAAATCTGGTCAAATACTTCCTTTTTTTTTTTTTTTTGCAACTGTGATTAATAGCTGTGGGTGCTGAATGGGGTATTTGTGGAGGGGAGTGTGATGCTAAACAACATGTTTGATGCGGCAGCTCTACTCCTACTTGAGCTCATTGCAGCAGGGATAAGGGCTTTAGGTATAGCATAGTAAAACCTGCTTTGAAGAATTATGAAGTAAGAGACTTAAATATGTAAGAGAGAGTTGTTTTTTTTCCCATTTCATTGGGGACTCTTAAGGTAATTGCTGCTGTTTAAGTAATTGTCTATTATTTTTATCACATTTGCAAATGTGGCTTTTTCATGGGCATTTAACTCTCTGCCTTGAACCTAAGTCTGAAAATTGTGCCCCCAGCATCTGGGACAGGCCAGGTTAGAGGCTGACAATAATATCACACCTGCTCCACATGAAATGGGAGATGTTGCTTCTGCTTCTGTTGGGTCTGTATGGAATTGGTAGTGGGAAAATTGCCGTGAAGTGGGACCTGGTTCCCAGTGATGGTGAGATGAGCTGGAGGGTATTGCATCCTGATGGCAGCTCCTTGCTTGAAGGAAAGGAAAAGGCTACTCACTGTTCATGGCAGGGGGTCTGGAGGGAAGTGGCTCTTGGTCTGACCATAGCAGATGGAATAGTGAAGCTGTTTTCTTGTGAGTTTTTTGTTACAGAGCTGTATTTGGCTGGGTGATTTTGACTAAGCACTTCTGCAATGGGGAATGGACAATGAGGAGCAGACAGGTACGGTGTGTTCAGTCTGCTGGTGCATGTAAATGTCTCTGTCTTTAACCAAGGCAAGAGGTAGTGTAAGGGGTTATGGCCTCACTGCCAATCTGCAGATCATAGTCATCTACTTCTGTTGTTCCCTGTTTGGTTTTATCAGAGTTTATGTAAATGAATTTCAGAATCTTCCCTTTTCTTTGTGTCATGAGCCCATTAGATGTTAACCTTTCAGCATCCTCATTAGCTGTCTCAAGACAGGGCCAGCACATGAAAACTATTTTACTAGGTGTCCTGCTTACAGAGAAAGTTTAAGGCCCTAGTGTGAAAATGGTTCTATTTATTCATTTTATTTTCTTCTGTACCTGCATCCTCTGTTCAGAGCCCAGTGTTTGAACTTCATGGTGCTTTGGCTTCATTCTGAAACTTCATTTCGTTGTAGCCATTTCTTTACTTTCAGGAAACAATGAAGGTCTTTCTGGCCCTCTCCCTTTGGCCTGTACCACCCTACCACCTGAATTCTGCCATGCGCACCTTGTCCCTGCCGACTGCAACTCTTGGGTCTGCTGTCTTCCAATGTGGAGCCCCATGTCCCATGTGTCTGTAAATACTGTGATACCTGAGGCTTGTGTACCTTCCCTCACCAAGAACCTGTGCTCAGAAAGGCATAGGGGGTAGCAGACCTTTCACTTGTACAACTTCTACACCCGGAGTTTGGAGGAAGGTGTAAGAAATTGCAAGTATTTGAGTAGCAGTTTAATCTTCTCTACTTGGTGACCCACCAACTTTTCATGGGTCTCTTGCATCCTTGTCTTTGGGTAGCGTCAACCTGTTTTTGCATTTAAATCACTTCAGAACTTGCAAATTTGACTCGTGGAAAGTTCTGGCCATGAATTGTACATGTGTGAATTCTGCCTTTCTCTACTTTACTTGTTCTTGTTTCAGTTTGTTAGGGTTTCAACACGTACGTGTTTCTGTCATCCAGCAACATTCCAGATGAAGCAAGAATATTTAAACTCTTGGTTGCTGAAGTAAAATACATGATTTTATGAGCAACATGAGGAATGCCAGATTCACCTGTTTTGTTTCATTTGAGCTTTAAAGCGCCTGTTTACTTGTAGTAGATCTATTTTTGAAAGAAGGTGCAGACACTATGGTGACAGTTGCCTTAGGAATGCATATAATAATGCAGGGAGGAGTGTACCCACAGGGAGCTGATGCTTGTCATCCCCTATCCCTGTCCGCAGGAGATGGTCACCTTGCAGCCCATGTCCTTGTGCATTTCCATTTCTCTCACCTCCTCATTTCTTTCTTCTTTGTGCCTGTGCTCTTGCCCCACCAGAGTTGGAATGCTGTGGGCTGGGGCTCAGCCTGACCAGAGCAGGTAAGGGTAGGAATCCTGGGTGCTTCCAGTCACTTCCAATGGAACTTATTGCAGATCATCTATCTGGAGCTGTAGCGCATCAGTGGGAGCTCTGTGCCAGGTGGGATGTGTCGCTTGGGCTGGATGATGTATACCCTACCAGTCTCACATCCAGGCAAGCTCCAGGCAGAAAATGCAGAAAGATCTCCAAACCCCAGTCCCCTTCCTGCATTTCTGAGGTGGAAGCAACAGTTGGAAAACAACAATATTGAAAGAGGGTTTTTTTTCTCCAAAAAAGGCAAGAGGAGGGTGAGGAGGCATGAGAGATGGGTTCCCTGGACTGGGGACACAGGAAGGTGGCACAGCCTGCCACAGGACGTAGTGGGACTAACACAGACCCAGCAATGGTGACTGTTTCCATGTGACAGAACCCTGGTTACACTGCTTCATGGTGAAACCAGGGGAACCTAAACCTGGATATTCCCAGTACCAGCCAAGGCTGGGATGGTTTTGCACCAGCATGCTGAGAAAATGTGGTTCTTATGCTGAGCTGAAGTGCTGCTGCGGGTCTGGTACATAGCACAGGTACAGGGCCTCGGCAGCCAGGTGTCTCTTCCATGGCAACCTCTAAATTCCTGAACATTTCACAGCTTAAATACTATATATTGCAATTAAAAGGAAAAAAAACCCAACCCAAACCCCGATACCCTGCCCTCTGGGGTTTAACCTTCAATGGCAAGCTGTAAGATACATCAGCAAGAGTATTGATCTCAAATCTATATTGTAAAGTGTGGAAATGGGGTGTCTGCAGGCCAAGTTTTAGGAACTATAATCTTCATGTGTTGCATATATAAGATGTTGATCATGAGAGCAACCTGAAACATTGACTACATTTTATTACACTGTACACTTGTATTTATTTACATAATAGATTTTGATGGGAAATATCTGTCTCCAGTGCAGTCTGTGAATTAGAAACACAGGAACTAAATATGAGCACTGGGAATAAATATGCTCTGGCCTGTGAGTCAGGTGTGTGGTCCATGGGAAGGGCTGTGATTAGCCGCTACACATGCTACGGTCTTCCTTGCCTTACAGAGATGACGGTTTTATTTACAACAGCTCCTTTCTCTTGTTGCAGTTACATTAAGTTTTGCTGTAGTGTGTGAAGAAGCAGGCCTGTTAGCTGTGTGCAGATTTACTGCACGGGTTTAAGCTAATGGATACTTATCAAGCAGGCTGTATTTGGTGATCGTCCATCATTTGCTCATTAAACAGTGTATCTAAGTGATTCTCATTTCCTCCCTGCCATGTCTGAAAAGGAGGAAACTAGACACATTACGATGGAATATTAATGTCCTGGAGGATTTAGCCACCCATAATTAGATCTCCTTTGCATAAACCTGCTAGTGCTACCTTATTTTGTTGTTTGTCTTGTTCTTCTTAATCACCTTCACATCATTTTCTGTTCCTAACGATCTTTTTCAGTTTTCCTTTGTAATTCTGTCCCATTCTTCTTATCCTTCTTCCTTTTTTATTTTTTCATCTTTTTTTCCCCTTTTTTCTTTTCTCCTTCATTTTTTTTTCTTTTTTCCCTTTTCCCTGACCTAGAGAGCACAGCAGCCTGGGTTTCCCTACTCCTCCCTCCTTCACACAAAAAGGCTGACTTTGCCAGCAAAACCTACAGTCTCTGCCAAGCCCTGTTACTGACTTGGGAGAAAAGCAGCTAGAGAACTTGTGCAAATTCCGGCTTTAAACTAGCTGAATAAACCATGTCAGTACACCCTCTTGTCTTATGCCCTGTCCTACTGGCCCATGAAAGGACTAACATAACGGTCCTATGTAAGGTGGAAAAATCCCTCCTGGCTGAGGGCCACCAATGGCCGAATGGGCCATGCACTATGGAGAAAATGGGATGGCTGTGGAGCAGTGAGTGACTGTGATGGAGCCTACACACAGTTCCCATGGGGGATCCCAGGTTAGGGCATGGGTGAGGAATATACCATCTCTTTTCTGGGGATACCCTGGTGTCCCAGTGCTCCTTTCCACCAGCCACCAGGGAGAAAATTGGCAAAGCTTTGCTAAAGCTAAATGGAAATTGTCACTCAAACAAGCAAATATCTAGTAAACATGAGGAGACCTGGCAGGAATTGTCTTGCAAACCTGATTTTCCAAGGGAGTAAGTCAGCTCAAATGGCTGGTGTAAAGCACACCTGGCTGCTTCCACCAGGTACCTTTTTGCTCCACTCAGTGCTGGTATGGAGGCACCAAGGGATTTCGCTTTCCTTTTACGTGCAAGGTACGGTAAATGCATCAGGATTCACTCTCAGTCACTTATTCTCAATACACTAGTGAAGCCCCACACAACTTCCAATTTTGCTGCTGAATGTGCAGGTTTCCCTCTGCACACTGTTTGAGGAAGCCCCAGCCTGCAGACAAAGATGGGCAATGGTTCCTTGTGGGTTCCTCATGGGCAGCATGCCTGGGCTCAGGGATTGCTCTGCACCCTGCTGTGCTCTGGGCTGTGGGATGCAGCTCTGCCACAATGGTGCTTCATTTAAAACCAATTGTGACCATTTTTCACAGTTATTTCCTTGCAGACTTCTGCTCACTGGTATGAGGAAGTGAAGGATCTAATGGGGAACATGTAAGCAAGAGAGAGGGAGAGCCTTGCACCAAGCTGGGAGGTTATCTGAACAGAGGGGGTTACCTGCTTTCTGCTCAGAGTAGCCATTCCTAAACTATTTTCTTTATTTGCTGTATGCCACTGCTGATTGTGGTAGCAGCTCCTGGTGCCACGCAGGACTGAACTTCTTTGGGTGAGAGCAGAGGTATTCTCCTCCTTTTTCAGTCTAATGAGCAAGCCTATCCTTCCTTCTCCAAAGGACTAACTCCAGATGTGCATGGAAAATACCAGGCTGTTCAAAAAGTTCAGATTATTAAGATCCTTTGTGCTCCTGCCATGCCAAGCAACTGGAAACTGGCTAATTTACTTACAGTCCTCAGTCCAAAAAGTTTTGAGTATCCTCAGCTGCCTTTGGCTTTGTGGAAATGGAAGCCACTCTGCATTTTGCAGGATTCAGAGCACTGTATCAAATCCCAGGCTGCAGGAGCTGTGGGATGAGTTGCGGTGGATGAATGGTGGTTGGGTGGCACTATTCTGTGTCCTAGGCTGATTCAGGAGCATGTAATTTCACGTGATAGGAGGGATGGAGCAAAGGCTGGGTAGGACAGCATAGAGATGTGTCCGAAAAACATCTAAGAAGCTTGAAAATTACAGAAGATCACAGAGCTCTTGCTTGTGAGTATCTACAGAGAGGTCAGGGAAAATATACAATTATTGTGTGACTGGCTTACTATGCGGATTGGTGCTGGAGTATTTCTCCAGAGGGAAAGCTGTGAATCTTGATATGTACACTGCAGCTAATACACAGGCATAGCTGAGATTTCTCCACGTTTATCTGAGAGTGGTCTGTCATCAATAAAATCTGACAAAATCCTCCAAACTAAAAAATGGCACCAGCATTTTCTGCACTCAAACTATTCTGTGCTTTGTGTTTTCAAAGGTTGGCCTTGGTCTTGAATGCAGCTCTTGGTAACAGTCCCTATTTAGGAGAATTCCCCTGTCAGCTGGTGTGCTTGCTTGTGACCCAACATATTTTGCAGCAGTTTCTCAAACTGTCACAGTTCCTGACATTTTAGTTAGCATACTGTGGTGTTTTTGTATTATGCAAAGTGTTAAACTGGTCCTTGTGGTCCTTGAAGGCTGTGTGATAGGATAAGGGAGCATATACATGCCTTCTGAATTACTGAGGGACTGTTGCTTACTTGTAAAGCTTGATTGCATCTAGAAATCAACATTTGGTTCAGAAGCGTCTTACTTTGATAAGGTTAACTTCTTCCCTGGGAGTGATAAAGTGTTAAATAAGCACTGTGACTGTGAATGGAGTTCAGGTAATGGTAGCCCCATAAATAGATGCTCTGACTCTTAGAGGAATGGATGCTGAATCTCTTCAGAAGTATCTCTGATCACAAACTGAAATATTGGAACATACAGCACCTGTGACCTAGCTATTAAATAGTTATCCTTGGAGAATACCTGAGATGAGTGGGCAAAATGCAAATATTTGGTGCATGGGAGTGCTGTACTGTGATGCTGCCATTGCCCACAGTTCCTCGCCATGTTGGCCCTGTCCTTGTTCTGGCTCTTGCATTTGGGATCCCACAATCAGTTGGAGCAGAACAGAGGTCTTCTCCAGGCATGACAGCAGTGAGTCTTCCTGTGCTGGGACAGAGCAGGGAGTGAAAGCAGACATGAGTGCTCCTGCTGACAATGATGTCCTCTCTGCACCAGGCCATGGGTGGGCAGTGCACAAAGTTAATTCTCTTTTGAGTTGATTAAGTTTTTCTATGCTGCCAGATCAAGACTATCTTCAAGTCAAACCCAGCCTTCCTGAAGTGTTCCAGGTTCACAGATACCCCAAAATTTTACCAGAGGCATATCTATTGTAGCAGGCATGCTGTTGAGTGACTTTCTAGTAGCTAGCTCATAACTATCACCCAGAAGGAGGTAGCTACATGAGTGTAGTTTTTTATTTCCAGTATTTTATCTCTGTGTGCCAGCAAATACTATGAATCATTTACAAAAGAGAAGGAAAAAAGTTAATGCCTTAAAAATAGAAATACAGTGCTGTGAATGTTGATATCGAGGGTCAGTACTTGACTTGGAAACTGTTTCTTGCCCATCTCTTTTTCTAATCAACTGCGTAGTGAATTTGGCACTGGGAGAGATGTGTACCCTCCCTGTTGGTGTGGTGTGTTGCACCTTGGGTGTCATTCTGTTGATAACACATGGAGCAGTGGGACTGAACTTCTGTCCTCTTCCCATATTGACTCTGTGTTACTGAAGGAGAAAAATACACTTTCCAAAGCATTTGAAAATGATCCTTTGGATGGAGAGAGCAGACAGAGACAAAAGTAAAGAGTGTAATTGCACAACAGCTTCTATGGTTCAAACCATGGCTTAATGTGCAGGCACACAACAGAATGTGGGAGGAGATCAGGTGAGTTTATGAAGGAAAATGGGAAGTGTCCTATGAAAACATGTTAAGTGCCCTTGTGAACATTCTGCCCAAAGCTTAACATTAATGATTTTGAATGTCTTAATTTGCAATGAAATGAAAATGCTTCTAAAACTTCAGGAAATGCTGAGCATTTACCATTATGTCACTAGGACTCCTGTAAAGTGGTCAGTGTTGGTACAAGATCTCTAGTTGCTTTATAAAATCTTGTCTCTCCATCTTAAGCTGTGCTTGCTGCTTCCTGTGGTATTCCCAAGCTGCAGAGTATTTCAGGTGCCTGGGTCGCTTCTGCCCATGCTAAACTTAAGCAGTGTGGGCTTGTCAGTCCATATGTTCAGAGTGGTTAAGTAGTATGGATGGAAGTGTCTAGTCCTTGACTTCAGTAGGTGTGACAGTGGCTGGTGTGTCTCAGAAAACATATTTTCCTGGTAATGAAATAGGAATTATTTTACTTTGCGATGTATTTTGGAAATGACTGTGTTGAATACTTTTGTCCTGGGTTCAGCACTAGCAGTCATTTTTCTCCTTGGTAGCTGGTGCAGTGCTGTGTTTTTGACTTTCAGCCTGCGAACAGCACTGATAATGCTGATGTTTTAGTTGCTGCTCAGTAATGTTTACTCTGACCAAGGACTTCAGGATTCTCATGCTCTGCCAGGGAGGAGGGGAAGCTGGGAGGAAGCAGAGACAGGACACCTGACCCAAACTTGCCAAAGAGGTATTCCGTACCACAGCACGATATGCCCAGTGTATAAACTGGGGGAAGTCACCTGGGAGGCCCAGATTGCTGCTTGGGTCAGGCTGGGTATTGGTCAGCGGGTGGTGAGCAATTGTATTGTGCATCACTTGTGTTTATTGTTTTTTCCCCTTTTCTCCTTCCGTTTTCTCTTCCTCTCCATTTTTATTATCTCCCCTTGTTATTTCCTTTTTAATTATTATTATTAGTTTTGTATTATACTTAGATATTGGACTGTTCTTATCTCAACCTGTGGGGTTTAAATTCTTTTGATTCTTCTTTCCGTTGTGCTGGGAACGCAGGGTAAAGCAGGGAGTGAGAGTGGGTCTGAGTTACTGGCTAGGCTGAAACCATGACAGCTTTGTACCTTTTCACTGGCTTTTTTTCCCATTACTGTTACATAATAGCATCCACAAGGTGGGAGTTAATGCACACTAGTCACCTGTGTCAATCTAGGTCAAGGAATGATGAGAAAAATAATAAACAGAAACTTTTAACTGAAAAATCAACTTAAGCAAATTCCTCCCTGGCTAATATTATGGACTAAGGCTTTGTTTGACTCAGTTCTTAGCAGTGAGAGCTGGAAATTCCTTCAGAGCCATAGCAGCTGAATCTGTTTTGGATCCACTCTGCCCTCCTAGGGAGGGCTGGCCAAGCCCTGAGGCAGCTTCTATGGGGTCTGTCCCCTGACGGGGGTCTGTGGGACTCCTCCCCTCCATGCACAGTGTCATGTTCCCCATCTCTGACCTACCCAGGAAAGCTGCTGCTTCCCTATGAGTCCAGCAACAGCTGTGTACTGCTGAGGGCAAATTTTAGCTGCAACTGCTTGGGTATCAAAGTTGAGTTTGGGAGGAAGAAACTGATTGTCTTTCCCTCCGACAACTGGCTTCTGCTCATTGCTGAAGGTGAGGTAAGCACTGCAGTGACAACACTTTGAATACTGGCTCCTTAAATAACAATTTATATCCTGAAGATTAAGGTGGTCACAGAGGAACCTCTTAGCTGTTGGTTTTATGCCCATTATGGAGAAGCATGGTGGAGATAAGTGTTTTCTTACAACACTTGGTTCCTGTGACAAAGCCTGATCACCTATTATTTTGCCTCAGCCTCACAGACACTTTTCCCCTCCAAACCTATGGGGCTTGTTATTTACACTGGTGCATAGACTCAATATTTCTTTGTTGGATGTGTCATACTTTTGCCCCTTGTTTCTCTGTTCCCGCTGCCTAGCTGTCATGGTTTAAGCCCAGTCAGCCACACAGCTCTTGCTCACTCCCTCCCCTTCCTACCCCCCTCCCAGAGGGATAAGGAGGACAATTGAAAAAATGTAACTCCTACCTGTTGAGATAAGAGCAGTCCAGTAACTAGGGTATAACACAAAACCACTGCTGCTACCACCAATAACAATAATGCTAAGGGAAATAGCGAGGGAAGAGAATACAACTGCTCACCACCCACCGACCGATACCCAGCCCGACCCAAGCAGTGATCTAGCCCTTCTGGGTAACTGCTCCCATTTTAAATGCTGGACATGATGTGCTGTGGTATGGAATACCTCTTTGGCTAGTTTGGGTCAGGTGTCCTGTCTCTGCTTCCTCCCAGCTTCCCCTCCTCCCTGGCAGAGCATGAGACTCAGAAAGTCCTTGTTCAGAGTAAACATTACTGAGCAACAACTAAAAACACTGGTGTTATTAGTGCTGTTCCCAGGCTAAAAGTCAAAAACACAGCACAGCACCAGCTACCAAGAAGGAGAAAAATGACTGCTGCTGCTGAACCCAGGACACTAGATAGTGGGTGAATGGGCAGGCAGGTGAGGATCGGCTGCTTGGGTAAGGGCTGCTGTCTGCCACTGTGGCTATGCCACTCCGTAAACTCACCTAACACCAGTCCTGAGCAGTGCCAGCCTGGTCCTGTCCAGTGATCATGTCCTGCCTGGGCATGTTTGAGTACCCCCTGCCAGCACTGTGGTGAGCAGTGTGGGGTCCTGGCTCCCTTCTGGGAGTGCCTCTGCCTGTGCTTGCTGTCCAAGGGGACAATTTGTTATGCTGTCCTGCTGCCCAAGAGAAACATCAGCCCAATACAGCTGTAGAACCAGGCTCAGCTGTTACTTTTTGTTATAGTGGATCCTATGAAAGATGATGGCTGCTTAAAAAATGTATAAAGGAAAAAGGGGAAATAGAGGTGTGTGTGAGCCACAGCTGCAGGGAGATGTGTCTTTGCGTAAGTTCAGGAGGCTCCATCCTACCAGCCTTCTCCTTACATGGAGGTGCAGCACTGTCATCTGTGTGGTAGGTCAATGCAGGTAAAGCGGAGGACTGAAACCATGAGTGCAATAATAGAAAGTGAATTTAAGTGTTGTCATCTTCACATACATGTTCTCTGTCCCCCTTTCAGTCTTTAGGGAGCAAAGCAAATTAATGCCAACAGAGGGCTGACTCGAACCTTTGCCCTCATTTAAGGGATCCCAAAAAACATGATTTTGTTACGTGCTGGAGCCAGCTGCCCTACAGCAGCTCAAGGACTAGAGCAGTCTCCAGTGTTTAACCACCACAAAAGGCTGTGTGTTCTAAAATTGGCAATGACCAGTGCTGATCCCATATACATCTATTGACTAGGACTGAATTTATTGCATTTAAGTATTTCTAGCAGACTGATTTTCCAAGATAAAATATAAAGAAATAAAAAAATACTCAGCACAAAGGCAGTAATATAAAAACTGTCCAAGCAAGACAACAAAATAACAGTTAAGAATAGAGTAAAATTAAAACATTCCATTTGTCTATTTTGAGTAAGGTACATAAATTGCTTATTTACTTTTGGAGCAGAAACTTCCCAGATATATGTAGATTTTGATGCTAAAACAAGAGATACTTTGTGTAAGAGTGAAGCTGTATTTAGGATAACTAGGTCCAGAGTTTTCCTGTTAAGAGATGAGTCAAAATGGGGGCAAGATGGTGGTTTGCAGAACACAAAATGGTAGGTGAGCCCTGAGGAGAATGCATGTGTGAACCAAGCCTGCTCTGCACATCAGGGAATAGTACCAGTAACAGCTTCAGTAAGCTCCTAGCTCTGTGCCTGGTTTTTCTGTCATTCTGAAATTGAATATTATGTGACATGACCTTTATGCTAACACAGGCTTTCTGCAAGGAGTGTAACAATGTCTCAAGTATAATTTTTTAAAAGAAGGGGCCAAATGCTTTGTTCCTCCATTAGTAAACTTGCAGACTAACAGGGCTGGAGCTGTGCCCTTCTCTGGAGTGAAGATCTGTTCGAGGTATGAACATAAAATTAAAATTTGACAAGGCACTGCCTAAGTTGTCTTTTCTGCTGCTAATGCCACATGATGTCACCATTGACACCAGCCTGATAGGTGAGCTTATAGAATGCCTTAAGTCATTAAGAGAAAGGGGAGAAAATCATAAAAATTAAGAATCTTGTGACAGAAGTGTAAATATCAATGTAAGTAATCACTGAAGCAGATTCGAAGGCATGGGAATAGGGGTTCCGTCTGGTCAGCAGTGGCTGTGCTTGTGACTTTGCAGTATGGTTTGGATTTCAGTTGCAGAATTATGTAGAATTTGTATTTGAACCCAGCATAATTTAGATAAAAGGGTGAGAGATTGTTCAGTGCATGGGGTAAATACTTTTCATCAGGAAGTAAAAGTCCCATGATCTGCATTTGTTTGGTGTCATGGTGACAGAGTAGGCACATGAAGATGATCAACTTTTGTAATGAAAAAGAATGTCTCTAGTTACCACTTTCAAATGCCCAGTCTGACATTAGTAACAGCAGGATCAGGCTCTTTTTACCCTGCTTGTTGTCAGTTGATCTCTTAATTATTTTCAAGATTGTAAGAATCAAATGGCATTTTATAATTCTTAACAGGCAGAAGGTTATGGTTACATCACTTGCAAGTGCTGAGCACCTGGCTCTGACAGTTTTCACATCAGCAAGCTTTAAATACAGTTATTTATGACTACCATATTACAGAACATGGTTGTGCATTATAATAGTGGTTTTTAATTCTGAGCTATGAAAAATACTGAAGCTATCACGAGGTTCTGAATATGGCTAATTTATTAGTATGTTAAGATAAGTCAGGCAATTTTCCATTCACAGGGAAATGTTGATCTGTTACAGGTCTACATTTTACAATGGCAGTTTTGAACATAAAAGTTGTTGTGAATATACAACCTTTCAGCTACAAATACTTAGCAGCTAGTGATATTTAAACCTCTATTAATATTTCACATGAACTCACTGTTACCTGTTCAGGAAGAAATTGCAAACAGAAATCCCATATTTAGGTTAAAACAAAGGGAAAATTTCTTTACTAAATTTCCACCTTCTGAGTTATTTTATAGAAAGCAGTAAGTTCTTTTTCACCAGTGCAGAAATCTGTTTTAATATTTAATGTCATAGTGGACCTAGTTTTCTTTCCAGTTCGTTTATTTAGCAATCACAACTTATTTTTGTTCTTTTTCAGTGGAAGAGGGTGAATCTTCAGATTTTGCACTGACCTGGGACTCATCAGTGACTCAGTCAGGTAAATATTTTAAGTTCTTCTGATTGCAAAAACTGCCAGAAAGCTGCCAGGCTTTTTACAGGAACTGTATTTTGTATGTCAAATTCCTGTCTCAAATCCAAGACTACCCACTGCAACACAATTTTTATATCAGTTCCATATGGTCAATAAAATCTATTACATACAGAGACTAATATACTCTTATCCTCCAGAGAGCCATTCTTTCTTCTTGTGGGCATACTGAAATGGGTTGTGATTTCTCCAGTATAACCACTTTGAAGTTTTCTGCAATGGGCACTGTTGAACACTCATTCCAATCTAATTACATAAAAGCTGCTTTAATAGGAATTTTAAACCTTGGTCTCAACTGGAATGTGTGTATTTCTCCTTCTGGAGGAAATTGGAAAGTACTGTCAGAGCTGGAGAATGAAAGTGGTACATTGCCATAGTAGAGAGATTTAACATTTGAACGAGCTTTTGGTCTGCTTGGTAGTAATATCAATTAAACATGTGTCTGGGGGTTGTTCATCTGTGTTACATTGGTAATTTGAATAAAAAGAGGCTCAAGAAACTGAACAGGTTTGTCTGTAGTTGTGTAATATGTACTGATAATGCAGACATGTAAGTATCAATTACTTTGTGTTTAAAGTAATTAGCCCTATCTTAGTCGCTCTGTGCTCTGTGTAAAGATATTTCACTGTCTCTTATGTCTTTAACAGTTATGAAATTATCAGAATATTTCTGATTTTAAACCCACCAAGTGTTTCAGTGCTCTCTTCATACTGGACTTTGCAATTGTATGCTCTTAGAAGCTCAGCAGCAATGTGAAAACAGCTCAGAAATGGAGCGGTAGTACGAAAATTACAACGGTGATGCATTACTGGTTAGCATGGGTTTTATGAGAGTCACAGGGAGGTTGGCTCGCAAGAGACTTTCCTTACAGAAGTCAGAATCTAGCTGCTCTTGAAGGCATAAACTGCTTTTGTGTGGCACTTTGTGGCATTTCACTTTGTACCAAAAGCACTCATTTGTGCTGGATGCATCTTCTCTGGGCGCTATGGCTGTTTGGAAGGGTTTGTGTTTCCACTGGTCTTTGATAGCAAATATTGCTGCTGCTGCTGCTGCTGCAAACCCCCAGCTGCGATGTCGAAGGCCCCTTTGTGCCTGAAGCTAACGGCGCATGAAAAGAGCACTCACTGGTTCTCTTGCTTGACCTTCGTCTCAAACAGCAACAGAGTGAAGTTACCGGTGTTATTTATCACAAGTCTTGAATTGTATGAAATTTAACACAGGCTGAGGTTCAAAACAGCAGCAACAACAACAAAAATGATTTCTGTGCAGAAGGGGGGTTAATCTGGGATTCCTAGATGGTATTGGTGACTACTCTGTAAGTAAAAACCATCCTGTGAAAGGCTTTCCCCAGATTAGTTGTCTTCTCCATTTTTCTTAATTTACTCTCATAATTACAGCTCTCATTCAAGACATCGGATGTGGGATAGAATGTATTGTATGTGTGATTTATGGCAGCTTAAGGAAAATGTGTGCTAATAGGGGGATTTTCTTCATAATATGTTTAGTAGCTACAGATGTCAATCTCGCATGTGTATAGAGATGCAGGACAGTAGCCCATCAGGACAGGGTGTAGTGCATGGGACAGAATTTGCAGGCTGGAATACAACTGTTGAACTATATAGAAAAAACTTAAAACATCCTAATACATGGTGGTGCAGCTGTGTGGAGTCACTGGCTCTTGTGCAGTGTGCTTCCAAAGCTATATTCAGTAACTGAAACCAGTCCCTCAGTCCCAGCGTGCGAGACTTTCATTATGTTCTTTTATGATCTTCCTGTTTGCATTAGCTCCAGTAGTGTGATGTTGAAGTTCAATAAAGGGTGAAAAAACACGTTTCAACTTCTTGTTTCATGCCCCTTCCTTCCCTGGCCCAGAATGACAAAATTGCCTCCCCTTCCTTGACTCCCCCCAACAGAAAAAAACACCCAAAAGGCCGAACCTGGGTCTTGTTAACACTGAAACAGTTGCCAGATGTTTCAAATTAGCATGTTTCTTTCCCTTCTCCTCCTGTATGTGTTTGTACATCTCTGTGTGTGTGCAAACACATACAAAGTGACTTCTGAACAGTCCTGTTGGCACTCTGTGCAGCTGCTGTGTAGCGACAGGCAGTCCCAGGGTTGTGTGGTGTGCTGGGACAGCAAGCACAGGTAGAACATGCATCTTTAACTTATTTTTTTCATAATACTACGGAAATATTCATATATGTGCAGCTGTGGGGACAGAAGGTGCTTTTGCTGCTTTATCTTATTTTGCCCATCAAACTTACAGAAGCTATGCTGGAAATGTGTTTTGTGAGTACAGGTTGAATCTGCAGATGTGGGCTTGTCCAGGTGACTGTGACAGCTCTCAGTGCCCAGGTCAGGAGCAGGTGTTTGTAGCTTCAGGGCAAGATGTGCCAAGCTCAGTGTCTCATGGTGGGTTTCTCCACTACTGCAGTGTGCTGAAGATACGTGATTTGTGCATCCCTGGCTGGGCCGTGGCACTGAGCAAGGGGCTGCTTATGGGAGCTGCTGAGTGCAGCTCACACACATTTGACAGTGGACACGTTGGCAACAGAAATCCTGTGGTCGGGTGGGCCTGTTTGGCAATAGCACAGAACACTGTCCTTTCTTCTATGGTATGGTATGTGCACAAGTTGCTGTCTCTTCTAGCTCAACTGCTCATTCATAGTAAAACCTGTGGAGATTAAATGTTTTTCAGGAATCCAACCCTCAGCACGGTTGCACAGAGGAATTTATTCAAGTACTTTAAATACAACTAGAAATAGTCTTATGATTTTTTTTTGTGACTACAACTTAAAGGCTGCACGTTAACCTAGAGAATCAGGAAAATCTATAAAGAGCTTGCGCCAGGGTAAATAATCTGGGTGTCCAGCAGCCCTGTTTAACAATGGGCATATAGCGAATTTCCTTCCTCTTCAGTTCTTGTAAACATCTTTTTCCTTAATGTAAAAGGAAGGAAAAAAAGCTTTTCCTTTTTTCTCTCAATCTGAGAATTAAGCTTGCTGTTAAATAGCAGGTCAGTGGTGTTTTGCTGTGTAAGAGGCAGAGATGTTTTCTGTCCCAGAGGAAGAGAGCAGCTGAGTACTCCTTCCCTCTGCTGTTCCCTCTTAACAGCGCATGCAGCCCTTGAAGCCTGTCTGTCTTGCTTGGAAGGTGTCAGGAAGAGTGGCAGAACTGCCGGGAGCCAGGCAAGTGCCCACCTCTTCTGTGCAAAAAGGGTCTTTAGCTGCTTCAAAGTCAAGAGGAAAATAAAATTCCATATTTGCAATACAAGAGTCCAGCCAGACAATGCTGCATTGCTGCTGTAATACATCACAGGAGTATTATCTTGAGGAGCAACAAGGGACATTTTAAAGAAGTACAAATTCTTACTAAATATATAGAGAATTTAAGGCATTTTAAAGACCTGTGAAAGCATTTTACATGGGATTTGCTGGGGAGTTTCTCATTAGCCTGACTGTGAGGCCCCAGGGAATCTTGCCCAAATTGTCTGGGGCCAGCAGAGCAGGTTCTGCCTTCCCCTTAGGAGCCTGCAGACCTAAAAGCCTGATTTTTTTGTGTCTGCTTTTGAGGTACCTGGAGGTATCTTATTTTTGTATGCAGCTACAAGTTATCTGATTGAGAAGGAGTTTGGGAAATAGGGGACTAAGGAGCTGTAGCCTGGATACTGGGGACAAATGCCATTGCGTATGTCTTGTACACATGTTTGCAGAGCATGCAGGGACCTTTGCAGTGGTTGTCACTTGAAGGACCTCTCCAATGCCAGTGTCCAACCATTCAGTAACACACATTAGTATCACAGAATTACAACATTCCAGAAACCATGAAAATAAATGACAAGTTGGTATTGCCCTCTTTCCACATTAGCTCCAGATTGCCACCGAGCTCACTGCAGCAATGAGGTACACATGGGAGGGACACCTTGACAGAGCACAGCATGGGGTGCAGGGGAGAAACCACAATATTTTAGGACATGGACCTTCAATGTTTTGCCATTACAATTTGTCCTACGTACTTGTCTTACACAGAACATGACTTCAGGTTTTTAATTGCCTTCTGCAATTTCTGGTAGAGTTTTCCACCTCTATGGAGGGGGGGAAAAAGGAAGAAAAGGGGAAGCAGCAGCTTTTGAGAAATGAACCACGAAATAAAAGAAAACCTCCCTGTGGTCACTCCTTTTCCCCTTTCATCTGCTTTGTGTGGTGTCTCCAGCTACCTAAATCACAGTTTTCACTTAGTATCTTCAGAGAAGAAACATCTTGACACAGTTTGGAGGTTTATTTTTCACTCAGGGCTGCCAGGGTTCTGTGCTTTGGTGTTTTTAATGCCATTGCTGCTGCTGGCAATTCCCTGTGCTCTCTTCCACTGTTGGTCTTCTGATCCCAGTGCTGCTGCTGTCTTCTCCCAGAGTATTGAGGGTTTTTGTTTTCTTCTAACTGTTGTATAGGGTTGGGTTTAATTTTGGTTGCCGAAGGAGCAGAAAGATGAGAAAGCCAGGGTCTCATGAAGTAGACTTGTGCCTGTAAGTATTAATGAGCTAACTTTTTCCTGTTTTCTTTTTATTTCTACAAACTACAGAAAATGTATTCTCTCTCCTCACCTTTTCCATTTTAGAAAGGGGAAAGCTGTCCCTGCTCTCTGCCCGTGTCCTCTGCCAGCTCCTGCTTGGGCATGGGCTGCATCAGGAGCAAGTCAGAAAGGTCTGTGTGAGAGAGACTGCCCTCCCATAGGCACCAAGCTCTTTTTGTCTGTTTGTACATGTATTGTATTTTATTTTGTTAAACTTATAAGTGGCAGAATGCTGGAAAAACCTCCCAAACACCCTCAACATGAAGTTCTGGGATCTTTGCTGCAGAGCATTGAAAACGTCAGCCGCAATTCAATGGGAGCTAGAAACCTGTTATCTAGCAAGTACTCTGATATCACCCATCCTGTGTGCCTTCACAAGCTTAGATGTTTTCTAAATGCTGATTTCATTGGCAAATCAATACGAGAAGATTCTGATTTCAGTGCATAAGGATTTCCGAAGGAATAAACCTTTGAACTTAACTGCCTTTGGTAACTTTCTTAGTTGAATGGTTTTTCATATACTATGAAATTTTTATCTCAAGTCTTTGACGTTCTCATGTTGGTTTTAAAACCACATCCTTGTCTCTGCCTAGACCCGCAGGATGCAGCCCAGTCAATACAGTCTGAGGTCCTCAAAATTTTAAATATCTGCCTTGGAAGCAGCCAAAACACAAATAAAAGCAAACTAGAAATAAAGCTAGGGAGGTTTCTAGATCTGGCTGCTGTGTTCCCTGTTTAATCTAAGTTGAACTTTTCCTTGGTAATGTGTGGATTTTTATGTTGTAACATAGTTATGTGTCCTTTCGGAGGAGGAAAAAAGTATTTCTCCTTTCCTAATTATAAAACTTAATTTTTAACTTCAGTCTTATAAATATGATCTTTTTAAAAGAAAGTACTTCTGGTAGTGTTTTCTCAAACAGAAGGTGAAGTGGTATGAAGTACATGACACTGGCATAATGTGGTGGTGGGTGAACATCCATGTTGATGTAAGATGTAAGATTTTAAAGCAGGGATAGTATAAAAAGAACCAATAGGAGTAATTATAACCCCTTCCCAGATTACTCTGTCTGCAGGAGCTCACAGCACAACTGCATATCTAGGCATGAAGGCTTCCTGGCAGCAAGTCTCTGCTTGCAGCACTAGGGGCAGGCTGGAAAGGGGACATGGTGCTGCAAGAGGAAGGAGTGGCTGGAGTGAGAGGGAGTCTCCTGGGGTCCCTGTGGTCTGACTGACATCCCACGGCTATAACACCTTCAGGGAAAGGGGAAGTATAGAAACCTGAGGTTCATCACTGCATGTGGCCCAGTGCAGCACAGCGTCAGCATGTGCTGCATCAGCATATCATGGAAAAGGCCACCCTGAATCTTCTGAGGCCTCGCTGGTATTGCAGTGCCATAAGTGCTCCCCTTGCGTTCAGGGAGGGAATCTCTGGCAAGAAGGAGTGATCTTCAGATGTGAACACAGCATGGGTGTCTGTATTTAAATTAGAAGCACACACCTGTGTATTATGGCATTTCCTAGAAAATATTATTAAAAATGTTAATTGGGAAAATTATAGTGATAGCACAGAGGAGGAGAATTAATTTCCATGGTAAAAAGGGTGAGGAAAGTAAAGCTCATTTCAGAGTGAGCTATTGAGTGTTCCCCTACCCCATCACCTGCTATCCCGGGTTCAGCTGTAACTTTTTATTTTTCTCCTTTTTAGCAGCTGGTGCAGTGCTGCGTTTTCGACTTTAGCCTGAGAACAGTGCTGATAACACATAGATGTTTTTAGGTGCTCACTAGTACTTGCCCTGATCAAGGACTTTTCAGTCTCTCCTGCTCTGCCAGTGAGGAGGGGCACAAGAAGCCAGGAGGGAGCAGAGATAGGACCCAAACTAGCCAAAAGGGATTCCATATCACAGCAGATCATGCCCAGTGTATAAAATGGAAGGAGTCACCTGGAAGGCCCAGATTGCTGCTTGGGTCAGTCTGGGTACTGGTCAGCTGGTTGTGAGCAATTATTGTGCATCACTTGTGTTTATGGTTGTTTTTTTTACTTCCCTTTTTAGTTTTATATTCTCTCCCCTTGTTATTTCCCTTAGCATTATTATTAGCAGTAGTAGTTTTGTGTTATACTTTATGTATTGGACTATTCTTATCTCAACGGGTGAGGTTAACATTTTTTTGATTCTCCTCCCCATCCTGCCCAGAGGAAGGGGGAGAAAGGGGGGAAGTGAGTGGCTGTGTGGTGTTGCGTGGGTGTAAACCTTGACACCTACCCATTCTGTGGCTTTTTAAAGACAGTGTCTGCTAGAAAGTCAGTTTGCTTAAGAAAAGCTGAGCAAGTATGGAGTATTACAGTGTTGTTGGTGTTGCTGAGCTTCACAGTGCCTAAAGCTCTCCTAAAATGCTACAAGCAACATCTGTAAAGAGAAGGATTTCTGCAGGCTCTGGGCTCACAGCCCTGGCCTGGGTAATGGTTTAAACCCAGTCACACAGCTCGTTCACTGACTCCCCCCCTTCTTCCTCCAACTGCTGGAGACATGGGGAGGAGAATCAAAAGAATGTAGCCCCCACGGGTTGAGATAAGAACAGTTTAATAACTCAGATACAACACAAATCACTACTGCTACTACCAATGATAATGATAAAGGAAATAACAAGTGAAGAGAATATGACATCTCACCACCCACTGACCGATAACTCACCCCACCCTGCCCAACTGAGCACTGACTGATACCTCCTCTAACTCCCCAGAGCACTAGCCCTTCCAGGTAACTCTCGGTTACATCCTGGGCATGACATGCTGTGGTATGTATGGAATACCCCTTTGGCTAGTTTGGGTCAGGTGTCCTGTCTCTGCTTCCTCCCAGCCTCCCTCCTTCCCTGGCAGAGCATGAGCTCAGAAAGTCTTTGGCCAGACCAAACATTTGAGCAGCAACTGAAAACATTGGTGCTATCAGCACTGTTCCCAGGCTGAAAGTCAAAACTCAGCAGTGCACCAACTACCAAGGAGAAAAAATGACTGCTACTGCTGAACCCAGGACACCTGGCTGTGCTGGCGAGGGGCCATGGACTCCTGTGTGCTGGGATGCTGGTAGTGTGTCAGGGCTGGAGACGAGCACCAGTCCCTGTCAAATCTAGGAGCACTTCTGCAGTGATCAGATTGACCTCATCTGAAGTCTTGAGAGCTTGGTATATCTGATAGCATGGGGCTGCTATGGGTTGGGAGATGTTCCTGTAGGGTGCTCTGACAGGGTCATCTTGCCAGAAATACAAACACACCATTGGCATGGTTGGTTGCACAGGTGATTGTATCTTTCTCGGCTGGCAGGGCGCATCCTGCTCAGGGTCATGTTGCTCCTTTGCCATCTTGCCGGAAACATTTTTCTCCTGTGACAAATTTGCTTTTATTTGACGGAGTGCCTGTTGGTGCTTCATCTGCTGGGAGGCTGTTAACATTGTTTCATGTCCTTGCAATGACTGCAAGGAGGTAATTCAGCTTCACAGACAGACCCACAGGAGCAGGCTTCCTGGCTCTCCATCCCTTGCTTGTGTTCAGGTCTCCTGTGAGTATGAACATCTCACTGAAGGATGCTGCCCTTGAGCTGGAGGGAGCACTGGAGAGGCATGAGGCACAGCATGCCACCCTCCCTTCATCTTCACACTCCTGTTCTCCCTTTCTATGTTTATTTCCAGTGGTTCTACCTTGTCCTCTTTTGATACCCGAGTGAAGGGCCATGATGAGATGAACATTTTCTGGTTTTAGATTGAAATGATATCTGTTGTTTACAACAGCCTTCAGGGGCATAACTAGCAGTAATGGGCTAAAGTAAAGCAAAAGCTTTGCTTTAGGTTGAATGTCAGGAAACATTTCCCACCAGTGGGATCTAATAGACTGATATTATCTCCCATCACTTCAGCCATTTTCAAACTGGGCTGGACGAAATGCTTGAAAATACACTGTAGGAACAGTCTTACATTAGCAGAGGGATGGATAAGATCACCTGGTAAGTCCTTTTCATCTCTAATTTATCTAGTTCTGCCACAGTCTGGATTTGCTAAATCCTGCAGATTTGAGGGCAGAAGCAAAATGAATGGTCAGGTAAATTGTGCTTTCTAGAACTTATTTGAGTAAATATTTTTATGTAGGATCTCAAGGCACTTTACAAATCCTAATTAAGCCTCCCAACCTAATAAAAAGTCCTTCTTGTGCCCCATGTCCATACTGTTTTGTCTGTGCATCATGAAGTGTACATTGTGCTGCAGGTCGACCTTCCCAGAGGGCTCTGACTTCAGGACTGATGGAATTGCCAGTCCATCTTGCTTTGAGTCATATCTGCAGGTCAGTGGCTTTGCTTTTCCAAGTCAGCTTCAGCTGGCTGGTAGGAGCAGAGGAAGCTGAAACTGTATTGCTGTAGGAAGCAATTGAAATGGATTTTTCCTTTGTGAAATCAGACAGCTGCAGACTTGAAGGAAAATCTCCTGGTGAACAGTTTCTTTGGTTTTCACAGAAACTTCTGTTTTCCTTTGACTAGTTTACACATTGCAGTTATAACTGGTAGCTCAAAGCTCCCAGCCTGAATAAATGTAAAACAGGAATAACAGAATATATTACATTGGCCTGTTGCTTAAGCAAGAAAAAAATCAATGTAGAATAATGCCACAGTGGTGGATCCCCAGTAATCATTCTTCTTGAGAAAGAAACAAATTGTGCCAGACATGACAATGGGGTTTTACAAACCAGGTTGTGAAAGAAGAAAAACGTATGGAATAAACAAGCCCCACTGCTTTGCTTTCAGGATGTTGATATGAAACTCTGCAGTAAGGAACTACATGAAATTTATGATGCTTTGCCCAAATAATCTGTACTGTTCAGCACAGGAAACTAGAATCATTTGGGTTGGAAGGGACCTCTAGTGGGTCTTACTCAACATTGACATGATTTGTAAAAGTTTCTGTAACCATTACAACCGTATTTTTTGGTCAGATTGTCTAGAGCTGTTAAGCTTGTTGTGGACCAAGAGTACAAGTGTAGTTACTGTAGCTTAAGAATATATAGAAAACAGAAATTAAGGCCACATACTTCTGAAAAAAAAAAAGATTTTTAGTAGTTAATATAGCCTAAAGCTCCCTATAATAAAAGATACATTGTATTTCTGTCACTTAAGTGTCTAAAATCGTGTTTTCCCAGTCTTGCTACAAGGAATTACAATGCCATTGTCAAAGTGAACTGAGCTCATAATCTTGTATTTGTTGTGTATAAATTCAAATGAGAAAACTGTTAAATGGGACCACTTATAATGAGATTTGAGATACCCTATAGCTCTCACTTGGAGACAAGTGACCTTTGTCTTTTCTGGGGCTGAGTAATGGCTCAGTGAAGATTTAATAGATGTGTGCAGAGACCTGGCAATAGATTGGAGAATCTATTCTCCAATGCAAGTGCATGGAAGAGGTGCTCAGTGCATCTCATTCTACATATATTTGAATTCATCACACTTGGGACTGCAGTGCCTGCCTGTTTGCCTGTTTTGGTAGCGGTGCTTCCTTTCTCCCTTGGATGGCTTTGGTGTTTGTTAGTGGAAATTATTAGAGAGCCACAAAACACTGAAGAGAAAGGAAAAAACCCACACACTTTGCTTGGAAGCATTATCTATGTTGCATAAAGCTTTGACAAGATCCAGCCTCTAATTAAATTATCTGGCACGTGGACAATTGTATTCTGAGATCTGCTGAGCTAATGTGTAGCTATTAGCTCATACAGCCACCAAATCCGAAGTACCTAAGAGACAATTTACATAGGGCCACAGTGTGTTTTAAAAAATTCTGGTGAGTTGTGAAGCCTGTAATGTTAATTGCCAGTTAGCACATTGTAATTGCTGTAATTATTTGCAAGTAAAATGATGTAAGGGACTTAACATTGTGCTTTCCTTAACACTTCACATGTTGGTGATCCACTAAATCTCCCACTTAGAGTTTTGCTGGTTATTTTGAGAGCTTGACAGCCGATTGCTGAAGTCTGGTCTTGTCTGCAAGCTTGCCATTCTGCCTGTTGTCTTTAACACTGAGCAGTGCCTCTCTAAAGTCCTTATTGAAAAAGAATGCAATAAAATGATAAATGCAGATGTGTGCTGCTGACCAGCGAGAGCAGAACCACGCAGGAGCCCAGCTGGGAGAGAGTCCTCAGCACAAATTGCCCTGCCTATTGCCTCCCACCACCATGCCGAGGAAGTGGGCTAAAAGCTCCTCCGTATGGGATTAAAGGGATGTGTAATAGATTAAAGATCAAAAATGTTAATTAAGAAATGGTCTTTTCTAATAAGATGCCTTCAAGGGCACAGTACCAAAAATGAGGCAGTATCTCATTCTGGCAACAGTGATGGGGTTGTAATGAAGCTGGAGCACAGTAGTAAGGGAGAAGAAAGGGACACCTCCTGTTCAAGGCATTTCCTTCAGAAGGGGTAAATCAATTAGCAATGAAAATGCAAACATACAAATCAGAATGACATTGCTCTGAATGCTGCCAAACAACTTGTGGGTTTAGGTGTATGTGCTTTAGCTTGGTGTTTCCTTGAGGGTAAGCTGGCAGTTTATGACTGATGAAGAAAAACTGCTTCAGCTTAGTGGTATTTAAGCAGCAGCATGATAATTTGGCTGAAAATAACGACTCTTGTTAGAAGCTTTGATGCATTCAAAGTGAATCTGTGCAATATATTGTCCTGAACTAATTTTCTAGATAGGGGAAGTTCAGCACCTTTGTTGGGGGATTGAAACTTGTAGGCACTATGTTTGGGGAAAGGCTTACCTCTCTTCAGAAATGGGAAGAGTCACAAATTGGAACTCTAGTATTCCAGGCTCCTGCAGCACTGAGAAGTTTGTGTTCTACAAATAAACTGATGTGCAGGAGTTACTTTTGTGTTTTAAATGCCAAAGGTGCTTTTGAGAGCTGTGAAATTTTCTTACACAATTGTAACTAAAGAAAACATGCTTTTTCTTAAATGTGAGCATTGCAGCTAGTGACTCTGCTATTACATTTTCTTAGCAAACTCATCAAAACTCTGAAAGGAACACTCAGGACATTTAACAACACTTTTCCTTGTGGTGGGATGATGGGATTTTACATCCCACTTCATCTCACACTTTCCTATCTGTCCTGGGTTCAGCAGTAGCAGTCATTTTTCTCCTTCTTAGTAGCTGGTGCAGTGCTGCGTTTTTGACATACAGTCTGGGAACAACAATGGACACTATTGCCCAGGATATTTATGACTGTGAAACATGTGCTGCAATTAAGCAAGCCATCTTGGGCATGGAGGACGATGGCTGAAGTACAACTATGGGGAGCCCTGGCAGATCGACTATACCACACTCCCACCAACGCGCCAAGGCAAGTGCCATGTGCTTACCATGGTGGAAGCAACCACCGGATGGCTGGAAATATACACTGTGCCCCACGCCACTGCCCGGAACACTATCCTGGGCCTTGAGAAACAGATTTTGTGGTGACACGGCACCCCAGAGAGAATTGAGTCAGACAATGGGACTCATTTCTGGAACAGCCTTATAGACACTTGGGCCAAAGAGCATGGCATTGAGGGGGTATATCACATCCCCTACCATGCACCAGCCTCTGGGAAAATTGAACAGTACAATGGGCTGTTAAAAACTACACTGAGAGCAATGGGTGGTGGGACTTTCAAACATTGGGATACACACTTACCAAAGGCAACCTGGTTGGTCAACACCAGAGGATCTGCCAACAGGGCTGCCCCAGCCCTGTCAGAACTTTCACATACTGTAGAAGGGGACAAAGTTCCTGTGGTGCACATAAAGAATTTGCTGGGGAAGACAGTCAGGGTTTTTTCTGCTTCAGGTAAAGGCAAACCCACTCATGGGATTGTTTTTGCTAAGGGACCCAGATATACTTGTTGGGTAATGCAGGAAGATGGGGAAGTCCAATGTGTGCCTCAAAGGGATTTGATTTTAGGGGAAAACAGCCAATGAACTAAATTACATGCTGTTGCCTGCTATGTAGCACTTTAATAGCCCAACTAGATGTCTTTGGGTCACCAGCGACTGGCCCTGACTTCACTCCAGCCATCATCCCAACACAGAATGAATTTTGATGAGACCAGACAAGCTCAGCAGCAACCAGACAAGTTCCACAATATCATCAGCAGGCAACAATTTAACACGGCACACCATCTCCCCTGTTCTGAAAGACTTAAAAGAGATGGAGCCTGACATCATGAATCGGATGAAATATTTATATATATATATCTTATATATACATATATATGAACTAAATATATATATGAGACAAGAGTGATGGTATAAAAATATATAAAAATGTGGGATCTGAGCATGATGTGAATAGTATGGAATATGGGGTGGATACTGTCCTAGGGTTGGCACTAGCAGTCATTTTTCTCCTTAGTAGCTGGTGCAGTGCTGTGTTTTTGACTTTCAGCCTGGGAACAGCACTGATCACACCGATGTTTTTAGTTGCTGCTCAGTAATGTTTACTCTGATCAAGGACTGAATCTCATGCTCTGACAGGGAGGAGGGGAAGTCAGGAGGAAGCAGAGACAGGGCACCTGACCCAAACAAGCCAAAGGGGTATTCCATACCACAGCACAGCATGCCCAGTATATAAACTGGGAGCAGTTACCTGGAAGGGCTAGATCACTGCTTGGGTCAGGCTGGGTATTGGTGCCAGGTGGTGACTGGTTTTATTCTTTTCTCTTGTTATTCCCTTTATCACAGAATCATAGAATCATAGGGTTGGAAAGGACCTTAAGATCATCTAGTTCCAACTCCCCTGCCATTATTATTATTGGTTGCAGCAGCAGTGGTTTTGTGTTATACCTTAGTTACTGGACTGCTCTTATGACGACCTGTGGGAGTTACATTCTTTCGATTCTCCTCCCTGTCCCTCCAGGAGCAGGGGGAGGAAGAAGTTGGGGGGGGGGAGTGAGTGAGTGGCTGTGTGGTTCTGAGTTACTGGCTGGGCTTAAACCATGACACCATCTAAACACCTTAATGCTGAAAGCTACAGTATTTCTGAGAGAGTTATGTGCTAGCATGAAATGGAGGGACCCTGTAGGCAAAGTTTTTCTCTATTGGTTGGAAGCTTCTAGTTAGATGGAGAAAACCAGTGGCACAGCAAGGCTCTCTGTGTAGTGTGTGTGCATGTTTTAAGGCTCTGGCTGTTATTAGGACCAAAACATTTTTTATTTGGTAGAAATACAGTGGGAAGGCACTTGCTGGTCATGTGCCTCTGTGTAAGCATGGTGAGCTGGGGCTGGCTGCAGCACCCTGGTAGAAAAAAGTCCTCCAACAACGGTCTGGAATTTAGATCAGTTGCTCTACCTGCATATATTTAATCTTCATCTGTTGTGTGAATCTATAACAGAAAAGAGCATTTGGAGGAGATAAGTGCATGAAAGACAATGGCTCTGCACTACCTGCTTACCTGGAGCCCTCTGATGAAGTGGGGAAGCAGAGCATAGTGTTCACCTCCTTGAGAGCAGGAGCAAGGGCTTCCTTGGGTCTTGCTTAACTGAGGGGGTCTTGGGAGCCCTTTGAGCTGGGCACTGTGTGGACGTGTGCTTATTGGTATTATTCAGCTTGAATGGTGGCTATAGGTGACTTATGTGACAATAAATTCCTGAGTCCTGATTTTTTTTCAGATAAGTGAACACAAATGGAGAGTGTTTGTTTCCATCCACAGAAAAAAATAAAAATAAATCTGAGCACTATTTCTCCTCCAAAGACTTAAATCAGCTATTTTTGCAGTTCATAAGTGTATCATTTTGACACACTGATTAGTTCATCTTTACTTGATCTCACGTTTTTTGTTAAAAGAAAGATGTAACTCAGACTTGAATTAGCCTTCTCCCAAGAAGAGAACCATTCTTGCTGACATATTAAGAAGATACAACTGTAGCAACAGAAAGATCATTGTGTTTTTCCTTATTCCAAAGTTTGTTTTAAAGTCTTAAAATAATTTTGTACTGGGCAATTTTGAAGACAGTGTTCTGAATTAAAGTTTTCCTCTGCATAATTTTGTGTATTAAAAAAAAGATGTATTTAGAATGTTGTTATTCATTCATTTGCAATAGGAAAGACTTTAATTTTGCATTGTTGATTTAATTAAGTAGGTTATATTTGTACAGAATGTGTGTCCCATAAGAAATGGAGAAAACTGGAATGTTAATAGTAGTTCCTATCCTGCTCTTTGCATTTAGCACACAAGTCCAGATGACCATTCATCTTGTTAAATGAAAAAGAAATACTCTGTGTAATAAGCATCTGGCTTCTCTTCCTTGACCATGTTAAAGAAAATACATTTATTGGCAAATTTCCACAGTAACATCCAGAAAGCTCGTACAAAATCAGCAGAGTTAGCCAGGTATAACTGAGAGTAGCAGTTGGTTTATAGTGCTGTTTAAAAACAAGGCTGTGCAGTAAAGATGTACTTTTTCTGATCAGGGTGAATTTCAGGCTGAAATCTTGCACAAGTTAGCTAAGAGCCAGGTTGGTAAAACATTTTCTTGACAGAACATTGCAGAAATCCATGTTTTTCTTAATTTTCTTCTTTATATATTGTGTGTGCAGACAGCTGCAGTGTTGAAGACACAAGGAATCTCACTTTTGCAAACACTCTTTGCATGTCTGGGTTTGTGTTGTGACAAGCAAGCATCGATGCTTCTGTATAACAGGATTAAATTATCTTCCATTTTTCACCCTTCCAAAAAGCAGTGCTCAGTGTTTATGGTGCTTTGTGTGTGAAACTAAAATAAGAATTGCTGTTGCTCTTCCTCCAAATAAAAACTGGTGATTTTTTAAGGCTCTTTTCTTTACTGAGGTTGTAAACCTGTTGTATTTTAACTGTCTTTATGAGTTGCAAAGAAACCCACAGATACACCACAGGCACTGGAAGCGTGGTGGAGCCATCAGTGAACTATTAAACGAAAAAACACATCATAAGAGTTAAGTGATTTTTAGCTTGATACTGTAATGAAATATTTGAAAACCATATTGGTTAATGAACATTGTGGCCAGACTGCATAATTGGCTGAAGATGTAGGAAGTGAAAGGTCTCTAAAACCAGAGTCTTAGCTGTGACTGCTGTAAATGGGGTGGAAGGGTCCAGAGCAAACCCCTAACCCCTTTTTCTGCATCAGCCACAGGGCTGTGGATGCAGTGACTGTGCCCACCTGAGCTGTGGTGCTTGGCCGTGGAAAAGCTGTTCCTTAGGATGAAGTTCTCAAGTGTGCATCTTCCTACTTGTCAGCAACTAAAATGTAGGTTCAGTAATTTGAGGGAAAAAAAAGTTTGGACCAGGCCTCCACAAAGAAATGTGCCTTTAAAAAACAGGTAATTTTGTTATTTTTGCTACTTTTTACCTAGTGTAAAATACACAGGGAATGGGGCTGCTAAAGAGCATATCAACTAAATTAGGGTTAATTAGAAGTTCTCCCAAATAGCTGGTGCTTCATCAGCAACAGAGCAGCATGTAAATAAATCTAATTTCCAACTGAACTCTTCACAAGCTTAATTACAACACCAGCAATATCTCCCTGTAACCCTCCTTTCTTCATTAGTGCAAGCAGGTCATTACAAACTGTATCTGGTGTGAGTTATCAGGAGCGGTCCAGAGCTGCACCTTTCACAGGTATCCTTTGAGGCTGAGGAAGAAGTGGAGGAACTTTCAACATATCTGGAAGAGGCCAATTAAGGTAGTTCATAAGAAACTTGAGAAGCAGAAAGCACTAATGGAAAGGAAAACACCACCACTGTATTCTGGAGAGACTTCTGTTAATTACATAAAGTATTGCAACCATTTGGATTATTTGCCATCTTAATTTCTTCTCTGTTTTTACTAATTTGCTTGTGAAAATCCTTGCTTAGCATTTTATCTGTCCTTTTTTAAGTTATTTTGCCACACATGGTCCTCATTGTGGATCTGAGGGCTCTGCCAGGTCCATGGTGCTGTGTACCACACTGCTGTCCTCTGCTCCAACGCTTGGGACCTGTGGAATGGGAGGTGTGGCTGAGGGAGACAAGACTTTAAAGTAATTTCAGCTTTAGCTCTTTTAAATGTCTTTTCGCACTTTCTTTACCACATAGCGCTAGAAGAAAGAATACAGGAAGATGTTAGGAGAAAAAGTGTTACCACTCACTGCTGAAAGGATCACCATGCTGGACGACTGGTGCAGCTCACTGCTTCTTCCAGGGATAAATAGCTGAAAACTGCTAACCAGAAATCAGTTATTTCAGGGGAAGTACAGACCTGGGTGTAGGTTTCAGCTGGGTGCAGAAGTGCTCAGCTGAGGGCTCATTTAGAGGGATTAATTTATGTCATTTGGTTCTTGATTCATTGTCCTCTGTGATTTTATTTTCCATTTTTTTTTTCCATTTCTAATTCTATTGAAGCCAGTGCATTCCTTATTACGCAGTGTCACATTTCAGCCGATCCTAAATTAATAAATGAGCAGCAGCAGAATAGCATGCAGCACAATTCTAACAGCATGAGCCACGCAGAAGTATATTTCACTTAGCTCCAATTTAAATACTCTGCTTTGCTCAATGTAATTATGTGAAATTACTGAATTAACGGCTTTGTCAGGTAAAATCTGTAGGACTTCAGAATTTGGTATTAAGGAAAGAAATTAGAAAGAGAAATTTGAGGTACGTTAATTTTTGCATGCAGGCTCATTTTAAACACAAACTGAAATTTAACTGAGCCTAAAATCACATCGTGTTTTAAACCTGGGGAAGTGAGAACAAGAACAAAGTGGCAGGAAACTTTGAGTTGTTCTGTTAATTTGGCTTCCTTGGTGGTTTGTGTTGACCTCCTCAGTGTATCTGCCAGGCAGGGAGGGGAGGTGTGTGTTTGTGCAGCAGTGCTGTCCGCTGCCATATGAAAAGTGATGCTTTTTACAGAATCTGATGATTCTCTAATAGCTTGGCCACCTCCGAAATACCCATCCCATGCTGCGTAATAGGACTTTCTTCTCTCTTTTCTGGTTGAGAATCTTGTTAATCAGTTGCCTTTCTTTCATGTTCATTAACTAAGTTCTTTAGCTGTGTTGTGAATAGCTTCATGAAGACATGGTGCCCAGGCTGGTGCTGGTTGTGCACACATGTAATGAGACCTGAGGGTAAGCTTGTGAGCCCTACTCTTCTGAACCCATGTAGACGCGTAGGTGTCTAACTCATTAATTTCCAATTTCATGGGGTTTTGATACAGTTTTTTTTTTCTATAATTTGAGTAGCTACAGCCACTGAGTTGCTATTTGGCTCCTAAAACATTAGGCTTGCCTACTGATGTCCCTCTCAGCTGCAGCTGGAGCAATGTAAGGTACTGTTTTCCCAATTTCCCCTCATTTTGCTGGCAGTACCCATCTTGAAGGGCTCCTGTGCAGCAGTGGCACGAGCCTCAGCCAGCAATAACTGGGAGCAGAGGGACATGTGGCTTTTCCTCAAGTGCATTTGAAGAACCTTTTTTCCAAAGCTAATCAGATTTATAGAGAGAAAGTCTGATGATGTTTGATATTTCATCAGACCTTAAACCCCACAACCAGGTTATGATCCAGGTCAAACCCTCTATACCCTGGGTATAAACAGGGATTTTACCCAAGAAGTTAACTCCACAGACTCGGCCCCACAGAAACCTCTCAGTCTTTAATCACAGTTTTGAAGACTTGAAGGCACTGTTATCACAGAAGCAGGTCCCTTCTATGCTCTTTCAGCCACACGTTTGTCATTCCCACTGGAAAACAATCCAAGCAGGTTCTGAGCAAGCAGAGACCCATGAGAGGGTCAGTGGAATAATTATTGCTATCTCTAATTTGCCGAAGTATTTTTCTTCCTGCCCCAGGAAACAAAATACACTTTCCCCTCTTGTTCCATCTTTTCCCTCTATATTGATTACACCCTTTGGTTCCTGATGGTTTGCAGTGCTGTGGCTCTTTCCCTCTCAGACCTAATGTTCTGGGGTTTTTATAGATACATAAAGATGAATACAAATGCTACCTGTAGGATCCTATAGGCTTGGGTTTTGAAAAGTATTCCTCTTTCAGCATAGCTTTTAAACAAATCCATTTTCTAAGCATGGGAAAAGTGCATTTTGAACAGAAATCTATTCAGGGACGTCAGAGGGTATTGTGTATTGAGACCTTGCTCTGCTTTCCTGTTACATCTCACACCTGTGTGCATACAGTAGGGACTGTGAACACACTGAGAACAGGAGTCTTCTGGGGGCCAGAACTTACCTGCAGAAAGGACAATTCAAAGCCCTGGACCTCACAGAGGAACAATAAAGGAATTTTCATTTTGAATTAGGCAAAGGGCATTCAGACACTGAAATACAGTCACATTTGTCACTTATGGTACATTACATCATCTGTATTTTTTGCCTCTTTAAAAATCAACAGGTTTATTTTAATACAGAGTTCCAGCAGCTGCTATTCTGAGCAGAACCAGTCAATGCCTTATTTTTGTATTTGATATGCAGCTGCAATAACAAGCCACATGTGAATTTTGTTAAGCCTTCTGAATTTTCTCTCTGTTCAGGGAGCTATAGATTTAACTTTTACAGATATCTGCTTTTACTTTAAAGTGGGAAAAAAAGTAAGAAAATCGTTCCCACCATTTCCTTAGAAGAAAAAAAAAAAGGTTTTTTCATGTCTATGTCCATGAATTAAAATGTGATTAAGATGTCCTGTATTAGTTGTGAGTGTGATTCCATGAAGTGCTGGAAGCAGGACATTTGTCTTCAACAGAGACTTGAAAAATAATAAGTTGAGCATTTTAAAAGCATTCATATACCTAAATAAACCTGAAGTGCTATTTCTGTGCTGAAGATTTACATGGCTGTTATTAGATTATGGTGGGTAGTGTTATTTAATAGTTAGATGTCAAAGAGTGAAAAGTATGTTTTTAGGAAGAAGTGCGCTTCACTTTGAAGTTAATACTTTCTGCATACTAATTTCCTTGTACATGTAAGTGAATTTTAGATTGTTTTTGATTTGAAGCTCATTATCAGAACTGAAGGTGGCAGTTACTCCCATTCAGATGCACCTTAAGAATATGGAAGTAAACAATAACAGCTTGTTCCCAGAGGCAGGTAATCAGTTGCACAACTATTACATGTCTTGTGTAAGTGGATGAGATCTTTTTGCACAGTGGAGAAGTTTGGGTAGCTGTGCACAAACACGCTATTTGATTTGAATGCTGCAGAGATCTACAAAGCAATTGTTACTTGACATCAGAAGATGCACGAGGTGTTGGTATTGTGAAAAAGCAGTGGTAACTGTTGTCTGTGTGTCCTGGGTTCAGCAGTAGCAGTCGTTTTTAATCCTTCTTGGTAGCTGGTGCAGTGCTGAGTTTTGACTTTCAGGCTGAGAACGTTGCTGATAACACGTATGTTTTGAGTTACTGCTCAAATGTTTGGTTTGTCCAAGGCCTTTTCTGAGCTCATGCTCTGCCAGGGAAGGAGGGGAGGCTGGGAGGAAGGAGAGACAGGACACCTGACCCAGGCTAGTCAAAGAGGTATTCCATACCATAGCACGTCATGCCCAGGAGGTAATGGAGAGTTACCCAGAAGGACTAGGACTCTGGGAGTAGGAGGAGGTATCGGTCAGTGCTCAGTCGGGCAGGGTGGGGTGAGTTATGGGTTGGCGGCTGGTGAGGTGTTGTATTCTCTTCACTTGTTATTTCCTTTATTATTATTATTATTATTATTATTGGTGGTAACAGTAGTGATTTGTGTTATACCTTAGTTATTAAACTGTTCTTATCTCAGCCCATGGGAGCTACATTCTTTGGAGTCTCCTCTCCAACTCTCCGGGAGTTGGGGGAGCAAGGAGGAGGTTGTGAGTTAATGAGCTGCGTGGCTGGTTTTAAACCACGACACTGTGTGTGAATTTGGAACACTCCTGGTAGCAAATGGGCCAGGAGGGAGCCATGATAAAAAGTGAGATGTCTGTTGTAGGATTGTGACTTTCTGCCCTGATGCTTTGTGGGTCAGATGCACACAGGAGAGTTGCCTTTCTCCTATGCTCCAACATCTGCTAATGAACTGTGGGTCTCCCTTGTTTTCACAGCTCACTGTAGCCCACCAAAACCTTCCCCCTATGTGTAAGCTTATCCTTTTCAAGCAGAAGACCCCAGTGTAAAAGAGGGGTGCTACTCTCCTCATGTCCCTGCTGGGGGAATTTGGTGTCTGCTCTCCAGTGGGCACTCTGGGGGGACGGAGATCAATAACTGGGCAGGGTCCTGCAGTCAGGAACTGCTTTGGTAACTGAACACTTGTCACACTCCAGTCTGCTCTGTGCTCTGCCTTCACTGCATTCTCTAGAAGGCATTTGCAGTGCTTTTTGTTGTAGGGAAGTGTTTACATCCCATATTTATACCGTTAAACTGGCTGCCAGACACTGAAGAGCTGATAAACACTATGTGCTGTTACACTATAAAGTACAATCCCACTGCTGCTTGCATGCAAATAAATAATAACAACTTAGCTCTTTGTCTGCTTTTCAGTGTATAAATGCATTTGTCGCATAGCATAGTTACATGTAAATCATTTTAGTAAAGGCACTAGAAAGGCTGAAACATTACCTGCAGGTACGATTAAGAGAAAATTTTACTGTTTGATGGTGGTTTTGTGATTTCCCTTTCTCATTTTTTTTAAAAAACACTTTTCAGGTTATGTGAAACTCAATCAGTATAGCTGGGTTTCACTTTGGTTTAGTAATTTTTAATTTCCTGGAGTTTTTTTGCCTTTCTAAGGACTGAGGGATTAACCTATGGGCTAAAAGTTGCTATGAAACATTCGTTAAATCTCTTCTTGTTGCTGTTGCAGGCACACCTATATTTTTAATGTGCCTGGTCAGTTTTGAATCCACTATTTTTTGTTACTAGACATAAATCATAAGCAGGTATTTTTAGTGTCATTGATGGAAGCTTAATAGAAGCCCGTAATTTTCAGGTATATATTTTTTATTAGCTGCTCAGAAATTCCTCAAAAAAGGGGGTGTAAATTGTTTCACACTGAAAACTGGAGACTGAGTCCAATTTGTGCATAAAATGGAAATTGTCTTTCTAATAGACTCTTTGGAAGGTGTGGGGTGGCCTTCAAGGTAATGATTTAAACATAAACTGACCCTTGATGAGGGAGCTGGAGTTCCAGTTTAATGCATTTCTGCAGTTTTCCTTCACCTTCAGTGCCTTCAAATTCCACACAAATAATTCCTTCATAACAAGTGCCTTTTCAGAAGATGTATGCTGCTGACAGTTAATATAAAATTATTGCCCCTGAATGCATTTTTGTAATTACTTCCCAGAGAACTGTCTTTGTGTTAGAAGACATTTCACACTTTAGTAACATAAGTGTTTGGGGAGAACATGAGTAATAATTACAAGCAGTCTTTCAGTGAAAATAAACCCCAAAATTATAAAAAAAAAGCTAATGTTAAAGTTGGTTAGAGACAGTGAGGAATTTATTTAGCACGTTATGCCTGTCTCTATGTTTTCTAAGTTTAATAACACTTCAGTAACTAAAAAAAGCAATAAAGAACAGAGATACTGCTTTCTAATTTTTAAGCAATAATGAGACTAAAAGCTGATTAAAAGTGACATGCTACTAGAGACAGAATAAAAAAACTTAATCTGAATGCTCCTATAGGAGATTTCTGCTAGAATGGAAAATGAAATGGCTCACAGTTTGATCAATAAAAAAAATTAGCAGCATTTAATAAAAGGTTTCTCTAGTACGTTGACTAAAGGATACTATCGAAGTTTTGAAATCCAAGGAAACCAAGGCTGTAGTGTAAGTCTGTGTGTGTGAATGTGATGGAAAAATCATTGACAGAGCAAAGCTGACGGGTTTCAGGTCAGATGCTAGATGTAGTTACACTGATTTAGAGGCTGTGGGGCCCAGACTGTCTGTATAAATATACACATGATCTGGTAGTTACTATGTATATGCCAGCAGTGAGGTTGGGTTTACATGGAGGTAGGAGAACACAGGGCCACGTCTTCATTTCGCTGGAGAAAACAGCAATTATACCATACATACATATATATAAGTGATTTATGGTATATCTCCATGCCATGGAGAGATAACGATATAGAGATACAGGTGGATGCAGGTGAAAGCAAGGCACCATTTGGCAACAAGTTACATGCATTATCTGTTCTGCCTGTGACTGTGCTACAGCAAAGGGAGGTGCAATGAGCTGCCAGTCCTCTGCTGTGTGTTCCTGACAGCTCTTTCCATGCCTTTAAACCTAAGGTAGACACTTAGGGTTTTCTTACCCATTGTAGCTCCTAATTTCAGAAAATTGTACCCTACCAGTGAAGTAAGGTGAACGTTTTCCCTGTGAAATGTTAATGTGAGTTAACAGAAGGATGCTGAGAGGAGAATGCTGGGGAATGTGCTGGGCTGTTGTTAACAGCTCTGTGAGCATGACAGTGCTGGCAGAAGCAAGCAGCAGTTCACTAGTTATTACTGGGCATTTAATTTGTAATCTCTTTCCCTTAAAGCATGTATACAAGCAGATGCAGGAGGTGCAAAAAGATGCAAAGCAGATGCAGAAGGAGGTACCAGAACAGCTTTTCTTTGCTAAGTTAAAGAAGAATGGTGAGAACTGTCCACCTGTTTAGAAATTAACATGATTTAATACATACTGGTGTGTAATAAGACTCTGTTGGGAAATGTTACTAATGTGCGCTTCTCAAAGTGTCTGACTTTTCTGTATATTATTGTTAGCACGCTTCACAGAAAGCTGTATTATTGGTATAATCTGTGGGTTTATCCTGTGGATTATTATCCAGAGAGATAGCAAGCAATGAGCATTGTCCTCCTTCCCTTGCCCTTCCAAAAGAATCCCTTGTAGCCACCACTGCCGCTTGTCAAGAGTCAGACAAATGACAGCTTGGAGAGGCTGCAGCGACCATAGCCCTAGGAGGGCACGAGGAGGTAACAATATACAATTTTCGTGGTTCAAGGGTAGCCTTATCCTACTGTTCTTCATTACAGTACTGCAGTGAGGTCAATTTTATTAAGTTGCAAGTCTTAGGAGGCCACCACCATTAACTACATGCTGGATCAAATATTTTTTTTTGGTATTACGATTATTTTTTCCTCTTATTGAGGATCTGATGCTCGGAATATCTCCAGACTGTGAGGAGCATTGTGTGGTGATTGAGTGTCGTCAGGATTGCATGGCAGCCTGTGCTTAATTCATTCTGCTGTTGTGTAGCCATCCTGTCCCATTTGACGTTGCGTGAATATACCATGGTGTTCCATGCACTACCCCTCTGCCTTTTTATTTTGTAGCTAGGCACATTTTTTGTCTTTTCCCCCATGTGGTTCAACATGGTGTGAAAGACCTGTGCTGCACTGCATGACTGAGCACCAAACCTGCTTGCTTCTGATGCACATAGCAGTGGTTTGATGAGCGGAACGAGCTGCCTTTGATACCTGTCCCAGGCTGGGCTGCAGTCTGTGCTCTCTGACCTGGTTTGCTTGGCTAGAGCAGGTTTTTGGCTGCTTTGCATGGGTATGGTCACAGTGGTTACAGTGGCTCACATTAGGGCCCTGGCCCATTGGGAGGCAGCACCCATATGTAGCTGTGTTCAAGATGCAAGTGTTTAAAAAAGACAACTCCTGCAATGCTGAATTGCTGCGGAGTAGCAGTACCCAGCAAAGCCAAGACTTTTCTTCCTGTGGGGAGATTTCAGCTGAGGTTGGTTTTTGTTTTAATTGTTAGAACACTGGCAGCTTTTTTGCCTCTGTTCATTCTTCTTTGACCACAAATGACATAGAACTTTGGACTCTTGTGGGTATGACAGTGCTAGAGACAACATTAAAATACAACAAACCACATGAAAGTAGAGACCTTCCCCACGCTGATTTAGCATTTGACACCGAGTGAGGCATTTACCAAGGAACATTTAGATTAGGCTTTTCCTTTAAGTCATTTGTTTCGTTTGTTCTCACTTCCTAATTACAGATGAAATTTCCTTTCCTTTTGTCTCGCTGGGGAGCTGAGCGGCAGCCCCGTGGCTGTGGGGCAGGAAGGCTGCACCCCTGGGTAGGCGACTGGGGCTCTGCTGAGTGCCAGGACGTGCCAGCACCCACCATTCCTCCAGCAATTTGTTTTTATTTCCTCAGTGCCATTTACTTTTACCAGTTGTCCTGCATCTCTGGAAAATTTCTAGGAATTATCATAGCTCTTTGTGAGACCACTGATTGTTTTTCCTGTGGACTAGGGCAGAGGAATGAAGAAATGCCTCTTTCCTACTCTCCATTTTACCTTTTTCCTTCCAGCTCTCAGACCTCAGCAGTGTGTGTACATGTGTGTCTACATACTTAGGTAATGATTCAGCATAACTTTGGACACTCTAGATTGCAGCTGGCAAAGCTGCTGTGATAGGAAGTGCTGCCTAGCACTAAATCATTGTATGCTTACTGTAAAGAAACAGCTCTTGATAGAAGCTCTTCTAGACAGAAGATAGAAACTGGACTTATTTAAAGCCAGATATGACCCTGCACTAAATAGTAAGTTCCAAAGAACAATCATAGATTTAAAATAAATCCCAGCTTTACAAACGCCTCTGGCTAAAAAAAAATATTAAGAAAAGCTGCAGAAAATTCACTGGCACAAAGACAGAAAGGCTTGCCTGCCCTGTATTGTGCTGATAAGATAAAAAGTTTGGACTGTCCAGATTTAATTTTCCAGCAGAAAAAATAAGCTAAGAGGTTTGTTCCTTTTTTAATTTCTCTGGTCCATGTATTGCATGGTATTACCCATTTCCATGTGCATCAGTGGATATTGAATGAAGGCATCAGCATCACTTCCAGTGTGGCTCTGACCTCCTTGTTTCTTCAGGCCTGCATTGCTAACTGAAGTCCCCAGAGCAGTTGGTGCTACTGTCGTAGTGGGGCTGGAGCTGTAGTCCATGGCTGAGGCTCTGCCACCGCAGACCCAAGCACAACTCCACCCTGATGGCAGTGCCGTATACCCCGGTCTGAAGCAAGTGGAAATCTGCTCCTGACTTCAGTGAGGCCTGAGTTGAACATGGTACTTGTGATCTGTTTTCAAATATTTGGCTTTAGGAGCGCATTGTTCCTGTAACAGAGCTGTTTTGAACACAGCTCAGAAGGCACTTCTACTGACAGCAGCTCTCAAGCTGGCCCTTGGGAATTCACTTTTCCAGCTTTGCCAAGTTTGCCACATTCCCTGGACCACCAGATCAGGCAGGAACACTCCTGGTGCTTGCTCCGTCCCTTTTGAAATAGTAACTTTCTAGAGCCTAAGCTGTCTTCTGCGGGAAAACCAAGAGTCATTAACAACATTAACTTTAGTGGCAATTAGAATAACATATTCTTGACTGTTGGCCAGATTGTTTAGGTCATAGGGTAAAACATTCTTCTTGTCTAAAAGCTGTGCAGGCCTTTCACTGTGCTACAGGGGAAAAAAAGAAAAAAAAAAGAAAGAGAAGAAAAGCAAATTGCTCCTAACCCAGTTTCCTGACATTTTGGGTAGAGTGAGGTGTACTTTCAAGGCTGATTTCTCAAAATCATATCCTCTCTTACCCATTAAAGAAAGTTGTTAAATCCATCATTGGAGGTGGCAAGTTAATTTAAAAATTGCTTGTAACAGTTTTGTGGAATGCAGAGGCATTTTCTCCTCCTCTTTAGAATTACTTAGCCATCATTTATCCTCAGCCATGGTGCCAGCAGCCCCTTCTGCTGATGCTGCTGGTACCCTCATGCTGTGCACAAACGGGATGTGGTTGATGGGAGCTGCATGCCCAAGGTGCTGTGCTGCCTTTGCAGATTCCTTGCAGGTTAGTAGCTGTGATTATTGTTATTTATTTTTCTTTTCTAGCACTCTAGCTAAAAACTACTTAGCACTGAGGTCGCTAAAATCCAAGACGATCTTAAAAATCAGCTGCGTCAGCAAATACACATATATGTACTTGATGCAGGTAGACACAGCTCTTTCTTTGGAGACTTCAGAAGGTGATTTGCTCTGGCCACCTTTACGTGGCAGCGCATTGATATGTCCCCTCAGAGCTAGCCCCAGCTCTGCTCCCAGTGCCTGCAGCACCTTGGTCTCCTGTGGTGACCCAAAGCTTTTCAGTGATGTGCTGGTGCCTGCAGGCACCCATCCTGTGTGGCTGCACTGGGGTGGGGTGCTCCTGCAGCTCTTGCCAGCAGGCAGATTGCAGGTTAAACTTGTGAACTGCTGCAGCAAAACTCCTCAGAAATGAGTTCTTGAGGAATGCTTGTGGCCTGCTGTCCTCGTCAGGGGAACTGAGCTCACCGCGGGAGCAGCTGGGCTGCATTTGAAGCTTTTCCTTGATGCATGGACCACCCATTCCCGTCACCGCCCTGGTGCTTGCTGGCTGTTTCACTCCCCTGGGCAAGGAGCTAGCATCTCCCTGGGGCCGCCCGCACCCCGCTGGAAGCTTCTGGTCAGAAGAGTGGAGATGAAGGTCAAAACACCAAGAAACACTCCAGATTTTACTAAGTGGTGTCTGGTTTCTACAGGGCAAGCACGGAGCATGTGGCTGAGCAGAGGAATCTGATGATCATGTTATTCAAAGAACAGCAACACTGAGGCGTGGCAGACATGTACAGTTCCTACAATGCACTGAAAACAGGGAAAAAAAATCTCATTTTAAAGCAATGTTGCATTTGCTAAATAATTTATGCAAGATTCGCTGTTGTGTTATTTAACATACAACTCTGTCAAGCAACGTCGCTTTTGAGAAGTTGCCTGGAGGATCAGATTTCCCATTCAATGGGGAATTAAAAAATGTTTCTGGAATTTTGCTTTGCAGTCGGGAATCTATTTTCTTATCTCACATTGTACAATTTATTTTTCCTAAAGCAGTGTGCTAAATTATTTGTTATTGTTGGACTCTGTTGAGCAGTTCTATCTGTGGTGTAGTCACAGAGTGCTGGAGTAAAACCAAGGATGAATTTGTCACACACATACACACACACACACACACACACATAATCTGCAGATTAGCTGGTCTTTAGGTTAACTATAAAAAGACAGATTTTCTGCTAAAAATATTAGTGAATGTCCTGTAAAGCTCCCCAGAATGCCTAAAAACTTTCTTCTTTAGGTTGAGGCAAAGTCAGTTCAGAAGTGCTTCCGTGAGATCTTTGCCTGCAGGTGCCATGGAAACAGGTGGCAGTTCTTTAGGTTAGATTTATGAACTTGGACAATTTTATAGGTTTCCTTCCTATAGACCCTGAGAGTTAACATCCTGATTTATTAACTATCAAGTTTGCAGGACACACCAGCTTTAAAAGATGGAATAAGGTAAAATGTTTGTGATTACAGTCTGGGATAAGAGACCGTATAAAGGTGTGCCAAGTAAATATGACAAAATGTAAGTGATAATTCGAATCCATGCATTAAATGGTGTGTGAAGTAAAGCAAAGATAGCTTAGCTTTAAATATGACTTATTATTTGGTGAAGTAGTAGTAGAAAGTGAACCAGAGTTATGTGGGATGTTTCATTGCAATGTATTTTTATTTAAGGAAAAGTCTATAAAACATGAGGTTTGGCAAGAAGCATTTTATTGAATAAACATAGCACAGATGATGACTTAGAATATGGAGTGCTTAATGAGTGATACTTTTTATAACTAAATCCTTAAATTCATTACTGCTGGGTAAGTGGCATATCTGATTTGTTAAAATGAACATTGTATTTAGCCCTTAATGGAAATTTTGTAGTGAAAGGTATGTATAATTTAACAGTAAAAGAACCTGAAAATGTGCAGATCAGTTAATTGCTAAGAGGGATGCTGTGATGCACCACAAACAGGCATTGATTTTTAATATTACCATTGCAATTCGAAAGGTACGTCTTTTTACAAGTGCTCCATGGAAAGCTGCAGAGCGTTTTACATCAGTTGATTTATGTTACTATGCACAGTGCAGAAAATGGTATCAAATGTGCTCTGGCTGGATAGTGGTAGCAGAGTGCTAATGTGTGTCTCTGAATTGCAGTGCTTGTGGTAGCCAGTTTTTATCTTTAATAGATTTTATTTTTCTGCTTTGTTTCATGTTCTCAGTGTTGGTTGTCCTTAACCTTTTTGGTGCTGATCTAATTTTAGAAACAGTTCATCTGTTTGCTGGCATTTCCTTAATGGCATAATGCCAAAATGCATCCTGAACAAACAGGGTATCATTTCCCTCCTGCCTAGCTGTGGGTGCTTTTGAGGTCAGCCAGTGTGTGGTATGGGACGGTCTCTTCCACAGGAGAGCCTGTGGTTCCATCTCCCTTTGCTGTATGATTTCTCAAATGTTCCCATCTTGTACTCAGTGTGTGAGTGCTCATGGGGCAGGCGAAATGGTGCAGGTGTAGCACCATTTCATGTGTGGCTGTGTTGTCCAGTTTGGTGGGACATGCTGTGGAAGAGCTGCAGGCACCTCCATTCCAGCTGGTCACCAAAGCCTGGTCAGCATGGCCAGGATATCTAATGGACTCCTTTGCTGCTGAGAGGGCAGCAGGGACTTAGAAGGGCTTTTCCACTTCTGCTGCCTCTGGGTAACTGCAGTGCTGCATGGATCCATTGGGCACAACTGGCTTCAGGCATGTCTGGGTGTTCTCCATGGCATCCTGGAGTCACAGGGATATGGCTGCAAACCCCCTCATGGCAGATCACTGAGTGCTTGTTGGGATGACTGGCTGTGGCTTGCTGCTCTCACCTCCCACCCCACTGCTAGCAGGGAGCTGTCTGCCCTGTGTGTGGAGCTGCCACCTCCATGGCCCCAGCGTGCCTGGCCCCTGCACAGGGGTGGTTCTGGAGCTGCCAGAGAGCTCAGTCTGCCTGAACACTAATGCACATGGAAACTTGCGGGTTTGCTGGCAGAGATGTTTGTGCTAGCCCACACTGTCACAGACAAAGAGAAAAAATATCTGAGAAACCCAAAGGTCAGGTGCTATCCTGTTGGCTCCCAGCTAGGCTGGCACAACCCAAGACTCATGTGTCCAGCAAAGTGCCCCTTGTTAGTTCGGGGACCTCTCACATCCTGGGGTAAATGTGTGCTTTGAGGGTCTTCAAATAGAGCTTTTTTTCTTTCTTTCTTTGTTGTTGTTACTAATATTGGGCTTGGAGGCAGTGGGGAGAGGAGAGCACTGAGAATTAAAATTCAGCATATGCATTCTCTTTGTGGGCTGTAATTAATCTTGCCAGTTTTTAAAGCTTTGAGAATCTGGTTAAGTGATAAAACACTAACAACTTTATATGACAGAGAGTTAGAGGCTTCTGCTATACACCCACCAGAGAAGATTAGGAAAGAGTGTTTTCAGGATTCGCACTAAGCAGCAGAGAATACAGTCGAGAATTGTTGCACCGCATGATATAAAAACCACATTAATATAATGAAAGGTGTCGGGAATAATGTGAGAGCGGCTGTAATTAAATGTATCTTAATAAGTGCAACATCCTTCTTAAAGCTCTTATTTTTCAGACCTTTCAAACTTAGAGGATGTTCTTGCTGTTGGCAGGTGGCCTGGGAGGAGAGCTGGAGAGTGAAGCGAAGGACAGCCGGGCCCTGGAAGAGAGGAACAGTGTGACGAGCCAGGAAGAAAGAAATGAGGAAGATGAAGACATGGAGGATGAGTCAATTTACACCTGTGATAACTGTCAGCAGGACTTCGATTCACTGGCAGACCTGACTGAACACAGGGCACACAACTGTCCTGGAGGTAATGTTAAACTAGCTTTACAGTTCTGACAGGTGGTTAGCTGGGTAATTGGACATAGCAACAGCTTGAGGCCTCAAGTGAGATTAAAGAATTAATAATGTAATTTTACAGTTAATGTAATTTTATTGTGGTGCCTTGGGTAGCCTTTGTTCACTCCTTTAATAAAATTAAAATAAAAGCAACAGCTTTCCAATTGGAATCTGTCAGTAATTATGTTAGACAAAAATGTTGTGGGGTTTTTTTAATGCTGAAAGTTTCAGGCAGGGTATTTTTCCCCTCTCTCTCCAAATGGAGGAAGATTAAAAAAGTTAAATGACTGAAGTGTGCAAAACTCCCAGGAAGAAAGGCCTCTGAACCCCATAAAAGAACATGACGATTTCTGAGATTAAAATTCATAGTGCGAGTTCTGTAATCCCACCCTAAAAATACACCATTCTCCCTAAGTTATTATTACATTGCCTTTTGAATTTTATGGAAGTGAGGATGGCATCAGCCTACACTGATCTTGATTTTACTTTCTGTAAAGTAAGACCACGCTCAGAGCACTGGTGTGAAGAATTGCAACATATCTTGCTTTTACATGGTTGCCTTTCCTTTGCCAGAGGTAGCAGCAGGTATTCTGTAGAGCATGCTAAGCCGATTTACAGGGGTAGTAAAAAGCTTTGCAGATTTTACCAAAGATTAAACAAAATCTTAGGAGGAGGAGCACAGGATATGTTCATATTTATTTAAATCAGACATTCTCATCTTTCACTTTACTGGAATTAAACACTCTGCCTATTCTTCCTCTGCACTCGTCTACAGCATTTTTAGTCCGTTGCTGTTATGGCTGATTGGCAGGGCAGGAGGGTTAGTTTCTTCTCTGATGCAGTAGTATTCCATCCTCTTCCCCTTGAGTGCATATTCTTCCCCGGCCACTTAATCTGTTTGTTAATCAGTCCATATTTTCTGCTCTTCTTCTTGGGCATACGGAAAACAATGCTCAACAAAGAAAAAATACAGGGAACAGTATATACAGAGTACAGCAAGGGAGGAAGGGTCAGGCATCCTCCCCTATCTCACTGGTCTGCAGAGGAGAGGACCTCTTGCTCTGACTCCTGTCTGCTTGCTGGGCAGAAGGACAGAGGGAGGTTGAGGCTTTTTCCCAGCCTGCAGGTGGATAGGAATTGCAATCCTTACACCTGTCGTCAGGGCTCATTGCTCCCCACTCTCCTTTAAACCCTACATAGGTTGCAAACTTGAAAATGTATAGAATTGAAAGAAAACTTCTTGCATGTTTATTCCTTGGCCAGCTAACAACCAACTCATACTCTTCAGGGTAGTAAGCAAGAAAATGCCATTGAATAGAAGAATCCTTGTTTTGCAAACTGGTAGGTGAGGTGTGCAGCCTGGGTGGACATTGGTCCTTTCCAAAGGAGCAGTTACAGGGACAGATCCTTCCTGATGCCATCCCGCATAGCAAGCAGGACAGGCAGGATCCCACTAGGGCAGCTGTGCAGCCACAGGGCATGTCTCCAGAAGCCACCCATATGTGGCCACTGTTCCATCACTGCCCTGTTTCCTGAGTTGTGCTGGTACAGCCGCTCATGGTGCTGGGGGCAAGCCCAGTGAAGAAAAAGGCTGGTTTTAGCCCAGGTGTCTGCTTCATCTGGTTCACTGTGTGATGCTCCGAACAGCTGTAATGGTACAACTGGAAGAGGGGAGCAGGCACTGCTGGTGGGGACTCCAGCAGGTGAAGTAGGGTTATGGCTGATGACCAACAGCATTATGAAGAGGAGCAATTTTTTTCTTAGAGATTCTATTTGCATCAATACAGTCAGTGTTTTCACACCTCAGCTTTTATTGTAATGTTCTGTTAGTGAGACTAAGGTAAATATATTACATTTTTTGAGACTTATAAAATTTATTTGTTAGCATTCCCATTGCTATTTTTTGATTGCAGGTAGCAAAAACTGATCCTCTTTTACTCTCTTCACATATGCTGGTGATTTACAAGGACATTTTGTCATAAAAAAGCACCACATAACTATCTGCATGTACACGAAATGGGTGCTAATTATCCCGATGTGAGGATACCCTTATTCTAGAACAAAAATGTCTGTTTTCCATTTAGTTTAATATAGTGTCCTGAAGTGATTTAAAGCAAATAGGAACACTGCACTTATATATTCTGGAATGAGAATGTTTCTCTGAAGACAATCTGGACTGTTGCTTGATATTTACGTATCATACCTTTAGGGAAAAAACCCACAGCACAACTCTCTTAGATCCACCAGTTTGTTCCATAGCTGTGAGAATTGTGGAAAGCATGCAAAATGCATGTCTTTGTTCAGTTCATCTGAAAAGACTTGTACTACCTGGCTGAAAAATCTAAGACCACATTAGGAAGTGTGGTACATATAAAGATTTTACCCCACAAAATAAGCTGTTTGACTGTATCCTTAGTTACCCTGTGCTCCTTTTACCTATAATGCCTGCCTGATGCATCTGAGGTGGTAATTCAGTGCCTGACCTCTTGGCAAGTCAGGTTTTCATGTCTTAATCTGAAGCAGGGTTTGCAGTCATGTCTACATGGCTCCAGATCAATACAGGTATTATTCGTAGTGATAATATCACCAGGCTGATAATACAACGTAACTAATGACTTCCTTTGGGATAGTGAAGTTAGGAAGGTATTGTAGCACTGGAGTGTTGCAGGATTACAAGAGATCACTCCAAAGAATAGGCTAAACCGCCTATTTTACTGGAATCCCTTAGAAATTCATTACAGTGCGCTGAAGTTATAATACAGGTTGAACACAGCTGCTTTGACATGTAAGAAGGCAACAAACAGTAATTTCTCCCCTTGCTTTTTCATGTATTTCAGACTTGTTTCTTTGAGGACAAAACACCGCTGAAATCTAGACATCTCTGGTAGCATAAGTGCATGGCATTCCTTTTGATGTCAGTGTAGTAGAGATGTTCTTCTGAAAGAATTAGGTGCCTTTTATACCTTTTTCTCATGACTGATGTCTGTGATTGCAGGTTGTAGGTTTCCAGTGTCTACGGGGATCTGAAAAGGGTCTAAATGGGGGCAGCTTGTACTGAAAGAACATCACATTTCCTTACCGACTCATGTCTTCCCTTGTCTCCCAGCTTGCCCCACAAATGAGCCCTCCTGCAGCAGTCCTGGAAATAGTGCCTGAAACAACTAGTGAGCACTGTAAAAATACTCTGAGAATAAATAAAAACACCTAGTGTATACACTGGATGTGTTGAGCTGTAAAAATGTATGAAAACCTCACTGGTATCCCACGTCCCCTTAACTAGAGAAGACCAAGTAATTGCCATTAGCACCGTGTGCTGTCTTTACACATCTTTTTTGCACACTGCTTTTGCAGTGTAGGCATAGCATGATGATATCTTATAAAATCAGTGACAGGAGTAAAGGATTGCACATGGATTAACAAATTACTGTGTCCTCCAGCCAGCACCAGAGGCTGCACACATCCAGCAGCTATTCTGTGATACATCACTGTCTGATGGCTGGTGTGGAGTTGTTTGTTTTCTGATGAAAAGTGGCTAAAAAGTCACAAGATTTGCCATTTTGCTTATGTGTTTTAATACACCTGCATTAGTCTGGGTTTAGTGCCAGGATTTTGTTGTGTTATTTTTGCTTCCTCCACCCCTTTTATCCTGTGGGTCAGAATAGCTTCATGTAAGCTTTTTTTCTGCAGTTTCTCAAGTGAATGTAGAGTGTTTTAAAGCAAATTAGTGCATCAATGAAGTGGACAGAAGTAGGTTTCAGTGGGGTCTCTGAGCATTTCATGAGGTCCTCTTCTGTTGTTGATAACTTTACAGGTTGTCTGTTTCAAACAGCAGCAGAGCTATATATGGATATTGCCAGCTTGGAAGCAGCTGATTTTTCTAAACTACTGTACGGTAGGAACTAGTTTATAATTAAAGTCTTGCAGTTGCTCCTTTTAAATGCCCTGTAACCTGTACACTAGGCTTGCGTTTGAAATGAGGTACTGTAACATGTTTCATGCTAGTGTATAATTTTGCATTTTCTTGTATTTCACCTGCTACAAGAATCACAATTGCTGGGCAACCGTATATCCAGAAAACCATATACAGCAGCTTGTCCACAAGCAATGAGGTCTCATGGATGTTTTTGTCAGGTGGCTCTTTCCACTGACAAAGAGAGACTTCTGACACATATTTCCAAAATTAGCCCTACCCAAATTGTAATCTCTGGTTGCACCTGATTGGCAAGTCAGAGACTTCCTGTCTTTTTGCTGCTGCTGTTGTTGCATCTTTAAATTAACGAATTAATGATTGTCTTCCACAAAAGAAACTGAAATACAGTTGTGAAAAAGCAGTGTGGAAACTTAATTATACACCTAGTTTATACAGCTGTGTCTCTAATGACCTACTGGCCCTAATTACTGTGTTGTGGCTCAGTCTGAGTGCTCTTGCCCTTGCCAGAATTCTGCTCTTTTCTCTTAACCTGACTAGTGTTTCAAGCTAAAAAAAAAAATGTTTCCTTTTTTTGTTATTTTCTACATTGTTGTGCTGAAATGCAGTTTTCCTTCTTTCCAGAGGTCGTAGCAGTGTTTTAAAATTGGCACCAGAAAAGCTTAGTAATACCACAAACTGTAAAAACATGGATTTTTCCCTGGAGTCCTCTGTTCTCGCTGTCTAGATCTGAAAATGGGCACTGGGGCAGTGTTTTTATTGTCAATCACTTGGAGGGCTCCGAGCACAGGCTCCTGTCCTTAGTTTGTCCCAGGTGTCCCCTCCACAGGTGCTCCGCAGCAGGGCTCCCCAGGGCTTAAGCAGGGACTTCACACATCTTCTTATAGTCAGTATTGGTGCCCATTGATGCTGAGAGCCCCCAAACCCCAGCCTATTGCAGGGGTACTCTTGGCTGGGTGGTCTGGGGTCTGGTCCCGTGACTGCTGTCACCTCACAGGTGATGTTTGAGTTTACCTGGAGGTTCCCAGCCAGTCTATGAGGAGGCTCTTTCCACATACACAACTAGTGTGCTGATTACGGTGCTGCACTGCCTGGCTTTCTGTGCAGGTGAAATATCTATTTTTCATGTAGAATATAAAGCATATTCTTCTATCTGAATTTGAATCTGAAGTCAAACAGAAGCAGCTGCAAATTGAATGACAAACCAGGCATGCAGTAACCTTGCTGGTGCAGTGGTTCTACAGTGTATCTTCTGAGCTGCAAGCACTGGCTTTGCACCCACACTGGGTGTTTGGCATGAGGGGGGGCTGCCTGCAAAGATGCTTTTAGTGGAGTGCTTAATGTATTGCTTCTGTTTGTGAAAGCTGTGCAAAGTGTTATGCTCCCTAACAGCGTTGCTTATCCCACAGATCGGAGGGTCATCCAGCAGGCGAAGGTAGGTGAGACCCGCGGGCTGCCTGGGACACGCAGCCCTGCGCTTGGCCCTTCTGCATGGGCAGGCCATAGTGGAGCTGAGCTGCAGCAGCTTCTCCTCAGGCTGTCTCTTGGGTTTTGCAGGTGTGCTGGTGCCCGTAAGGATTTGCGATGCAGGGGATGTGAATCCAAGCTGATGCTCGCTCATCATAAACATCTGGCTCGGGATTTGCTTTGCGGCCTCCCAGCGGGTCTCCCGCAGTGGGGGCACAGTGCTGGGCCCATGCACATCCCCAGCGGCACAGGGAGCTGGGCAGTGTGTGTGCCGATAAGAGCTTGCCAGCACGCCAGGCGCCACCCCCTGCAATCACCACAGCCACCTTTGTGCCGGGTCCCTCTGGGGACAGTGGCAGGGGAGCAGCACCAGGCACTGTGTGTGCAGATAGGAGCACTGCCAGCACGGCTGCAGGCCGCTCGGTTGCATGTAACCAAAACCCCTGGCAGGAGGGGAGGTAATGAGCTATCCCTACCCCTTCCTCTGCCTCCATGTAGCCAGCAGCCATCACGGATGGCCTGGCTATGCATCCTGAGGCTGCACAAACATTTCTTAGCAGTGATGATGTCTTTCCTCAAGCAGCATATGTTTTTCACACAGGAAGAACATTTTCCCTGTCATTTTTAAGCATATGGCCCAGTGAGGAGCTGAGGATGACAAGTTAGTGTGCTTGCAAGGGACTATTTCATTCTTGCTACTTTAATTGAGCTCTTTTATCTACTTTTATCTAGTTCAAAAAAGTAGTCTGCAAAGTAAGCACAGGTATACATGAAAATGGATAGAAGAGAAAGTGGGTACATATTTCAAATGAGGCCTCCTGAAGAAAGTACATGTCCTTTTGAAGTCTTGAGCAGTTTGGCACTTGGCTGTCTGAAAAAGCCACTCTTACCTCCTGATATTTTGCTGCATCAGATGTGGGGATGTGAACAAAGAGTGAAGCATCCCAAATGCTGAGAAGCAAGAGCTAGTGGCTTGGTGCCGCTGTGAGAGCTCCTGCATGCAGCAGGACCTGCACTTGGGAACGACTCTGTTCCACTCGCCTCTGTACACTCTTGGCCTCACACAGCCTTCCTGGGGCACGGGGGGTGCCTGAGCTCCACCTTCCCTTCTCTTCTCCCCTTCTCCCCCTGCTTTGAACTTCAATTTGCAAAGGTTAATCCATTTCCATGTTACAGCAGAGGGAGTACTGCTCATAGGGCAGGTCTGTTTGTCAGTGTTGTAGCAATCTAAGTAAATAATAAATGTCCTCCAAAAAAGAAGAACAAGAGGTTGTAATGGAAAGGCTCCTTCTGGGGCTGGAGCCTGTTGAGTGCTGGAAGGGCAGCTATGCCCTCAGGAAGGAGGTTCACTGCTGCCCTGAGCAGGTCCCAGCAACTGGGGGATGTAGACAAAACCCAATATGTGAAACTCAATTCAGAAATGCAGTGAGGATAGCCTGGAGACTACAACAGATGCGTCTTGTTATAAAAAGGCCTTTAATAATGCCTTAGAGAGCTTGGTGGATGATGTGCTGGGGTTGTCCTGCCTCAGACAGACAAGACCATAGATTGTTCATGGCTAGGGCACTGCTGAAGGACACACATTCGCCATATCAGCCTTGGCTTATTCAGAGCCATCAGGATCTTCAGACTGCAGACATGAGCAGTGAATAGGAGGTGCATTGAAAGCCAGTTTTTTTTTCCTGGTTTGTTCCCCTATCCCTTAGCCAACCATTGTTAAGTAGTCTTTATATAGAAGGATGGCCGTACGGAGCCAGAGCCAGCCTGATGGTCCCATAGTACTGTTTCTTGGTGCTATGCGTTTCTAAACTTATCTGAGCACTCGTCAGGTAATTGTCTTCCATGAATTTCCATTTTGAAGTTTCTTGTTGAAGAAAGTATGCAGTTAGTATTTCCTGTGCTGGGGACTCAGTTAATTATGCACTGGGGAAAAGAATCCCCTTTTACTCACTTCAGCTTTGTCACCTGCTTTCATCTGATACCCTCTAGTTCTTCTGCTGGAGGAGACAGAGGTGGCACCTTGTCTACCTTCTCCACCTGCTCATGCCTGAGCAGACTCCTTTTGCTGCCACCTCTGCTGTCTCCAAATCCATATTTGCAGTCCTCTTACTGACACCTCCTGTATCTTGATCCAGACTAAGAGACTGGAACACACGGTAAAGCATGGAGGATGGGACAGTGAGTGGGTAAGGTGTCTCTTTCATCACTAGTGGTAGATGTGGTCACTTCTGCATGTCCTTCCTGGTGTGGAGGAGAGGAATAGTAGTTGTCCTGGTGTGAAGACCTGGCAAACAGAAAGATGGAGTCTAATCATGTAGGAGAAAAACAATTAAGACTTCAATGTTTACTAAGAAAAAAGCAACCAGCAGTGCATTTCCAGCATTCATCACAATATAATTTTGATGTTGGAAGTAGCAGGATTTTAAAAGTCTTTTTAATGTTGATTTCTTTGAGTTTCTAGAATATACATAGGTTTTAAAAAAATTAAATAAAAAATAAAGGAATTGTGTATGCAAACATTGTCAAGTTAAAAACAAGCTCTAGAAAAAATCCCCACAGAAGTTCTGTAGTGCATATTTGAATGCTTTTGTTGTAGCCTCATTAAACTTGGCTTGTCTGCAGATACAGCTGGCATGTTATTAACTGTGCTCCAGGCTTGGGGAAGCCAGAAAGCAGCCTCCACCCCCTGGTGCCGGCTGGCTTTAGGGAAATGTGCCAGCATGGGTTGGTCCTCTTCAGCTGGCTGGCTTTGGGAGTGCTCACTGGAGCATCTCTGCATGGCCTCTAGGTCCAGGAGCCCGGGGCTCAGCCTTCCTTGAGTGCTGGCCTGAGGGAGGACTGTGTGGTGTGCTCCATCCCAGACGCAGCCAGCACAGCAGTCCTGGTGAGCAGGATGGATCCAACAAGGTATGTGGCCTCCCATGGACAACTTTAAGCGGGTGCCTGCGTTCTCCATAGGGGTCTCGGCTTTCTTTACTGTGGGCTGGCAAGAAGCAAATTAGTGATTGTCTGCCAAGTAGTTTTCTGTTCTGAGCAAACTCAATATTGGACTGAATCAGTCAGATAAACTGAATAAGAGAAATATTTTCCCTGCACCTGCTGGAGAGGCTGTTGCTCTCCAAGTTGGGTTTGCATATCAGAAGACCTCCACCAGAAGTCTAAGCAGCCTTCGACCTTCTTCAGATCTTTGGCAACATGTATGTACCTTTCAAATGCTGTTCCATTTAAGTGATTTTACTAGGTGTTTTTAATAGTAAGATGATTTTAAAAATAGATTCCATAATTTCATATTCAATTCAAAGTTGTTGAAAATATATTCAGTAGAAATTTGAGTTAATGTCTATTAATTGTAGGTAATGTTATTCAAACTTCTTGCTTATTACAAACAGCTTTCATTGTCTTAACTAACAAAAAAAATTGATTTGGGTTTTTCAAGGCACTTAGTCTGTTCATGTTAAATACTTCCTAGGACATTTGAGCACTTTGTAGTCTTTATTTAGCTTAGCAGCTTCCTTTAGACACAGGGAATTCTTATTTTTATCATCATAAGATTAAGAAGTCACTCTACTTTGGTTTAAGTTAGACTGTTAAGTTTGGACTGGCTTTGACTTCCATCTCCTACCTTATGCTGTTACAAGGTTGGTGTTGTCCTTGGGAGCTGACACTGCTGACAAGTAAAAGGATTTAATTTTTAGTCTGCGCAGCTGCCAGATCTGGTGCCCTATGGAGCTGCACAAGCCTTATGTCAACATGAGGGTGCTGATAGGTAAAAAAAATTCAAGCCCTTCTCCCTTACCAGCCCAAGTTATTTTGGATGAAAATGACTGCAATTGTGGTTTCACCAGTCTGCGAAATGCCATCCCTGGCAGTGTTCAAGGCCAGGTTGGATGAAGCCTTGGCTGATATGGTTTAGTGTGAGGTGTCCCTGCCCATGGCAGGGGGTTGGAACTAGATGATCTTAAGGTCCTTTCCAACCCTAACTATTCTGTGATTCTATGATTCTATGCAAGACACTGGTGGAAGAGCCAAGGTCTTTATCCAGGTGCGTTTTGTTGCTTGTGAGACGTATAACTGTGGGGATGAGCTTCCTCTGGAAGGCATCTTTTTTTGGCATGTGAGTCCATCTCTTGTTTAGACTTCCTTGAAAATCTTTCTCAGCATAATAGTGAAACACTTTTTGGCTCCTCCTTTTGTTGCTACTCAATTACTGTTAGTCTTGTTGAGGAGGACATAAGGGAAGGCTGAAGAAGCCCATTGCTTTCCTCTTATCTAGGGAATCTGTTACATTAAACATTTGAATAGATTTTTGAACATAATTCCCAGTCATTTTCTCTACAGTGAACTCAGTTCACTCATGCAGACTTTGTACTTAATGATATCTCTTAAAATAAATGAGATTTGATACAATTTATATTAAATGTTCATTTTAGAGATCTACATATACTAATTATCCATTAGAACATTTGGAAAGACAAAAGTAGAATAAATTCCATTTACGACCTTGCGGTCTACAGAAATATAAATGTATACACCTGTATTTGTTTTCTCTGAGCAAAACTGAACGCTTTACTGGAATCCAAGAGTAGTCCAAGAAGATTTGAATTATATTGTTTGATCTGTATCAATAAAGCATAGCAGCAAACCAAGCCAAAACCAGCCAAAACCTCAACATGCCTTTAGGACGGTTTTTCGACATTTACAGTGTGACAGGACAAAGGGGAATGGCTTTAAGCTGATGTTAGATTAGATGCTAGAAAAAAAAAACTTCCCTGTGAGGGTGCTGAGGCGCTGGCACAGGTTGCCCAGAGAAGCTGTGGCTGCCCCATCCCTGGCAGTGTTCAAGGCTAGGTTGGACGGGGCTTGGAGCAACCTGGTCTAGAGTCCCTGCCCATGGTGGGGGGTTGGAACTAGATGAGTTTTAAGGTTCCCTCCAAGCCAAACCAGTCTGCGATTCTATGATACTCAGCTTGTGGTCTGTCTGCATTGTATGAGATTTTGTGAGTTCTTCTAGTTGTCTCCTCGGGGTGACTACTCTCTTCCCTACTCTCTCCCTGTTGCCTGTGCTGCTGTCCCTGTGCAGTCTCTCCTCAAAGGCTGTTTCCTTGCTTGTTTCAGAACTGCCACGAGTCACATCTCACTCACAGTAGTCTTCTCACTGACACTGTGCTGGCATTTGCCTTTTCCTAGCCCTGTGTGCAACTGAGTCACTTCCCAGTTTATACATTTATGCTACACGTTACTGCATTACTGTTTTCTCCTTTACTCTCAGCTGCAGTTGCTCTTTTGCCTGTTGTCTCAGAGCTGGATCTTCCTTGGCGCTCCGTGCACGTGCAGAACCTTTCTTGCAGCATCCCATGGGGACCAGCATTTGCAGATCTCCTTGAGGGGCTGTAAGAAATCTGACTGCTCCATGCTCCATGTTTTGTAGGCAGCCTTAGCTAGTTTCAGATGAGCTAAAGATGTGTGCTAGTCTGTCATGGTTTAAACCCAAATCACACAGCTCATTGACTCACTCTCCCCCCCTTGCTCCTCCAACTCCCGGAGAGTTGGGGAGGAGAATCAAAAGAATGTAGCTCCCACGGGTTGAGATAAGAACAGTTTAATAACTAAGGTATAACACAAATCACTACTGCTACTACTAATAATAATGATAAAGGAAATAACAAGTGAAGAGAATACGACACCTCACCAGCCGCCAACTCATAACTCACCCCACCCTGCCCGACTGAGCACTGACCGATACCTCTTCCAACCCCCCAGGGCTCCAGCCCTTCCGGGTAACGCTCCGTTACATCCTGGGCATGACGTGCTATGGTATGGAATACCTCTTTGGCTAGCCTGGGTCAGGTGTCCTGTCTCTCCTTCCTCCTGGCCTCCCCTCCTCCCTGGCAGAGCAGGAAACTCAGAAAGTCTTTGGACAAACCAAACATTTGAGCAGTAACTCAAAACATACGTGTTATCAGCACTGTTCCCAGCCTGAAAGTCAAAACACAGCAGTGCACCTGCTACCAAAAAGGAGAAAAAATGACTGCTACTGCTGAACCCAGGACATTGTCAAAACTTTGATCACAAACCCTAGCAAATGATTTGCATTCAGTCCACATCTAGATCCAACCTGGATGGCTGCTTCACCTCACCTTACAGCCTTTCTCTACTCCTTCCACTCTTAGAGACACTTGCCATTGTTTGTTTTACAAGAGCTGTTTGACGTAGGAATTGTATACCATTAGGTGTTTTAATGGTATTCAGTCTAACTGGGTGTAATTTTGACCAGAGCTGTGGTACATATAAATAAAGCAGATAGTATTCCTTGCTTTTTATGCAGGATAAACTGTCATCTTCAGGAGGCTGTCAAATGCTGTTGTACAAATGAGACAAAGTTAACCCCAAATAGAAAGTAAAGAAAACAAAAAGGAGTAGGACTTTCTTGCCTCAAAGCTTAAATGACAGAATATTGAGTTTTCTGGCTGCCAGTTTAAAATCTGGAAATGCAAACATCAGGAGGGAAGATGCTCTTTCTCTTGGGGGGGTGGGGATAACTAGGTACGCTGATACATATCTACAGTGTACAAAACACTTCATTTTATGTTAATTAGCTCAGTTTTGAAGACCTGACTAGCTAAAATTGCCTGTACTAAAACTGACATCATTACTTTGTGGGGAGCATCAGTCTCTAATTAAAAGAGAAATGAAGAGAGGCAGTCCTTACAGGGAGTGACTTTGTGAGTGGTGCTGGAGTTGGGAAAAGTGCAGTCTGAGTTAGCAAAACTGTCGGCTTTTCCAGAGCCTGCCACAGTAACTGGCCGTGCATGTCCAGATCACCAAGTGACAGGCAGAAAGCTCAGCTCTCGGAGAGCTTGGCCACTCCAAGCATGGGAAGGAAAAAGGAGGAGGGAAGGAGGATAGGGAGAAAAAACCATTTGTGAACTTGCCCCCTTTGAGATAGCAAATGCTCCTCTGCCCGTGCCCAGGATCATTGCTGAACAGCCGGCAGCTGCATCTCTGTCTTCTTTTGCTGTCAGCAAATGTCACTGCCGAAACCTCAGTAGTTTCAAGGAGCCACTATTTGTACATAGGGAATAGGGGAAAGTCATGTATAGAAGTCTTGTGGTGTGTGGGTTACTCTGGGTTTTACTCTGAGGAAGATATCTCTACAAATGTTTTACATTAGGCTGTCCTTGATAATTCTGGTGGTTATGGACCCAACCAAAATTTCAGGAAAAAATAAGTTGTTCTGTTAAAGCAGACATAAAAAAAAATAAAAATTAAGGGCTTAACTTTTGTCCTGAGGGTGATAAAACAGCACCACACAGCTGAAAATCAATCTGACCTTCACCCACGTGATGCTGCTGTCTCAGTCTGTCTTTCATTTCCTTTGGTTGAGTGAAGGCCATGGCATTCAGTAGGGAGAAAAGCCAGAGGGAGGTGGGGAGAATCCTGTTTTCTCTGGAAAGGCTTTGGTGCTTGCATAAGTTGACTCCATAAAGAGTTGCTGTAAAACTTTGAATTATTTCATTACATTAAAAAAAAAAAAAGAAAAAAATCCACGTCTTAATAGCCAGCAAAGAAGATATGTGATGAAAAAAAAAAAGAGAAGTGTTTCTGATATAAAACATTCTGTTTTAATTAAACCTAGAATCAGTTGGTATTTTGAAATGAAGGCTTCACGCAGCAACAGGAAACCTGCACATTCATTTAAAACCAGAAATCTGTACCCAAAGGGGGAAAAAAAGGCCAATTATTTTTTCCAGATATATTTTAGCATTCTCTGTTGCAGGCTTTGCACAAACAAAGAGAAGGTATCCAGGTACATGTATATTTACATATATGTCAATAAATCAACAGTTAAGGCTTGTGTATAAGCAGTACTATTGATTTTCAAAATGGAGGTACAATTTCAATAGGTGAACTACTTATTTTGCACAACATCCTGCAGCAAGTGATTCCCACCTTATTTTCCCAGAGACAGAATTAACTAAATGAATGGATAAAATTCTGCACAGAATTTAATTCAATTAAACAACAGCAGCAACAAAGGGGAAAACTATATCCATGAGCACATCTTGAAATTCTTTTTAACACCTTGAAAGCAATTAAAAGTGCAATTCATAGTTTTTCATCCAATCTCCTGATTTTTCTGTCCTCGCTGAATTTAAATGTCGCCTAGAACAAGAAAGTTGCCAAGTATTTCTTCTGGAAAACAGGAAGTTTTCCACACAGGCTTTATAAAGCTAAGATTGCAGTAAACTCTTCCTATCCTAAACTGCAGTTTTCCTGCTTCATCTCATCAAATGCAGATAATGGCCTTTCATGTCATAGTCATAAACTACTCCATTGCTTTATATTTTTGTGCTATCAATACCCTAGCTAGTGTGGCACAGAGAGAGTTAGGGGTATCTGCTGTTTTCTTTATCCAGTAAATGTTGCCCGTTTTAGGAAGGTCTATGAGAAATGTCAGCTTCTTGTTAAAAAGATAAAGACAGAGATTGGATTTAGCTGTAGAGATTAATCTCTGCTTCATAAAGGTTAAGTATAAAACAATTTGTTCATTAATCTATTTGGGATGATATAGATTAATTTGTGACAGTAGCGTTTTCTTTAAGTGTAGTTTGTGTGATGTGCCAACTGTCATGGATGCTATTTTACATGGTATTAGAAAAATCAAAAGCAGCAAATGTGCAAGATATTGGGACCTTTTCCTGGCAAGCTCTGCTACTCAGGTCTCCATGTGATATGCCAAAAAGTTATTTGCATAAATGTAGAATTTAAGAAGTTATCATTCTGATTAACGCCATTAACTGCTTAACTACTGTAGAAATTGGCTTCCAAAGTTGGCTTGATGGTAGCTATTGCTCTCTACGTCATTCCATTTGCTTGTCTCGCTGGGGATAATGGTATGAAAGGGAAAGCAAGAAGGTCAAGGATCTTTTTGTTTAGTCGCTTTGCACATTAGAAGTTCTATTATGTGTTTGTATTGCATGTGGTTTACAGCGTGTTGGCTACAATGCCTTTAAGATCCATTGATGATGAGTCTGTGAAGTTAAATGTGTCTTGTGGGTTATGGCTACCAAGCTATCACTTTGTGTAGCAGGCAGGGCCAATATTTAACAAACATTTTTCAGAATGAGGAATTTTGAAACTGAGTCAGATGGTCTTACAAAAAGGTTAACAGAAATGTTAATGCAGAAGATGACAGCAAGTGCTTGGTCTGTGCTGGTGGGAGTGTTTAGGGCTAAGCTCTGCTGTTTGTGGGGAAGTGGTGCACAGGTTGAGGTTTGTATGGCTTTTTCTGGGGGAGGGCTGTGCTATTGTTGTCAATGACACAGCTGCCACAAAGCTGAATTGGGTTCAAAACAGTGGTGTCCTCTCCAGCCATCCCTTACTCTTCTCCTGGCAAGCAGTAGGTGCAGCGAGCTGTGCTGGGCAGCACGGGCCCCACAGCTTTGCCCTACAGCGTCACCACACTGTGTCCCTGCTCTGTGTGTCCCCCAGAGTGAAGCTGCCTACCAGTCCCCCTGCTTTGGGCAGGGCAGTGGGCTCCACCTAGACAGCGGCTGCTTCTACCCGACGTTTGAGGGAATGCAAAGCCAGACTGCAGGATGCAGCCACATCCTAAGGGCTGGCACAGCTGCCTTGCTTGTGTTCACTCTTCAGCTAGTAGACTGACCTTTAAAAAAAGCAGTTTCAGCTGCTTTGAAACACTGACAATAGCTTTAATAGCTGTCATTTTGGTATTAAATAGCCACAGCTACGTTTTGATAATGTAAACTAGGAGTCATCAGCATGTTTAATTGGTTATTTCAGGCCGGGTACAAACTCAGGCAGATGTCACTGCCTCCTTGCCAGGCGTTAGCTCAACATACTCATTTTCTTTAAAAAATGAAAGCAGAGATTTTATTTTTTAAGGCAATTTGTGTTCTGACTGCATGACTACCTTCACACCTGTCAAGTAAATCCAGTGTGCTCACTCCCAAGGGCAATCTGACATCTGGGAAATTCTGCCTCAGCCCAGACTGATCCCCTTCGCAGCATCTTTGATATTTTGAATTGAAATGGAGTTACACCATCACACATCATCCTCTGCATTATTCTGTTCTGCTCCAGCATATCCCTGCTTGTATAACTTCAGGTTTAAATCCTGCTCTCAGGCTCTTTCAGGAGTGTTGCAGTTATCTGCAAGCTGTCTTTCTTTTCACTGCAGGACTGGTAAGCTCAAAAACATCTGCAGGCAGGGTCAGTCCAGCTTGCTAGTCTTCAGAGGATATTTACAGAGTTTCATAAGGCTTGGACCCATACCCACACCCATCGTAGATGCAGTGTCTACAGATTTATTCCCGAGAGCCTCTTACAAGCTTTGTTTGTATTACTATCTAGAGCTATCCCACTGCAGAAATCCTCAGGAGATAGAAGTGGTCAAGAGTATTTAGAAACATCTGTTAAAAATTCAGACAAACACTGCACTGTCACTAGAAGCAGTTAGGATGTGGCGAACAAAATTTAGCATATAGTGCTACAGGAAAAAGGGATTTTTTTTCTTGTTCCTTTACTTTTACTTTAAAATCAATGGTTTGGTCAGTAAATATAGGAAAACACTTGGGGCGGAGAGCTGCTTTTACCAACCTCACAAGCTCACTCAAGAGCCAAGGCTTGTGGTTTTATGGGAGCACTGCTTCTATAGCGCTCACCTTTGATTCAACACACACTTTCTACTTCTTTCAAGAAACCCCGTGTTAATTGTGCAGACCTAGAAAGGGGCAACATTAGGAGATAAAGCAGTTTCACTGTGACTTTTTGTCCTGGGTTTTCTACTGCTTGCCAGACTTAGGCAGAAGTTGTAGCAAGGAATCTAATGGATGAACTCTCCAACTGGTTGCTGTTTTGTCTGTGGCTACATACTGCATTCTGCGAGTACTTGAGAAGCATTGGCATTTGTCCCTGATGATGTGTCATGAAGTTACAGGCAACTTGGCTGAAAAAAAAAAACAAGTTTTCTTAGGCATGAGGTCGGACTGCTACAATATTATGTTTCTTAATTGTGTAGTCCAGCTCAGACCCTCACCCGACCCCATTCCCCATAGAGGCCTCTCATCTCCCTTTCCCATCCTCTCCCTGCAGCAGGACAAGAAGCAGTGTAAGCTGTGCTGATCGGCCGGTGCACACATGTGCTCATTGCCTAGGATAGACCCAAGAGCAGGGATAAGAGCTGACTCTGCTCTTAGCCTTTCTCTCAGCAGAAACGTGAACTGGGGTCTCTGTCCTACCCAATCAAAGGTAACTTCACCAATCTTACAGAAACTCAATTTCTGTAAAGAGAAACTCAATTTCTCTTGGAGCTCTCTATTCCCAGTCTGGTGTGATTCAAAAGTTAATAGGAAGGGACAAACAGTTAAGACATATGACAGGCAATATGCTCACATAAACCTTGTTTTCTTACGATGCCAGTGTGAAAAAAAATGAACACAAAGCTCCTGAGAATAAATGAGTCACTTCAGATTGAGACTTGATGGACAATGTTGGCTTTGTTATCACTCTGCAGGTAGCAAGGGGATGGGGCTAGGGGGAATTTCCAGAAATGTAAGAGAGTCGTTACTAGAAGGGTAAAGCTTCCTCTGCCATGCATCCCCCATAGTGGACCCCACATTACCCTGGTCCCTCCTCCTTTTAGGAGCCTTTTGAGGAAAAGTCTCCTGTGACAGGAACATCTCTCAGGTCTTTTAATCTGTGAGCTGCCAGGTGAAAGAATGGGGCTAGAGAACAAAAGACGTTCACATACAGCAGACAAGCTTTTGTAGGATCTGCCACGTCAGCTGTCTCTTATAAGGTTTGCTGTATTTTCTGTTGATGGTGCTCTTCCCCCGAGGATTTCCACACACCTGGGAACACCTGCCATAACCTACACTGATATTTTCCTCAATGCCTTTCATTTCTGCATACAGATGGAGCTGGGATATCACACACTGTCCTTGCCCTTATTCTGTTCTGCTCTTTGGCAGTCCCAGCTTTCTTGGCTGGGAGCTTGCATCCCACCTCCCTCTCAACCTTTTTCAGAAGGTGCTTTGCAATTATTTATAAGCTGCCATGTCCTCGCATTTTCAGTGTAGTCTGTGGAAGAGGAAAGCTAAGTGTATGCTCTCTGGTTTTACAAGGAACAGGCAACTTTAAGCAAACGTTGCTGTCCTGTGCTAGCAAGATACTTGTATTTTTTTAGGAGGCAGGGAACTCTCCCTTTACCATCAATGGTCTTCTGTGTGGGAAAAGTCCTGGTGGTCTGTAACCATCTCCTGCCTATGATGTGTTTGGAGATCCTGGAGGAGCAGGCAGCCAACTCACTTGCATGCTTGTCAAAGAGGAGTTGGCTGTCCTGCTTATCCTGTATTCCTGCTTTCCATCCTCATGTGGGTTTTCTCTGTCCTTCCTCCTACCATGTGTCAGAATAAGAAGCACACTGTGACTTCCCTCCTTCTCTTTCCACTTGTGTTCTGGGGCTTGAAGTTTTCCAAAATACATCATGGTAAGAGGTAAAGCTGTAATGATCTGGGCCTTGTAGCTCCTCTTGAGGCATCTTTAGATTCTCTGCAAGAAATAAATGTCCATTCAAGCTGAAGAGCAGCATTTTCTCATTTTGCTGCTGCAAATAGGTGGGAGGAGTGACTCACTGTTCTCGAAGTAGTGAAGTGGACAGGCTTGTCAGCTGCCTAGTGCTACAAGTTGTATGATGCACTTACCTATTCATTCCGTCCTCTACCACATTGAAGCTTCGGTTGCCTACATGCATTGTATACATGTGAGAGAATTACAGGTCCTCTGGCTACTTTGTCTTCCAAAGCTAACTCAAAATAGGGTCTCTTCTAAAGAGAGGTGTATTCCCTCTCCAACGTTATGCACACAGAAATAAAATTTCTTTTGCTTCTGACCAACCTCAGTTAAAAAAATTATTATTGCAGCTGAATCTCACTTTGAGTTTTCCATTAAAACTGTTCAAAGAAAACTATAGGGTGGAGGACCTCACGGGAGCCAAAACTAACCTCAGTGTTCCTGCCAGTGAAGCTGTATTGCCCAATTTCACACAGCCGTGTTCTCTAGCACCTCCTTTGAACACGAGTGTGGTTCTGGAAGGTGTTTTGAAGCTCCCGCTTGAAACACTGTGAGCTAGTGCAGTGTTTTCTGGCACTGTGAGCTAGTAGAGCATTTTCTAAGCTCCTGTATTTGGTGACTGTTTGTGCTATACAGAGCAGTGAGTCATGGCTTGCTAAAGGAGAAAAAAGGATTTCTTAGAAAACCTTTCAGAAAAACTAAGGTTGTTTTTCAGCTGAAGTGCTGTTGGTAAAATTGATGTGGCAAGTCACCTCTGCACTGTTTCTAGGAATTACCAGATAGTTTAGCAGCTCATCTGAATCCTCCTTTTGTATGAGTTTTGCAGCCAGTGACTTCCTTCTTGTATAGCATATTTCTTTTATATTTTTCACTATCTGGATGGCTGGATATAGGGACTTGTTCCTTGCTATACTTCTAATTATATACTTGAATTACAAAAGTGCAAACCCCCTTACCTCCTGCTGAAATCTTGGGGAACTATGGGTATTCATCATCCCAAACAGTGAAGTAACTGTACTGCAGACTTCACTCTGAGTTGGTTCCTTTCTGTAGTTTACCAGCTCATTAATGTTTCAGTTGGCTGGCTCTGAATTCTTGACAGCAGTACATGCTAACAGAACTGGATGTCTCCCAGTCAGGTTGTCTGTGACGTTAGTGTTTGGAATACACCCGCAACACAGTTAGAGATGATCCTGCAGGGTGGGTATATGTGTCTGAGTGAGCAGGTAATGGGCACAGTGGGGATGCTGCCAAATACTCCTGAGCTCAGGCATGCCCCCATGTCACCACCTGGGATTCCTTGCAGTGGAGCTGACCAGTCTGCATTAGTGTCTTGGCTGCTGGAACTTCACTGCTATCACAAACTGAACTGCATCTGGTTTGGACATGGGCAAAGCTTATTGAAGACATCCTGACTGACACAGCGGGTCTGTCCCTTTGTGGGAAAGGAGCATGGGACAGGATTTTAACCCTGTGTCCCACGCTGGATCTTTGGTAACATCTAATGTGGCTGCTGCTGCACTGCTGACATTTTGGTCATTCCCAGTTCTTTTGCCATTTTGTCATAAAATAAAAGATAATTCCATAACAGCGAGGCAAAACACCCCAAGTTCTGAAATGCTTAAATTTCCCACTCTGCTTTAACCTGTCTCTGAGAAAGAAATGGCAGTTGAATGAGAAGGCAGTGAGAAGAGGTGCACTGCACTTTCTGATACGGTGTGCTGCTGATGCACAGACCTTGGGCTAATGAAGCAGAGGTCGGTGTGCAGGGTGGTGCCTCATGACAATGTGTAATACTGAGCTATTTCTAAGACAAAATACCTGGGTGATGGGGTGGTGGTTTGGCAATGTTGCCCAAGCTGCAGACTCCAGAAAGCTACTCCTGGAAGCAGTGGATGAGCCTGTGCACAAGCCTAGGAAAATCTCTTGTATTTAACAGACCTCCATTTACCTGTTTATGAAAAAAGCATGCAGGCATCAGGACCACCATGTGGAGAAACTTTACTCTTTGTAATGATTTTGACATCTTTGGATAGAAAACTGTATTTTACGATCAGTTATTCTTTATTTCACTGGTATGACTGTGTGCATAGTTGGATCTTCATTCTCAGCAGTAGATTTCCAAAACCTATTTTACTTTCTCTCCCTTTTTATTTGTTTGTTTACTGAAACTCAGATAATTTTCCTCTTTGGAAGTCTGA